>NW_023416308.1:67124081-67724081 GCF_014176215.1 Rousettus aegyptiacus
GAAAGAATTTTTAAAAATAAGAAAATTTATATTAATCCATATATTTTCCACCTCTAGTGCTCTCCATTCTTTTTATAGATCCATATTCTATCTGGTATCATTTTCCTTCAACCGAAGTATTTTCTTTAATATTTCTTAGAAAGCAAATCTCCTGGTGGTGAATTCTTTCATATTTTACAAGTCTTTCATATTTTACAAGTCTGAATTCTTTCATATTTTACATATACATATACATATGTATATGTATATGTATTTCACATTAGTATTTTAAATTGTGGTAAAAAGACATATAATATTAAGTTTACCATGTTAACTATTTTTAAGTATATACTTAAGTAGTGTTAAGTATATGCACGTTGTTATACAACAAATCTCTAGAACTTTTTCATCTTACAATACTGAAACTCTTTACCCACTACACACTAATTACTCCTCCCCACAATTGCTAGCCTTTAATTATCTTTCTACTTTCTGCTTACATGGTTGACTACTTTAGATATTTAATATGAGTGGAATCATACATTATATGTGCTTTTATGACTGGCTTGTTTTATTAAGCATAATGTCCCTGTGGTTTATTCATTTTGTCATGTGATAGAATTTTTTTTCTTTTTAAAGACTTCATGCTATTCCAGTGTATGTATATGTATATGTATATGTATATGTATATGTATATGTATATGTATATGTACATATCACATTTTCTTTATCCATCCTTCCATTGATGGACATTTGGGATGATTCCACTAGTTGGATATTGTGAACAATGCTGCGATGAATGTGGGTGTGCAAATATTTCTGCAAGGCCCTGCTTTGAATTTTATTGGATATATGCCCAAAGGTGAGATGGCTAGATCATGTGGTATTTCTATTTTTATTTGTTTTAGGAACCTCCATACTGTTTTCTATAATGGCTATACCATTTTGTATTCCTACCAACAGTTAACAAAGGTTTCAACTTCTCCACATTTTTGCCAGCGTTTATTATTTTTGTTCTTTTGATAGTGGCCATACTGATGGGTGTGAGGAAATACCTCATAGTGTTTTTGATTTGCATGTTCCTAATGATTAGTGATGGGTATCATTTTATGTGCCTATTCACCATTTGTATATATTCTTTAGAGAAATGTCTATTCAAATCATTTGCTTATATGTTAATTGGATTATTTGTTGTTGAGTTGTAGAAATTGAAAGTTCATGAGAAAGCAAAACATAGAAATAGAATATCCCTTATTAGATATGACATATAATTATTTTCTTACATTCCATAGGTTGTCTTTACATTCTGTTGTTTCCTTGGACATGCAGAAGTTTTTAAGTTTAATGCACTCCTATTTGTTAATTTTTCGTTTTGTTGCCAGTGCCCTGAGTTTTTCCCTATGTCTTCTTCTAGGAGTTTTGTCATTTTTGGTTCTCTATATAGGACTTTAATCTATTTCGAGTTAGTTGTTGTATATGGAATATGGAAGAGGTCTAACTTTATTCTCTTTATCCTTATCCTTTTGGCACTCTTGTCAAAAATCATTTGGCCATAAATGCAAGAATTTATTTATGGACTATCTATTCTATTTCATTGGTTGATATTGCTACCTTTATGCCAGGAACCATCATCTTAATTATTGTAGCTTTGTAATGTGTTTTGAATCAAGAAGTAGCCTTGTTCTTCTTCTTCTGGAATATTTTGGCTATTCAGGATTTCTTTAGATTCCATATGAATTTTAGGATTTTTTTCTACTTCTGCGAAAAAATGCTAATGGAATTTTGATAGGGGTTCCATTGAATGTGTAGATCGTTTGGGGTCATATGGATGTTTTAACAATATTGAGTCGTATAGTCCACAAGCACTGGGTGTCTTTCCATTTATTTGTACCTTCTTTGGTATTTTTAGTAATGTTCTGTAGTTTTGAGTATATGAATCTTTTACCTCCTAGGTTAATTTTATTTCTAAGTATTTCATCATTTTCGATGCTATAGTAAATGGGATTGATTTTTTAATTTTATTTTTGGGTTGGTCATTGTTAATGTAGAGAAACACAATTAATTTTTGTATCAATTTTGTATCCTACAACTTTGCTGAAATTGTTTTTGGGTGTGACAGTGTTTTTTGGATTTTTAGATTTTTCTACATATAAGATCATGTCATTTGTGAACGAAGATAATTTTACTTCTTTTCTAATTTCTTTTTCATGTCTAACTACTGTTCCTAGAACTTCTAATGCTACATTGAATAGCATTTGTAAAAGCCGGCATTCTTGCCTTGTTCTTCATCTTAGAGGATAAACTTTCAGTCTTCCATCATTGAGTGCAATATTAGCTATTGACCTTTCATATGTGGTTTATATTATGTTAGGGTAGTTTCCTTCTATTTCTGGTTTTTCGAGTAACTTATTACAAAACTGTTGAATTTTTATGTATTGATTGAGATAATCACATGGTGTTGTCCTTGTTTTTGTTAATATAGTGTATTACATTGATTGATTTTTGTATATTGAACCATCCTTGCATTCCAGATATAAATCTCACTTGGTTATGATGTATATTCCTTTTAATGTGCTGTTCAATTCAGTTTGTTAGTATTTTCTCAGTATTTATCAATATTAATCAGGAATGTTGGTCTATAGTTTTCTTTTCTTGAGTCTATTTGTGATTTTTTTTTTTTAATATCAGGTCAATGTTGACCTCATAGAATAAGCGTTTCCTGGTCTCTGGGAAGGATTTCAGGTATCCCCTAGATGTGTATTAAATTAGAATTCTGACCCTCAGGCAGCATCTTGTAAAGAGTCCAAATAGACCCCATTCAGGGAAAACTGGAAGATGGACATTTTTTGCCTGCTCCCTTGGTGCTGATGCCTGGGGAGATGGCTGTGGTGAGTGCTCCTGCCAATTAATAAGTATTTTTTGTTTGCTATAGGCTTGTGGCTCTCATGGATGGCAAACCTGTTGGCTTTCCCTCAGGTGGAAGTCTTAAATGTTGGGGCACTAGTTGTTGGGTCCAAACCTTTCCCTCCTAAGAGAGAAGCTGAGATTTTTTAGCTTCCTCCTGATAGTATGTCACTGTGTTGAGGGTGGAGTTTATGGTAAGAGCGTGTCTCAGCCTTTCCTTAGCTAGTTTCTGGATTTCTTTCAGAGGGAATTGCTCTGCGTGTAGCTGTAGATTCAGTATCTTTGGGAGGAGGTGAGTTTACGAGCATCTTATGTTTCCACCTTAGATGGGAACTCCTTTAATCTGTGGTTTTATAGTTTTCATCAAGTTTGGAAAATGTTCAGTCATTAATGTTTCAAAAGAAATTTTTCTGCTCATCCCTACCTAGACACTTTTAATTACAGTTACTCATTAATACCATGTTAATTTTTTTATCAGTTTTATTTTGAAGTTTATATTGCTCTATCTTCAAGTTTGCTATCTTTTCTTTTCCTATATGTTATGTTGAGGAGACCTTGAGGAGGGCTTTGTTATTTTAGTGGAGCTGGTGGGGTTCATGGCTACTAAGATTTAATTACTTGTGTTTATTCATGTTAGTGTGACTGTCTTTGTAGGGATAGGATGATGAAAGCAGGGGAATATGGATTATGTATCTTTGGAAGAATCTTTTTTTTTTTTTTTTTTTTTTAATGAGCCTTAGGAAGGTGAATGAACAAATGCTATGAAATTCAGCTGCATTTGTATAATACCATCTCTTCATTATATTACTGCTTAAACTTGGAAATTCAAATACTGAATAGTTTACTCAAGACAATATAATTGTACAAAATCAGGGGGAAAATTAATGCAATACAATAAATTGCAAGGTATACAATGTGATGCAATAAAATATAAAAGCAAGGGGAAAACAACATGGTTAAGGCAGTTGGGCAAAATGGGAGAGAAAAGGCAAAAAAGAAAGGAAGTTCTCATAGTAGGGACTACATCTTAGTCATTGTTATACACCCACTAAGGAAAACAGACAATGTAAACACGTTTCTTAGCACCTCTACATGCCAGGTATGGTATGGTATGGTATGGTATGGTATGGTATGGTGTGGTGTGGTGTGGTATGGTGTATGGTATGGTGTATGGTACGGTACGGTACGGGGTACGGTATGGGGTACGGTATGGGGTACGGTACGGTACGGTACGATTCCATACCCTTTAATCTTTATAACTTCACTGCAAAGCAGTTACTAGTATGTGTTAAGAGGAAACATAGTCAAAAAGTTTAGGTAACTTTAGGTCTTGAATCAATATTAGCTGAATAAGTGAACACATATTTATTTAAATAAAAGGTATCTTATATATTTTCTTTGCTGTTCCTTATAATCTTTCCTAGAAAAATGCTAAACTTATAATGCTAGGGAAAGGACTGTAAATGCAGTATTAGCAACAATAAACAATAATGGCAGTAACACACAGACTTCTTGTTTTAATCTTGATAACACTGTAAGGTAAGTATACTCTTTATTCTTCATTTTACAGATGAGAAAAACTTGGTAGTGGTTACCTCTGGAGAATAGAGTAGAAATAAGATTAAGTGGGAGTGAAGGGAGACTTGCTCTATATAGCAAGTATATACACACACTCACACTTCTGGATCATTCGTGTCACAATGCAAAAGTATTCAGGTACTCATATAATACTTTTTTAAAGAGTTAAAATATGAATGCCATTGTTTCTAGTTATCTCTTTGACTTGATTCACCCCTCTCACCCCTTTCCTACATAATTTACCCTTTCCTAAGAGTTTGAAGTATCATGAATTATTCTGAGAATATAAAACTGGTTAACTAGACTTTTCTTTCTCCTATTACCAAAAGAGTGAATGTATTTCACTTTGTTATATACCATCCCATAAAGCACCTTGTTGACTTCCATCTCTGCTTTGGGTTACTTGGGACCTCAGATGACTATATCTTTAATCTCAATTTGAATATAATTAAGACAAGAGAAATGAGCTGTGGAGTTTCATTTTGTGTCTGATTCTTTTCATCAGTCTTCATTTCCTGAGCCAAGATACATGTGTAGCTCAGGAATGCTCTAGAATACTTAAAGAAACATACTATTTCTTTCTTTCTTTAGATTTTAGGCTTGTCGAAGTCAGGGACTGAATCTTTGTACCCCTGGTGCCTATATGAGTGCACTCAATACATGTTCTTTAAATAGCATAGTGAAAATAATTTATTAATGATAAGCTAGTATGCTGAATCAAAGTCTAGAGTAGGTAGGGTAGAGATAGCTGTATGCTATTTCTATATTTTGCTTTCTTATGAACTTTCAACTTCTTCAAAATTTAGACCAAATGTCACTCCCCCTGTCCCCACAGTTTTCTCTTCTGCCCAGTTAACAGCTGTGTCCTCAATGTGCCCACAGAATTGTGTGTATACCTCTCAAGCCCTCTCATGCTATGTATTCACATTTTTAATTTCTCTTCTAATTGTGAATTCCTTCTGGTCAGGACTATTTCTTATTAGGTATAACACAGTGTCTGAGATACAGCAGATGCTTAATAATGTTTGATGAATGAATAAATATATAAACGTATAGATCAGAACTTGAGGCCTCAAATCCATTTCCACATACAATGAAAAAAGACAAAACTTACATTTGTTTATTGAATTACTGAATATTTATTGAATGCCTGCTATATACTAGGCAAAAAGGACAGAAACAAATTACTCAGTTAGTTTTAACTCTTTCAGTTATGTCTGAGTCCTCATCATAAAAAAATCCATTCTTCTGATTTAGTAATTGTTTAGTTAATCTTCATGTACAGTTTTTTCACGCGCACTTTCAAATACTGCATAATGTTGTAGACCATTAAGTATTCCAAAGACCGTCTGAAATAATAGAGGAATCAACATTGCTTTTATCTCTGTTTGACAAAGCGTCATCCAATACAGTAAAACTCTTCCTTTTGGTGGCAGTGGAACAGTATGATATCTAAAAAGAAAAAAGAGTTAAGTCCTTCTCTTAGATGCATATTCTATGAAAACTCCATTGATTTCTCCTAAACTGATAATTTCTATTCTAGGTCTTTCATGTAGCTAGCAAAAAAGGTTAAGTTAGCTATTGGAAATACCAAACGAATATATTTTGATTAAAATGTGTCATTGATAGCTAAAGAATAAGGAGAGTTTATTAACATTAAAAAATAAATAAATAAAAAAGGAAGGAAGAAAAGGAACAAGCAGACTTACTTGACTGCCAGACGTCCATTTTTAGAAAAAGCTAAACCACTGGGATACAGAACACCACATACTATGCCAATCAGTGAACTTCTCAGAACACAATTTTCCTGGCTTATATTACCTGGAAAACGGAAGTAAATTTAGTCTCCCTTTAAAACTTAAGATAAACTTTAAGAAAGTCTTATGCCCTCATAGAGTAGTTATCTGTATTGTCCTCAACCATGGTTTAACAGCAGAAAGAATATTAGAAATTTAGTCTATGGCACACAATAGGCTAAATGCACCACATTTAAAAATGTTTTTATTTACATAAGGAGAGTTATCTCTTGCACGTGTGGTTGTTGCAGAAGCAATTTCGTAATAAAGAATATTCAACTAGCAGAGCAGACATCTGGATTTTTTAGGTCAATACATTTTTATTGTTTGTGTGTCAGGCAGGTGCTAGGTGCTAGGGATAAAATGCTGCATAAAAGAGACCCAAACTCTGACCTTCACGCCAGTCTACTGAGAGAGACACTGGACAAATATCTAAATGAATAATATTAAATATACACAATACTTTGAATTTAAAAGGAATAGAGAATGTATCTAGAAACCTACCCTACCCTGAGAGAATCAGAGGTTTCCCTGGGAAAGAGATATTTAAGAAGGGACCTGATGAACAGAGATCAGAGGTTCCAGCAATTACTAGCTGTGAAACTTAAGAGGAGGAAAAAGGATATAACACTAGAAACCCATAATATGCCAGCTACTATGTTAGGCATTTAATATACATTATCTTAATTGTCACAACAATCTTACGAGGTAAGTACTATTAGTCCTAATTCATAGATAACTGAGTCTCAGATTAAATAACTTGCCCAATGTCACAAAACTTAAATTGTAGGATCTGAAATTGTGTGTAGTATGCCAAAACCTGCTTCTTTCTTAGTGTTATTTTTGTTGCTTCTTAGATTTGAACATGTCTGTTTTTGTTGCTTATCTGTAAAAAGACACAATACTACTTGCCCCGCCTGATTAGTAGGAATGTTGTGGGGATGAAATAGGACAATATATGTGAAGGTACATTGTAAGTGGTAAAGCAATACACACATGCTAGGGATTATTATGAACGGTAGCAACAGTGTATGTTAATGAGTAATTTTACTTAGACATAAACACATTATACTTTAATGAATTTAAATTTACCTGAATACAAAGCATCTGTTACAAGGAGCTTATAAGCAACTACAGTAGACAAAAATGGAAGTGTAGTCAATGATGCATATGTCTTCAGAGCATCATGTTTAACCTTAAAGCAGTGTCTGAAAATGAAGTTTGCCAACATTCCAGAGAAACTAGCTGTTGTTCCAAATACCACTGTTCCATATATATTTAAAGTCCTAATAGGAAAAATAAAAAAAAAAAATGAAGTTTAACCTAATATACTCCTAATGAATGTATTCTTTCCTGGATAGTCATTTGTTATTACATATTTACTCAACATCAAATATTTCCTATGTGGAAGGTATTTTCTAAGTGCCAAGGATGAGGCGGTGAATAATGAAAAAAATCTTACTCCTCATGGAATTTGCATTCTAGTCAGCGGATATAATTCTGTTTCTGAGAATATTTAGAGTGGTTCTAAAATGGAGCTCTTTTAAAGAGAGAATAAATTTTGGCCATAAATAAATACGTATATATTCCAACATAGCCAAATTTTATGAGCTATCTAAATCCAAAAATACTGCTCTTGCTACTAAAAAAATTAACTTGAAAAAGTTGATTATATTTGGTTAGGCCTTCTAGAAAATTACTGTTTAATTAGTCCAGATATATTTAAAATAATTTATTGAGGATTTCCAAAACTCCATCCAAAGAAATTTGCTAGATCTAATTTTACTTATTCTGACTGATACCTAAATCTAAAATGTCTAAGGTCAAAGATCAACATATTTTGATCTTATTTTTGAGCTCTAATAATATAAAAGTCAAAATGGTAATGTGAAACTGTATGTACATCATGGGATTTGTATTTCTTTTTGTTAAACTCAGCACTGTGGCTGAGGCAATCAGTTACAAACTGAATTATCATTGATAATCAGTTAAATATAAGTAGCTCTCAAAATGGTATTCTCCTAATTACTTTTAATTTTAAAATATCTCTTGCAAATAATTTCGGTAATAATTTTGGATATTTTTTAAGAAGCAAAAGAAATTAATTATTCACAATCTTAGTATTTCAACAAACCATTATTTTCATCTGCCCATGTTTCCCTTTAGTTCTTCTTTTAAATAAGCTTTCTTCAGACCAACTCAATAAAGTTAATAGGATCTTAAATGCCCAGAAACAACGGCAATACAGAAGATCTGCAAATAAAGGTGGTATTTTTTTTTTTTATTAAGATTTTGAATCTGGGTGTGTCTCTTACTTTTCTGTTCTAAGATATTCAATTTTTTTTTCTATGATTTCGATGACCATTGGTCTTCTGAGTTTTGCATCTCCTAGAGAAAGACTGGGCTGACCATGTGTGTATGTTGTCATCTTGATGTCCTGGAAAACACAAAATTCCAGCACCATAATAGCTAATGACATTAATATTAAATCTTAAAAAATCTACAGATTCACTATTAAAAAACATTTAGACCTTAGTAATGTGTCAGATACTGGCATCTACTTTCACATACATTGTTAATAATTCACTCAATGTTTAGTGATCTCTTATCTGCTAGGCTATGGCTTTTTGATTCACACAATAATTTTGAAAAATTGGCAGGATAATGATCATCTCTACTTTAATAGATGAGAAAATGAGGTTCAGAAATGCTGACCTGCCTTAGCACTTAGTGTAGAAAGATAACTTACTGAGATATTGAGTTTTTGTTTTTCTTACAGTTCTCCCCAAAGGTAGCCAGGCCCTTTGTAGTTCTTGCTCTAGCTTTTCAGAGCTGGAAAAAAACAGTAGGTACTTGTTGACAATGATATCCTGTTTCATCAAAGTCCGAGCTCATTTTGGAGATTATGCTGAGTTTCCTACAGAGATGGGAGAGAGCAGTAATTGCCTCGGAGAATAGGGAAAGAGAACATCAGTAAGAGAGACACTGTTCCAGGCTAGGAAGCGGCAGTGGATCATGGCTACCTTGGATTATGTAAATTATATATCCAGCTCTTTATTATTACTTGGGGCCGAAACAGGGCTTTTCATGGGAATTGCTATGTGGTATACAAGTGAGTAGGGACTCATGGCACTGGACTCCAGGGTTGGAAGGTTGTGGTATCCTGAGTGTAATGTATGAAGACAGTTACCAATGTCAAGGGACCATGAGGATTTGGCCAGTATCATCTTCACAGAAGCCAGCAGTAAAACAAAAGCAAACCTCCTGGATCTCAGAAAAGAGCCTTTCTGAATGTTTTGCTCTGGATAAGACTCTCAGATCTCTGTGAAAAGTCTTAATAACATTTGTAAAATCTTTTGCCACATTACCATTATGGGATTCCAGAACAGCCAAAACTCTATGGCCTTTCATTTTAACAACATTAAATTTAGTCAAGGGCATATACTAAATCTCAAATTTCCGTAGTCCTGGGCAAGAGAATTAGAGTGGATTAAGCATAATGAACACAGAAGATACTTAAATCAGTAATTCTCAACTTTTAGTGTGCACAGAATCATATGGGGAATTTATTTGAAATGTGGTCTCTTGGGCTCCCTCCTGAGATATCTAGATTCAACAGGAGTAGGGTGAAACTTAGAATTCTGCATTTTAATAGCACCAAATGAATCTGATGCTGGCAGTCAATGGACATATGTTGAACATCACTGTAATACTCATTTGCTGAATAAGCAATATATTCTAATCCTAACCCTAACTCGTGAAAGGCCAATTCATTCATGGTATCAACATCCTGAAGATATGGGCTCCTTTGAACCTTCATATGGTATTGCAGTGATTAATAAGGGATTAGTTTCTTTCCCTGCATCATTTCAGGCTGTTCTCAATGTAGTTCTGTATTTTTCTTTAAAATATATGGGGAAGCCAGGGAGAAATTTTTTTTTTTTTACAATTTATAATTTCTCAGGGACTAGATTTAATCTTTTGCCTGTCATATCTAACAGTAAATGGAAAAGAAGAGATAACAATATCTGGGGGAGGTTCTGTTTTATGAAGGCAGATGTCAGTAACAAACATGATAACAAAAAATCTTGGATTTTTGTTTCGCTGTCATCTGATTCATCAAAGTCCCTTACTCCTCACAAAGAAAACTTCCAGGCAATGATCTGTTATCATTCTCCTACTTTGTCTACATTCTCAGTATAAAGGGAAGCAAGGATTGTGATCCTAAAATACTCAAAAAGGACAGCAAATATTTACTGAGTGCCTAGTCTTTGGAAGGTACTGTTATTAAAGCAGAAAAATGGATGCGTAATTTTATGATTGATAGACTTTTAACAAGTCATGAAATGTACAGATTTTCCTATAACTAACACTTCATGTACAGATTAGTCCAAGGCTACTCAACTGGTCCCCATTATACCAGAGTGTATATATGTAGGTTTATAGTTTGCAAAATGTTTTACTTTTTGCACTGCTTTTATGCATGTCATTTCACCTAATCTTCAAAAGTTTATTCAACATTAATTCATCATCTGACAGCCCTTGCGGGATCATCAAGATGTAGTCATGCCCTCCAGAACACACAACCCAGCGGAGGAGGTCAGGACAAAAAGGCGGGGAGGGAATTTAAACCCGGAATGTGTATGCCACTAAACAAAACAAAAAATATAAGAAAAACCAAACTTAACCTGACCTGGAGAAGTGTGGGAAGGTTTCTCGGAGGAAGTGACATTTACACAGATATCTGAAAGAAGAGGATTTGCTAGGAGCTGGGTGGTGGGAGTGGTATAGGAAGGCACTTCAAGTTGAAGGCCAGTGCAAGGGCCCGGAAGCAAGAGAAAACAAGCTGCAAGTAATCAAGACGAGATTTTAGGTCTCCTACTTTCTCTCTACCTCCTTCCTTTACAACTGCGGACTTAATTGACTGAGCCTTGCATGGACTTGGGAGCTGTTCTCTTTAAATCCCTTCTATACGGATCATTTCAGAAGAGACCGTTAACACTTGGAGGCTGCAGAAATCACGGCCCATACAACCCCGGGTTTCCGCCTACCTTGGGCACTTCCCCAGCACCCACCGGCACCACACTTCCATGCCTCAGGTCAGCTCCAGCATCACGCCCGAGCGCCGCCATCTTGACGGCTCACGTGACGAGCGGGTGGGCGGGGCCCCAGAACGCCCGGGGTGGGAAGTGGTGCCTGCTCACGCCTCTCTTCTGCAGTCGCGGCCCTCCGCGACCCAGTCAAAAGCCGCGCCCTCTATCCTGGCTGTGATTGGGCGCGGCCTCCTGAAATTACGGCCGCTCATTGGCTTGGAGGAGGTCTAGAGACGCCTGTAGGCCCGCCACCCTGCCCACTCTACATTCCCTTCCCATGGTATTTGTTAACCTAGCTCCCTCTTCTCTCATCCATGGGGAGACGTGGGGCGGTCCGAGTTCAGGGATGTTGCCGCGCGCTTCCCTCTCTTCAGGGCATCTCTGTTAGCTCGGTCCAAGCTGCCCGCCCCCTTCACTCCTTGAGGGAGCTCGCCCTTCTGATTTGGCCCGTGTATTAAGGCTCTGGCTTCCCCAGCACCTCCTTCCCTAAGTCCCCACCCGGCCGCCGGGGCAGCCCCGACTGGCCTCCCTTCTCAGCCGTCTGATTCTTCTCCCCAATCTTTAGTGCCCTCATATTCCATCCTTTCACTCCACTTAGAAAGGGACCGGAGAGAAATTTGGTCCCCAATTCCTGAGAAGACCCCCCTTGCCAGCTAGAGTTTCGGGGTGGGGACGGGGGTAGGGGGAGGTGGCGCAGCAAGGAGGCCCAGTGCCCTTCTTTGCACGTTCCGTGCCCAGCAGTCTCTCCCAACCAGCAACCCTCGACCCTCCAGTCTCCATGTCTTAGAGAAGCCAAATTCGAGAGTTATATAATTTCTAGTGCTGCTGTTTTTCCTGCCTGAGGAAACACTTCATCGCGTGGAGGGTGCAGGACATTTCTGTGCTCTTCTGTATAAGAACGGGGTGTAGGCAGGGGTGGCCACCGGTAGCAGAGATTTCCTGTCTTTTCTGCAAAAGGAAGGTGGGTAGTTTGGAGACAGATTGAGAGAAAGGGTGGAAGTAGAAGCCAAGCAGCCGAACTCTCTCTTTTAGGAAATCGCGAACCCTTTGCACAGCTTGTGCTCACATGCCTAATACTACTACAGCGTTTCAGAAAACACCTTTGCGGGAAGGTTTGACTTCTCTGGAACAGTTTCAGTGTTTTTCCTCGCTGGATAGGCAGCTGCTTGAATGCGAAGAGATGGCATGATGTGAATGACTCCAGTGTGAAGAAATCTGCTTCGCCAACTCATCCTGCATCAAGTGCCCATTGAGTAGCACTGTCACTTTAATGTCTCCATGCCAAGGGATTGCTTTCCTTCTTTTCAATCCTCTCGATTAATACATGGGAGGATCAGAATCAAAGGGGCATTAAGGATCAAGCCTGAGGGGCTTGGAGAGCACAGAAGAAAAAAAATGAAAGTGACAACAAGCTGGATCCCGTCTTACTGAGGGGTGAGATCTGGAACTTACAGTCCAGTAAATAGAAAGGGGCCTTTCAGTCTGTTCTGCCCCAGAAAACTGTTCAAACTCATCCACCTTTTTAGAGACCAGAGTCAAAGAGGTTTTTAAAAGTTTTTTTTTTTCTTTTGGAGGGGGAATCTAAATTTTTCTCTAAAAAAAATTGAGAATCTTTAGCATCAACCAGTTCATCCTTGAATTTGAACATGTATTGAGTAATGAAACAACTGTGTAAATTTGGTTTATGCCTTAATTGAGTTAGACATTGAACTCCAAAAATGTTGCTGCCTGAAGAGCAGTTTTAATAATGTTTTCTATATTTACAGTAATTTTATCAGCTTTTAAAAAAACAACATTTTATAAGATTGGATAACTTGAAAGACTGAAAAATTATTTTTCTCTAAACTCTGTGGGCAGTGTCAAAAGTTTAATTGTGGAAAATTACATTATTTTTTCTTTATCTGAAAGAGAAGACAGCCTGAATTTCAAAACTAAGCAGGTGAAGTGGTTTGCAACAGTTACCTGACTCTTGGCCTCAATATCCAGTTGGATCAAGCTGAAACCTGAAAAGAAATCTTGAATCCTGTGGCAGTGGAAAGACCCAAGAATGCCAGTCAAGAGGAAAGGTGGGCTATGAGGCTTCCTATATAATATAAGTTTTTCTTTTTTATTTGTTATGATATTTGTAATTTAAATTATATTCCATTTAAGAGTAAAATTTTGCTTGGATTTGGCGAAGTATTTATTGTAATGTCTTTTCTGTGACACATCACTCAGTAATGTTATTTTGCTAAAGTGAAATGAACTATATATAGTATTTAATTATAGACATTGGTGATTTCATAAATCAGGTAGTCTAAATCACCACTTATAATCAGTGTACATTTGGTATAGATTTGGGATATTATTTAGTTTGTTTTCTTAGCTTATTGAAGGTCACTTTTAAGTAATCTTTAAGAAAGAAACTAACTGTTCAGTGTTCTTCCTCATGATTTTAATATTTATTAAGTGAATTATATAGTTGTAAGAAAGCAAAATTGTTTTCACTGAACAAAATTATAGATTTATTATTTATCATTTGGTTGAAAAATAGATTTCATATTTGAGTTTACTCTAGTGTAAATCTTCACTTTTGTGATAAAGCACAACTTCAGTAACTGTGCTTTTTCAGATGTAGGCAATATCCAATAACATGATTGGCCAGTTCCCCAAATGTGGCAACACCTGACCTCCCGCCACAGCCCCTCCCTAGAACTGATCAGGATCCAGTGGTTTTGATCCTGACATATAGTTTATTATAGCTCAGATGTTAGGGATTCACTTTAGCCTATATCTATCCCAGATTAACTCTGTTCCCAAGGATCTTGGTGAAATTAGTTTTTGTTTGTTTGTTTGTTTGTTTTGACATGGTATAGAAGACAAATAAACTATAAGGAGTTTTCTTAAACATTCTGAACCAAATTTATATGAACACCCTTGAACTCTACTATACTGGGCTAGCATAGATCCAAATTTTGACCAGTTTCGTGAGTTGTTAGAATCTGAAACTAAAGTTCAGGGTGAAGGTTAAAGTGCAGCCCAGCTCTGCATGATGTTTAATCCTTCTATCTGTGGATTTGGAAGATTCATTGAGGAAACTTATGATCAGTGAGATGTTTTATCTGACTGGTATCTGTAGAGATGGACAATGATACTTAAAACCTTTGAAATACCTAGAAATAATCTTTTAGACATTGGGATTTAAGACTGGAATTTTTTCCTTCTCTCATTCTTCCTTGTGTCACTGGCAGAGTGAACTATGAGAATTTGGAGCCACACCTGTCTAGACCTGATAAAATTGGCTTATCTGGAATAAGAATGGTTTTGGTAATGCAGCCAATAAATGATATGGCTCTTTGAGTTATTTAACTTGTATTTTCATTCTTTCTACCATTTATTGTTCTCAAGACATTGTCCCTTTTGGACTACCTTATTTTAGACTAATACTTGAATTAAATACATTGTGTATATCTGGAGAGAGAAAGGAAGGGAAGGAGGGAGGGAGGAAAGAAGAGGGGGAAGAGATGGTGTGTGTGTGTGTGTGTGTGTGTGTGTGTGTGTGAGAGAGAGAGAGAGAGGGAGGGAGGGAGGGAGAGGGAGAGAGAGAGAGAGAGAGAGAGAGAGAGAGAGAGAGAGAGAGAAAGTGATAAAAGGTATCTGAGAAGGAGGAGGAGGAAGTGCAGTTGATGTTCTAGGTGTAACTTAACTAAGCAGAGTGATTTTAAGATTTCTACACCCAATAGACTAAGTCTCTTAAAAGTTCCTACCTTTAAAGGAAGTTACAAAAATTTCTGACACATTATTGAAAATCATACTTCATAAGAAATAATTTAATTTTTATTTTATTTTTCCCTCTTCGTCCATCTTTTAGTCTTTTCTTTTCTCTCCTCCTTCCCTCCTTCTCTTCTTAACTATAGGTCGATTGTAATGGATCAAATTTTAAGGAATCGACATGTTCTAATTAGCAAAACAAGTATATGTTCGGGTTATACTAAAGTATATGCATTATGTAATCTACTTTATGAACTGTTCTAGTTAGAAAAACAGTTTATCTTGTTTTTAATATCTTAAAACTGTTAGTATTAAGATATATTTTTTGAATCTTACACACAACTAGCCAAACGAACTCTGCCATGTGCATTACAATTTTAATTGGTTAAGCTTACTTTTGTACTATTTCTAAAATATAAGTAAGAGATTTTGAAGTTTAACCTAGATTTATTCTTCAGAGAGACTGTCCTCTGCCATCTTGAATTTTTCCTTTCTTCATTGTTACATCTGATAGATATGATGGAAGAGCTAGAGTAATGTAATTTTAACAGTAACTATCCTCATCGAGCCAAGTGTTTATTCATTATTGAATATATTCTTATGAAAATAAGAAATTTTCATAGGACAGATTTTCCTTCAGTGTTTATCTTGTATTTTATTGTAAAAGTATGGAGGAGATTCCCTGACTGGTAATACATAGCAATGGTGGGAAGTGGGAATGGGTCTGACAAAGTCCATTTTTAGTCACTATTCTTGTTTGCTGTTAAATGAGCTGAAACTGCTATATCTCAACCCCCTGTATTCACTGACATTTTACTTTATGACATTATTTCCTATCTTTTCCATTCTACTCTCTTCACATTTTTATAGATCTCAGTTTTATCATCAGAGGACTCTTCATTTCTCTGTTAGAGATTTTTTTCCCTAAGAGTTACTTTTCATTCAGGATTCTCTTTTCCACAGTGGAAACTTGATTCGCTCTCAACTGAGCTTTTAGGGCATCTTTAACCTATTTTAATTTGTGAAAATTCAGGACAAATCCATGATAAAAGTTGTATTAGCATTCCTCGATATAATTCAAGATTATGGTGTATTTGAAGGGACTATTTCAATAAGACTTGTTGAATTGATCTGATCTGATTTCATGTTGGATTAATGTAAGAAATAAAAGTTGATAATTGTGTCCTTCCCTGTGTTTTCAATGGAAAGTTGCTGTTTTCAGGACAAAATATGCTTCACCAGAATTTCTTAGTACATTGCAGATTCTTTTATGAGCAGTTTTTGGATACTCTTTTCATTAAATATATGAAAGAAATCAATGCTTTTAGTACTTTGAGATTGATGCTCATTTCATTTCTGTATTTTTAATAAATTGTCTTATTAATTATATCTTGAGCTTCTTTTAAATTAGTAAAGAAGTCTACCTTATGTTTTTCATTTATATGACACTTTATTTCCTATATATTCTTTTTTTGTAGCTGTTCTCAATGATATAATGGCATATGTATAAACTTATTTTTAACAAGTACTGAAAATTAAATATTTTCTTTTTAATGATTTATACATTTTGACATTGTTCTTTTTAAAGAAAGCTGAAGAATGTTGTGTAATTAAAATTCAGACTTGATATATGATATTGCCACATAGCTCATGGGCTTCTTTGAAATTAAGGTTGTTGTTTCCTGGGTTCACAGTCTTTCCTTTTGGTTGACTGTATACTTCATGGAAGTGTCACTTCTATTTTTCTTTTTTTTTTCTTCCTCTCTCATGAGAAGAGATCACCTTAGAACTCTTCTGTTTAGACTTTCCTCATTTAAAGTTTTTTATTATCTGTTTCCTGCATTTCTGGCTTATTTTTATTTTTTATTTTTTTGGTAGTAGCTTACTAATTTGTATTTGCCTCTTGTTATCTGGGTATACTCTCTATCTCAAGCTTTTCTTAATTTCTTAAAATAATTTTTTTTCAGATTTTCTAAAGGGAAAAATATGTACCTGAATTTATTGGCTGTACCTGAGGAGCTATTTTATTTTTTTGCATATGTTTTACCAAATTTGTGTTTAAATGTTCATGTCTGTTATACAGTTTTATATCCAGATACTTTTTTCATTTCACAAAACTTCATGTTTTTGTCTCTTTTCCCAGCTAATAAAACTCAAAAGAGTTAAACACTGAATCTTCTCAGAGAGGGATGGTAAAAGACAATTTTCAAACATTTTCAATTTCTGTAAGCCAGTGTAAAATAGATTATTTACCAAAGGTTTTGTTTGTTTGTTTTATTTAGATTTAAAAATCTCTCAAAAGGATCATGTTGACATTGGTCAAAGACTCTTGATATTGAAAAATACTCATCATCAGTCCAAGAGGCCTGAATAGAGAGAATCTGGAGAGGGAAATAAGAAGAATACTTTTTGTATTCAACTACTGATTAGGAGTATGTTATGAAGCAAACCATAGTCATAGTGCTAAAATTATCTGTTAACTAAAATCTTTTATAGTTCTTATGTATTGGTAAAGAGTGCAAATGATATGATGATGACTTTATACCTAAAAATATTTGAACTGTTAGGTTTTTGGGAAACTGCTCAAGTGCTCCATATGTGATAGAATATTTGATCTCTTTTAGGCCTATTGTTGGTTACTTTTTTGGGTAGAAGAGTCTGTTCAGTGAGAAGACGTACACAAATATTGGATTTTTAAAACATTGAATTAAGGCATTCAATTAATTTATGCCTTTGCCAATTAATTAATCACTCAACCAAGCAATCCCTCACTCTTCTATAAAACAATATATACACTAAACTACAAGAATGTTCTTCTTTCTTAATTATATATGCTCTTTAGATGCTCTTATTTCTAATATTTACTGTAACCCTGTCAGTGATTATAAAATATTTTTTAGTATGAGGCTGAGATATATAATTTTTTTTTCCTTACTTAGGAGAGAAGGACCTGTTCTTTAGCTGTACTTCCTGCTCAGCAATCTGTAGCAGTCAAAGCATGAGGGCTCTGTATCCTCAATATAGGTTGCTTTGTCAGCAAAGGATCATGAGTTTTACCCAGTCTCTTCTGTCCAGTCAGTCATTCTGAATTCCAAGTAGTAAGCTTTCTGCATAAGTTCATTTTTTAGTAAGTCTCAAAACTATTTCAAGAATTATGGCCTAATCACCTCCATTATGAAACAATTCTCCTGACCCCATTTGTTTTAGGACCTAAGACCAAGAGGAATGATGTACTAAAGCAGAAAGTCCTGTGAAAATGCATCACTAAGTTAAAAGTTTTAAAGATTATGGGTAAGATTATGTATCCCGTTTCTTCTGATGACACCATCTTGCTAGCTACTGAGGCCCTAACTATGTTAGGATAAAATTCTGAGGCTTTATATGGGGCCTATCATTTTGGATAGTTCTAACATCTTTATTATTGAAAGTGTGATAAAACTTGGAATAAACCTGTTAGGTTATATTCTTTTCAAAGGTAAATTATATGTGTATTTCAGCTAATGAAATACTTCCATTTATTTATGCAGTTATTTATCTACTCAACAAAAATTTATTGAGTGCCTGCTATGTAGTGGCACTGTGCTAGGCGCATGTTTGGCAGTAGGAAATAATATTCAGTCTTTGCCTTTATGATGCTTAAAATTTATTAGGGAGACAGATAATTTCAATGTTGTGTGGTGAGGTTAATACTCTGTGTCATGAAAACATGAAGAATGCCTGACTTCATTTAGGGGAGGAGTCAGGGAATTCTTTCTGCGAGATGTGACATTTAACATTAGATACAAAAGACTAGTAGTTTACCAGACAAAGTGGGAAATGGTTAAGGTGCTGTTTCGAATCATTATTTATTTTCTTTGCCTTGAACTATATCACCACGACGTCTATCATCATCATCATCACCACTATTGTCATCATCACCATCTTCATCTTCAGTAGCAGTAATATTGTGATCAGGATAGTAGTCAGAAGACCTGGCTTCTAGGAGAAGAGACAGATAATCATTGAAATGGATTCTCAGTTTGTAAATTTAGCTAAGTAAGAAATATCCATTTATTGTCTATAGTTCAAGTTTATTTCTGAGTCTTAGTTACCGAGTAATGGGCAAAATCACTCCAATCTATTTTGAGGTCTTCTCTACTTCCCTAGGGTTATGGTAGAGTTACACCTGGAATGGGGGTAAACTCCGGTCATTGATTATCTGTATATAATCACTTATCTCTGAGACATGAGTCATTGTGTCTAGATCTTTCTGGTCTGGCAGCAATTTGCTACTTTGAAGACATGGATATTCCCCCCTACTGCCCAGTATTTCTTTGTTTCTATTTATTTGGATGTATTATGATGTCATTTCTCTCTGGGGTCTTACTGCCTTCCCGGCAATGCTGCCCTGAAGCAGAGTCTAGATCCTTGCTGCCTTGGGATCAAAGATTTCTCTCTCCTTCAGCTGAGAAAATCTCTTTCTAGATCTGGGAGGGGCTATGAGGTATCTCTTTCTCTCTGCATATACCTGAGAATCTCTCTTTTATCTCTGTAACAAACTCTTCTTATTTTGAGGTCTTAGGCTTTAGGAAAGCAAAAAGTAAAATAGCTGAAAAGCACCTGTTTTCTGTCCTAGCACATACCTCCCCTGAGGCAATAAAGTACAAAATCAGTTACTCGCTTGAATAAGAGAAAAGGAAATGGGAAAATTTAGGGATAGAAAAAAATTGTTATCGTAAAATGCTAATCTCCCACATGTACAATTGAGTTTACATGCCTTCTTATGATGATGCCACCAGGTGACCTTGTGAAAATCCTGTAATCTTTCTGAACTTCTATTTCCTTCCTTCCTTCCTTCCTTCCTTCCTTCCTTCCTTCCTTCCTTCCTTCCTTCCTTCCTTCCTTCCTTCCTCTCTATCTTTTTTCTTCTTTTTTATTTATATATATTTTTTGTTTTTATTGGGATATAAGGGATAGGTTGGGAAATGTCACTGTGGGTGGTTATGTCCCACTAGGACACTGTCCATTCTAATCTCCCTGGGATAGCTTCTGGAGTTTTTTCTTTTTCTTGGAGCTACCGCTCTTGCTGCCAGGCTCACTGCTGAGCAACTCCTCCTTAAAAGAGAATTTTCTCTTTTTCTTGGGGTCGTTTCCTTTTCTTAAAGGAGTTTAATACTTTTTTCTCCTAAATACATGCTTTTTTTTTTCAATGTCAAATAAGATAATGTATATGCACTTCGCTTTTGTAAAGTTAGTAATAGAATTAGGACCAGAGACTCATCCAATGCTCTTTTCACTATGAGTATAGCATTCTTTGAATAAGTGAATAGCGTCACGTCACGATGGAGGAGAGCCCAGAGATGGAATTCAGTCTTTACCATCAGCTGGCTATGTCATTTAAAGAAAATCAGCAGATTGAGCTCCAACATCCTCATCTTAAAACATGACTGTACTAATAATACTCACCTCTTAGGATTATTATGGCAATGAAACTAGTCCATGTAAAAATGTTTTGTAAATAAGAAAGCACTACACAAATGCTTATCATCAGGAAAAATACTTTTTTCCCCCTCTCCTTTGGTCCAAGGAAAAGGAAATTTGTGTTCAGAGTCAGAATCCCCTTCCTTTAGTGGTCTGGGTCCAGCTTCCTAATCAGCTTCTGGATCAAGCCTGCCTAGATATGGCAACAGCACATCTGCTTTCTGCTTACAGACAGGAAATGCCATCCTATTCATTTTTATAGACTGTGATAACATTTCTTATGAGTGTTTTTCAGTGATGCTAAAGTAAATTGTAAACCATCCGGTATTTACAAAGTGATTGCAATCTTTAAATATGCTTTAAGTCTGGCTAGACATTTTTTCTACAATTTAAATTTAAGGTTTATCATTTTTTAAATTTACTTTTTCTGGTTTGTTACAACTGGAATGACGCATATTTCAACATTTAGTTGAAGATACAATTTGCAATTCCTTTTTATTTATTATGACTTAACCTTGCACTTTTCCCATTGTTCTATTTAACAATTCTATAGAAAATCTGATAACACAGCTTATCTAAAATGTAGTAATATAAATTCATCATGTTATGCTAATATCTTTTTGTTTCAACGAGGGAAATATCCTTATCAACAAGTGTTTGTTGAAGTATAGTAAATATTTCTTTTGGGAATGGTAAAGGAATAAAGTATAAGTGCTGAGTACAGTGACTGAAAAAAGAAACACTGATGTATTCCCAGTAAATTCAGTATGACATAATACTTAAATGTGTGGGCTTTGGTGACAGACCAGGGTTGGAATCCCAGTTCTAGCACTTACTGGTTGTGTAGCCTTGGACAAGTTAATTCATTTCTCTCAATTTAAGTTTCCTCATTTACAAAATATGCATAACGTTATTTATTAGAGTTTTCATAAAAATTGAATAAGGTGATCTATGCAGAATGTTGAGCATTGTTCAACAAACACTAGCTAATCTTAGTAATAAAATGACACCTTTGTTTTATCACCTTGAACTGTAAATTTTAATATTTAATATTTAATAAAAAACCTCTTTTTAAAGACATGGTACAAGGGTAACTTTCCTATTGGCATTCATCATTTTGTTATTTTCATATGAATATTCTTAATTTATAAAATAACAAAACAATAACAGCAACAATAAGAATTCAGCTAGTAAAATATTTTTATTTGCTAGTCATAATGTCTCATATGTACTGATCAAAATTATGACTATGCAGTTTTGCATACATTCACTAAAAATGGTAGGAGAGAAAAGAAAACCTAATTGTTTTTGCTTGTTTCAATTGATATAAGTCATGCTAAAATTCAGTGATATAATTATGTCTGATTGGTTTGTTGTTTTATTATTATTTTTTCATAGAAATATGTTTGTCTAGTGGTTACCAGAGGTTAGGGGGGAAGAGAGAGAAGAAGGAGGTAGATGGGCTAAAAGGGGTCAAATATGTTGTGACATTAAAGAATTAAAATAATTAATTAATTAATTTTAAAAAAGAAATATGTTTAACTCTTTCTGAAGAATTAAGGGTGGTATTGTGGAGAGAACACTACGTGGAGTCAAAAGCTTTAGGATTAAGCTCTAAACTTGTTATTTAGTAGCTCTATTATCTTGAACAAGCCACTGTGAATTTCAATTTTATGTATAATAGGCATAATATGACTTCTCAGTGGTGAGAATCAGGTAAGATAATGCATATAAAAGCTCTTCCTAAACTGTAAAAAATATTACATAAATTTATGTAAAGAATTTCATTATTCTAAATGCTTTGCTCCTCAAGATTTATATATTAATTTTATCCTTTCCTCTACTACATTTTTATCTTAATTTTCCTAATATATATTCTATAATTCTTTTTTTTTCAAATTGTAGCAAATAATTTTGTGTCATCCTTTTCTTCTTTCTAAAAGTTCATTTGTTAGCACCATCGTCATTAGCTGTTCCAAATTTAAATGAACTGTCGTAAATTAGTTACAACTTTTAGCCATGGTATTCTTAAACTAAAATAAGTTGAACCTTATTAAAGGGACATGATTATCTAAAATTTCAATTATGTAACATTCACCATATCCTTTGGATTGTATATTTCATGAAAAAAACTTTAATTTAAAAAAATCTCACCCCCGCCCCCCCCCCCCCCCCCGCCACATTACCTCCTGTTCTTGCATTCAGGTAATCCAAATTCGGTTTCATTCTTTCAGTAGAGTCGAGAATTATATGAAGATAGATTTCCTTTAATGAAAAAAATAGGATTGAGCCCATTATATTGGCAATTCAGTTGAAAAATTCTCCACTTATTTCTGATTATTTAAACATTAATTAAAATATTAGTCCTTACTTGGATAATTATTTCAACTTTCTACTTGATTCACCTGTCAACCGTGAACATCTAGCTAGAGATTTTTGACTTGTACAACAGGATACTTGTCATCTTGTCTTGTTGTTGTTGTTCTTGCTTAATTTATCATTTTTGCATAGGTATATAGTTTTAGATTACCCTCAAGCTCAAGCTTTCATTAAACAGAAATAAGAACTTAAGTAGAGATAAAAGGCATGATAGGATTGACTCCAGGTAGTGATAAAGGGCAGCCACAATTTTAGCACTAGATGCTGGACTCAAAAGCCTAAGTTGTTTCAGAGAGACTTGACCATATTTGACCATTTATCATATATATATATATTCTAGCATCTTACTTTCTGTCTCAGATTTTTCTTATACAGAGATGAGAGACATAATAAGCCTTGTTCATTTAGAGAACATGTAGCTGCTTTGAATCAATATAGTGGCTTCTTTGAGTAGTTACTCAATAAGTGTGTTGAGTGAAATAGTGAAAGTCCCCTTACCTAGCAAATTATATGTGTGGATGTGATTACAGAAATGCTATTGATACATTTTTAAAATTTTTATTGAATTTATTAGGGTGATATTGGTTAATAAATTTATATAGATTTCAAGTGTACAGTTTTATAATATATCACCTGTATTGCATTGTGTGTTTACCACCCAAAGTCAAGTGTCCTTCCATCACCATATGTTTGACCCCTTTACCCTTTTCTACCTCCCCTTCACCCTTGTTTTCCTCTGGTAACCACCGTACTATTGTCTGTGTCTATGAGTTTTTATTTGTTTTGTTTGTTCATTTGTTACTTTCTGTTTTATATCTCACATATGAGTGAAATCATATAGTTCTTGAATTTTTCCCTCTAACGTGTTTTGCTTAGCCTGATATTCTCAAGATCAACTCATGCTGTTGCAAATGGCAGTATTTCATCTTTTCTTCTGGCTGAGTAGTATTTCATTGTATATATGTACCATATCTTCTTTATCCAATCATCTATTGAAGAATACTTTGGTTGTTTCCACATCTTGGCCACCATGAATAGTGCTGAAATGTTCATAGGGGTACATATATCTTTATGAATAAGTGTTTTCAAATTTTGGGGGTAGATACCTAGAAGAGAGATTCCTGGGTCAAATGGTAGCTCTACTTTTAAATTTTTGAGGAACCTTCATGCTGTTTTCCATAGCAGCTGTACCAATTTACATTCCCACCAGCAGTGTATGAGGGTTCCTTTTTCTCCACAGCCTCTCAAACACTTATTATTACTTCTTATGTTAATAATAGACATTCTAACAGCTGTGAAGTGATATCTCATTGTGGTTTTGATTTGCATTTCCTTAATAGCTAGTGAAGTTGAGCATATTTTCATATATCTTTTGGCCGTTAGTTCTTGGGAGAAGTGTTTGTTCAAGTCCTCTGCCCATTTTTCTAGATTTTCGTTTGTTGAATTGTATGAGTTCTTTATATATTTTGGATATTAACCCTCTATCAGAGGTGTTGCTTGCAAATTATTAATACATTTTTGAGAATTGCTGCTCATAAGAATAAAGGATCAGATTAAGTGAATACCTACAAAAATACCACAGAAGTAAAAAATAGCTGAAAAATTATAGTTGAAAAGAAGAAAAGATGTCTGGTACTTAGTACATTTTCAAAAACTAATAAATTAAAGCTTGAGGCACTAGAGGTAATCAGATAATTAGAATTCAAAGGTACATATAAGTACTGAGAGAGGTATAGTATAATTATTTTCTTATTGATTACTTACATTAGTGATTAGGAATGGGTGAGAAAGTTAGGTCAGTAAGCCACCATCATTTCAAGGAGATTCTTGATTATTTAATTATTGACAAAATAGGGATTCAAATATTTGTCCTTGATTTAAAGAGTTGTTAAAAATATTGCTAGATAAAATATAAAAAATTTAAAAAACTATTAAAATTTAAAACAAATTTTAATAATTTTTTAAAATAAAATCATGAAATTAGTATGAGATTATTATAGTTATTAAAATATTATAATTTTTATTAATTTTTAATTCAAAAAATTAAAGTTCTATGTAAATGTACTAGCATATATTTATGTCATTATCTTATGTTAATGTATCTTATTTTAAAATTGGAGAGAGCTCCCTGTGCATCTACATTCATTTTTATATTTTTAACATTCTTAGGTAAAAAAGAACTAGTAACGATGTTCTCATTACCACCTATTGAAATTCTCCCTTCTTTCAAGGGAGTAAGCTTGAGATCTGCTGTATCATATAGGAGTATTAGAGAAGGCCTCATTGATAAGGTGACATATGAGCAGATATATGAAAGAAGTGAAGGAGTAAGTTATAGATATTTGAGGAAAGACTGTTTAGGCAGAATAGCAAGTATAGAGGCCCTGAGGTAGGAGAGTTTTTAGTATATTGAGAAAGAGCAGAGACCACTGTGGTTGGAGTAGATTGAGCAAGAGGAGAGGTGTAAGAGCTGAAATCAGAGAGGTAGGCTTTTGCTGAATGAGATGAGGAGTCACTGGAGAGTTTGAGTTGAGGAGTGACTTATGAACATTCTGGCTGCTGTGCATAGAAATGACTGTAGGAGCACAAAGGTGACAGCATGTAGGCCAGACTAGTAAAGGTTATTGAAATAATGCAGAGGTTGGTGGCCTGGACCAGGCTGATAGCACTGCAGATGGTGAGAAGTGATAGGATTCTGTATGTAATTTGACATTAGAGCCAATAGGGTTTACTGATGGATTAGATGTAGAGAAGTAGAGGAGAAGAATGAATGATGACTCTAGTGTTTTTGCAATTAGAAGGATCAGAGATGGAAAACATTGTAGGAGAAGTGGATTTGGGGTGGTGGATAAGATCTGGAGTTCAGTTTTGACAAGTTAAGTTCGAGATGCTTATCAGACATCCAAATGGAAATGTTGACTATATAGTTAGATATGAGTCTAGAATTCAGGGGAAAGGTCTGACCTGAAGATATAAATTTTGGAGTCTTCAGAGTGCTGATACTATTTGAAGTCAGGAGCCTAGATAAGGTTACTTATGGAGTAAGGATAGATAGAAGTCTCCAGATGTTTAGAGGCTTTAGAGGATGGAGGAGGACCAGTAAATGTGATTGAGGAGGGGCATCCATGACATAGGGGGAGAACCTAGAAGAAAATGCTGCTCTGGAAGCAGTGGTACGCTGGAATGGGCTCATACTAGGTTTATCACCTAAGCCATCTTTGTTGTTTCATTTTCATCTTACTCATTAATGTAACAGAAAAATAACATCAACCAACATTCATGTTGGAACTACTCATTTATCACTTACAACCTTAAATTGTTTGATTATACAAATTTGGCGAACATCAATAAAAATATTCTTAAGAATCAACTAACTATATGGAATTTACGATAAAAAGTTGCATATCTCATTTGTACATTTTGTCTTACACATCCTTTATACCAGTAAAATTTATAATAAAGTTATAGATGTTTTTTTTTAATCCAAAGAACTGGTTGTTAAACATTTACCAGTATACCTTTGCTTGGAAGCCTAATGAAGAAAGTGTTTCGGGGCTGCAACAGTATCAAATGCTGACGGGTCAAGTGAGATGACTAAAAAGCGACCACTGGAATTAGTAATATAGAGTTGATAGGTAAGCTTGACAAGAGCTATTTTCATGGAAGAACAGGAAAGAAAAGTCCAAGTAGAGTGGTCGCAAGAGAGAATAAAAGGAAAAGAAGTGGAGAAGTATTTCAAGGGAAGGGGAACAGAGAAATGGGAATTATAGTCATTTGGAGAGGAACAAAGATAAGGGAAGGCTTTTAAAAATCACTGATAACACAGTTATTTCTGTGCTGATGATAATGATCGAATGGAGAAGAAAACAATTGATGGAGCAATGTTTTTGAGTAGGCAAAAGAGAAGAGGTTCAGATGCTCAAGTAGAGGATTTGGCCTTAGAGAGAGACACAGATGTTTTGTTCATAGTAGCAGAAGGGGTGCAGTTACAGGTAAGTCAGTAGATACTGTATTAGGAGCTTGTGGAAGTTCTCTTCTGTTTTTCCATGAAATGGGAAGCCAGATCATCAGCTGAGAATGGCTGTGGGGAAGAAGAGTTGGAAGGTTTAGGAGAAAGGAGATGTAAATAAAGTACTCAATACATGTAAAATTTTATTATAATTGGTATTTAGTCTGCGAAAGGGTTAGATTGGAAGGGGAAGAGGGTTTTTAAAATCAAAAACAATTAGTTGTCTTTGTGGTAATGATTGTGAGAATCATTTTACGAGGTAAATGTATATTAAAACTTCACATTATACACCTTAAATACATATAATTTTCTTTGTCAATCATACCTAAATAATGCTGCAAGAAAAAGAATGAACCTTAAAACAGGGCAATTTTGATGAAGATCCATCATATGATTTGAAAATAAGGTAATGAGAGAAGAGCTCTGGTCAGGTGGAGAAGTGCCAGGAATACCAAGAGACATATTTGAAGGAAGTGATAGTCATTCAAAGTAAAGGTCTTACTCATGTCAGAGTCTGGGCAAAGGATGAACTAGGGGGAAACCAATGATAATTCCAATTGGTTTTCATCCCAATGATACCCATAAGAAACCATTTTTATAAATGTAGCTTGTATATTAAAAGTTTGCAAATATTAATTCTTCAGACAATAACTCCTCAATATATTCATTCCTTAGAGAACAAATAAAAAATGTATAAATCATAAAATCAGAAAAATGATTAATGTCTGAAATCTGGTCTCTTTAGCTGTTGTTGTTCACTGGTTAAAGTAAGTGTTGCCCTCCTTTGTACTGCATTTCAGGTCAGAGTAAATCAGTCATTATTTTATATTTTTTGTGGTGCGTAAATATTGTTTAGGTAAAAATATGTGACTTGACATTTTCCAAATAAATCATCATGTTGGAGCAATAATATTGAATCTTCTCATGTCTCCCCTCCCCACTCCTCAAAAAAGGAAGATCATCATGTGTTACACACAAAGACAAAGGCACAGTCACTCTGGTGATTTTTTTCAAGGATATTTTGTCTCGTGGGGGGTAAAGGCGTGTATTTAAGAAGCCATAATATAACAGTAGGTATTAAGAATGCCTATAATATTTGTGTAGATAAACTGGTTTGTAAGAAGGGCGATAGTGATTACTTTAAATTGTCAGAGATGGCTTTATGGAAGAGAGCATTCGAATTAGGTCTAAATTAAAGGAAAGTAGATTTTTCGTTTGACTTGTCTACTATATAGTAGACATTGTACTAAGTATTGTGTAATATAATCCTATTACCTGTGAGGAAACTGAAGCTCAGAGAGGTTAAACAGTTTGTTAAAGGTCACACACAGCTACTAAGTAGATTTTAGACTGAGATCTAGCTGATAACAAACCCTTTCCCATATAGTGCATTGATTCTAGGGAGAGGTGGTGGTATGGGGGAGCATATCCAATATAGGGAACAGTAGGAGCAAATAAAAGTACAATGGTAAGAAAAATAGAGAATGTGTGTGTGTGGTGGGAAGTGGAGGGGGAAAGTGAGTAATCCAATGTGACTTAGGCACTGTGTGTATGCATAAAGAGGGTAGAATATATAGTAGGAATGAGGCTGAAAATATGTTGTAAAAAGACCATGGGAGGGTGGTCAAGTTAAGGGATCTGGACATTATTTTGTAGGAAGTCATCAACCTAAAGATAATTTTTCTGACAAGACAAAATCACAACTACTATGTGAACACCACTTGGCCAGCATTGTGTTCAGGACTTTTGTTTTGTTTCATAGTTACAGATTCTTTTGAAAGACAGGACTACAGAAATAAAAATGTGAGTTGAGAGTGTAATGCACAATTTCATGTGGTAATTTATGGATTTTATGATTATTTTATTACATTATTTTGTGTCATAAAATTAAGAATACAACCATAGAATAGTTTAATGTTAGCTCACTATTTTTCTCAGACCATAAGATAGAATTTTTAAATCATGTTTTTCAGATACTGACCGAGCTTTATCATTACTGGAAGAATACTGCAAAAAATTAAGGAAACCAGAGGAGCAGCAGTTGAAAAGCGCTGTTAAAAAGGTGATGAGTATCTTTAGGAGCAGTTTGTTTCAAGCTTTGCTAGGTATGTACTAAAAATTATGTCTTATCTTAATGGTTAGAACTGAACTTTAATAGTTTGAGTGATGTGGTCAAAGAACATGATTTTAACCAAATTTAAAACTAGAATAATTTTCCTTGATAGTAGAAGGAAAGATTTTTTTTTTTTCTTATTTAAAGTTAGCCTAAAAAAGAACTGTTACAGAATAGAAACAAAGTACAGGTTATTAAAAAACAAATATTGAAAGAATGTTTTATATAAGAAGGAAAGTTAACACAGGAAAAAACCTGAGTAGTTTGTTGCAAAAAATTGAGGAAAAACATGCTAGAGAAGGAACTGTCTAGCGCAAAAAATGATGGGTCACATTCTGCTCTGTCAGAATCATAGTTCTACTTTTAGTCTCTTCTTAAAACAAAAATTAAAATATTCTTTTCCTTTTTTTTTTTTTTGCTTCTCTTGTGAAAGTTTATGGTCCAAATTTAAAAGTTTATTGATGAAAACCTCTGTGCTTTGGAATCTTTTGTCAATTTGTAATGAATCTAGCTACATAAAGTTTAATTTTATGTTTATTCTCTAATCTATTAAAAATTGTGAAGAAAATCAAGGACTTGGTTTATTTATGTATGTCTTCATACATATATATTTGACATTTTTACTGATAACTTTTAGTCTTTTTAATGATATTTTAAGAGTTAAAGTCACAAAAGATATAAACAAACATCTCCCCTCAACAAAAATAACCAACTAAACAATTTAAAAAACCCCACTCGATTATATTGTATAATTTACTTAGCTTAAATAGTACATTTTCAAGAAATAACTGAGTCTACCAGACATTATTATTACTTTTTTAGGTCTAGTGGTTACTGATATACGAACCTAAAAATGAGAATTTATGAAGATTAATCTCGAGTATGTTATCTATGTTTTTATTATAAATGTCTACAGTTATTGACAAAACTCCCTGTATGTTTTAAATGTAATTTTAAAAACCATTAAATTTTGAAAATTTGATCAGTCTATTGAATAAAAATAAAAGAAAAAGGCTTTATAGGATTATTTTGCCTGTGGATTAAGTTCTTTAAAATATTCTCTTGTGGCCTGTAAAATTAATGGCACAAATAACTATAATCATCTTAGTTGGTATTAAATAAAAACAACTCTAAATGGACTCTTGCAGAATTTAAATCCTTTCATTAGAGACTAGCATTTTAGAGAACATTTTTAAGGCACAAATTTCTCAATTAAAAATTAATAGTTTCATCTAGTTGATAATTAGTAAAGGCCATTAACTGAATGGCTATATCTCTAAATAGATTTGTATGATATGTTTAATTAAGACTAGCTAAGTCTTCTTCGAGAATTTGAGTTTTTGAACTTGACTTGGGAAGAGTATTGTTGGATGCTTTCGATAATTCTACTATACTTTGATAACACATCCTTTTGGTATCGCAACATTATTATATGGGGAATAAAAGGACAAATGACTGACAAAGAAATGCATTTTGTAATTGTTTTGAGTGAGTGGTAAATATCTTGGCAAAAAGCCTATAGTGTACTTGGAATTTCTCTAAAAAATGAAAGGCAACAATAATCTGTAAAAAGCTATTATGTAAGTAATCCTCGTGCCCAGCTTTGAATGGATAAATTTGCATTGGCTGGTCTTTAAAAGTCATTTTGGGATAAACTAGACTGCAAAGAATGGAGCAACATTATACAACAAAACATAATTTTCTATGCAATTCTATGAGGGTTCCTAAATTCTGATTACTAATTTATTGCTATTGAATGAGTAGCTTCACTGTGCATTTTCTTTAAGGATACAAAAGAAGAAAAACCATATAGCCTTGAGCATCTTGAAGGGAATTATGTCTTTATAAAAGGATAAGTAGGGAACCATTGATAAATAGAGCTTTGTTTATGGTCTATTACTTGCTTTTTGTGTGAGTCAACTCCTTTCAGCAATTTTTTTTTTTTTGCTTATAAGTGAGGGAAGATAGTGGTTTTACCCATTGTTCTGATATTTAGATAGCCAGTACATTGAAATAATGTACTTTCATGAATTTCAATTAACTGAAGAAATAAAAGGGAATCATAATTCAGAAACCCAACACAAACGGATAGTAAAGTAAAATGCTATTGTTGTAGAATGTGGTGTAACATTTACACGTGACCAGGAAACCAAGCCTTTTCTCTACAAATGAAAAATATCACTTTAAAAATGAATTCTACCCTTCTTTTGTGGTCCTTCATCATATGCTTTAAAAAATGCTAATATGTCTTAAGTGGTATAATCTTTGAGGACAGAATTCTGTTTATATAATTTTGACTAGTATTACAATGAAAAAAACCATTTTATAAATGGGTTCTTTGACAATAGGGTAGAAAGTTGCTAAATAGCAGGTTACATGGTGAGCGTGGAGAAAGATGAACTATTTGATTAACTTTCTACCTCCTTGCTTCTAGAATCCCTGTATTTTGTTTTTATTTTCCATTTATTAATAACAACAGTAGAAAAAGACACTTTAAGTTTTTAAAAGTTAGTAATTAGTGTTCACTAATGTAAAAAAATATATATATACCTAAAACAGCAATGTGCTAGAAGCTGAACATTTAGATGTTAGGCTTAGGGTGACATCTTGTGGTAACAGTAAGGAAAAAGTTTTGTCTAATGGATAATTACAGTTTTATGATGATTGCGTTATTAACAATACAGAATTTGAATAGAAATGAATTGAAACTTGATGATATTTTACAAATTAATTTAGGTTTGTTTTATTGAGTACAGCTAAACTTCTGAGATTTTCAAGGCACAGAGGCTATTTATTCATTTAAGTAAAGAAGGAGTAAGATACAATGTTTTTATTGTTTTTATACTTCTCCAGATATTTTTGAATTTTAATTTCACTGCATAGCATTTGAGAAGGAATTTTTTGGGAAAGATTTAGAGAAGAATGGACAGTAAACCTGTCTATTCCTTAAAACCCTGCCAGTAGCAATATCTTAGAAAAGTGCTGTCCTGCTTATTGGAGGCTTGCATGTTAGACTTTGTGTTAGAGTAGAATGCTTTTCATTTGATAAAGCTTAATGTAGAACCCTATGGGTACTTGAGATTGCTACTAATAGGAATGAGACAGTGGAGATACCACATATGGGGATTTATCACCTCCTTGTTGAAGCCTTGTACCATGTCTCTACTTGCTAGCAACTTTAAGCAGCATTTTTCATTATATCTCTCAGTATTTTGTTCATATTACTGTAAAGCACTATTACATTGCCTTATAAATTGAATATATTTGTGCCCCTTTCCATAGACTGTGTGTAGCTTGAGAGTTAAAATTATGTCTAATTAAACTTTGTAGCACCTGTATGTGGACTTTTAATAATAATAGGTGGCCAAATTTTGTTTATACATTTATTCAACAATTATTTTTTAAATACCTTTTATGTATTAGATGTTGTGGTAGGCTATAGAGACACAATAGTAAACTATAGAGAAGAGGTTAGTCCTTGCCCTATGGGTGAGAATAACTAGTGGGAGAAAGGAGACATTAGATATGCAGTTAGTTAACTATTTAAACATAATGGTGACAAATGCTACAAAATCAATCTGTATAAAAGTTTTATCACATTTCAGTTTGAAGAAAAAACTGCATATTTTCATAATATAGTAATTCTAATATAATACTTTTATTTCAAAATAACATCTATTTGAAAACATCGTGGTTAGTTTGGTCTTAATTATTTATTGTTAATGTATAATTTTTTTTTACCATTCGATCATAAGAAAGTCAAAGGTTTTTCATAGGTTATAGTAAATGTGAAGGCCCACATAGTTATGTGAATTTGGAACAACTTGGCTTTAATCCTCCAAAGCAGAGCTTCTCAAAGTGTCCTTCTTGGAGCAGCAGCAGCAGCATCACCTGGGCACTTGGTTAGCACTGCAAATTCTTGAGCTTCACTCCAGATCGAGTGGAAGCAGGACTTAGCAGATAGTGTTTTACTAAGCCTTCCAGGTGATTCTGAAGCATGTGTTTTAAACAGGATATTTGGCCATTCAAGGAAAGTGATATGAATATTATTAATAAACAGGAAAATATGACAATGTGTTTTTTCAATCTTGGGATTTTATAAAGATTTGATTTGATTTTCTAACAAGTATAATGAGCCATTATTATTCTGGAATATAGCTTGAGTGCTTTGAGAATCCATAAGTTAATGAATATCATTATGGGACCCAATTTTCTTAAAAATACAGTAGTATATTTGAAACATTTCAGTGACTTTTTTCCTTCTAGATACTTAATTGTAGTTTCTAGCTATGGAGCAATGAATAGAGAACCACAAAGCAACATTGCAATGCTTCTGAGGCTCACTTACTAGGTAAGTGGTTGCTGCCATTCATAACCTCAAAGCATGTACTCCAGTGAGACAAATAAATTACTACATGTCATGAACCTTCAAATAAGTCTTAACTGGTCAAAGTGGTGACTGTTAAATTCTTATATACTAAGATCTAGTATGTTTCCACTTATTTATTTATTTATTTTTTACAATATATGTTTAAGTAAAGAAAGTGCAGTTATTTTAGTTATTGCAACTGAGTAAAAATAATTAAGTATTTCTGAAATGTTTCCCTATTTACATGGACATATGCAGATGGATATTATTAAAGGGCAAATCTCTACCTTTAAGGAGGTTAGGGTCAATTGGAAAGGTAGCATACACATGCATACAAATGAGTACAAGACAGGATATAATCAAAGACTAAACTCTGAGGCTAGACCAAAGTGCTGTAGGAGTTCAGAGGAGCATGGGATTATCATAGATTGGTGTTGCTAGGGAAGCTTTTATATAAAATGTAAATGAGCTAGATCTTGTCACTGATAGAATTGAGTGAGAAGAAAGGATAGTGAAGGATGTTTTTCCCATCCATCCATCCATCCATCCATTCATCCAAAAGATATTTACTGAAAACTGTGCCAGGCATTATGATATATATATATATATATATATATATATATATATATATATATATATATATATATATATACTGGGAACATAAACATTAAACAAAATTGCATAAATAGTATTTATTTGCAGTTGTGATAAATGCTACAGAGGGTGCCTTGAGCAAGTAGCTTACCCTTAGCAGTGGAATCAGGGAAGGCCTTCTTAGGGAAATGGTACTTGAGGTGAAGAAATTACACAGATTTACTGAGGTAAGAAGGAGAGTAAGGAAATAGATTTGGCTGGAACAGGGGCTCAAGATGTTTTTCATATACATAACTTTAAAATATCCTCTAGGAGTTGGCTAAGGTATCACATTAGATTTAAATCTCTTCCAAAAACTTCTTTAAGTGTGAAGGTAAACTTGAAAAACAAGTGTGGCAAGCATAAATTGTGACCCAAACAATTATTCTTTCCACTGTTAACTGCCATATACTGAGTGTGATTAGTTATGTTTTTCATGTCAGGCAGGATCCAGTATTTCTTAAGTTATATTTGACAGTTTAGATTGGGTGCCATCAAGAGGATTTATTGCCATTCTTAGCTCTAGATTTTGTGTATTTGCTGCAGGATTTATGTCACCAGATGGCACCATTTAACTAAATTTATGTATTTTGGGTGCTTATAAGGTTTGTTGTTTTAAAATGAAGGATGCTTTTATTTGTGCTATACTGAAAGAGGAAAAATTAATTTCTCTTGATGACATATGAGACTTCTATACAGAGTAAGGTAATGAACCCCCAAAAGTTTGTTGAGAACATAAAATGATCTGGTGATTTTTGTTAAGTACATAATAAATGAAAATTTGGTGGTGGTCAATATCATTAATATATGGTAGCTGGCAAAAAAGCAGAACACAACAGGTTTCTCCATCTAGATCTTTCTATAGTCAGCATGGAAATTTTATGAATTTTTTAGCCTCGAATTTAACTTTCAGATGCAGGGATTTGATGTCCAAAATATCAAAAATATAGAGAAGATTCTAAAACATTTTAGGAAGAAATTCTTTCAAGACCTCTTGAAATATTATAGCAATAACATGGTAAAAAAAATTGTCAATAGATTACATATGTTCTATTGAACTGTAAAACTAACATAATTAATAGAACACGATATAGATGTTCTTCCTTAGTATAAATATTCATCCTAGGACATAAATATTTATTACTTTCATGGTTAAAATTTTCTTAATACTTTTTATAAAAGTATTATACAGATTTAATGCAGTACCTATCAAAATTCCATCAGCATTTTTTAAAGAAATAGAACAAAAAATCATCGGATTTGTATGGAAGCACAAAAGACCCCAAATTACCAAAGCCATCCTGAGAAAAAAGAATGAGGCTGGAGGCATCACTCTACCTGACTTCAAATTATACTACAAAGCGACAATAATCAAAATGGCATGGTATTGGTAGAAAAACAGACACAGAGACCAGTGGAACAGAATCAAGAGTCCAGAAGTAAACCCATATTTATATAGGCAAATAATTTTTGACAAAAAAGCCAAAACATACTGTGGAGAAAGGAAAGTCTCTTCAATAAATGGTGCTGGGAAAACTCGAAAGCCACCTGCAAAAGAATAACTGTTATCTATCACCATACACCCAAATTAACTCAAAATGTATTAAGGACCTGAAACAGTAAATTGCATAGAAGAAAACATAAGAACTAAACTCATAGACCTTGGATTTAAAGAGGATTTTATGAATTTGACCTCAAAAGCAAGGGAAGTAAAAGCTAAAATAAATGAACGGGACTACAAACTAAAAAGCTTCTTCACAGCAAAAGAAACCATCAACAAGGTAAAGAGATAACCATCCCAATGGGAAAATATATTTCCAAACAATGCTTTCGATAAGGGCCTAATATCCAAAATATACAAAGAACACATACAACTCAATAACAACAGAAAACGAAGGATCCAATTAAAAAATGGGCATAGGACCTGAACAGACATTTCTCCCCCCAAAACATACAAATGGCCAAAAAACATGAAAAGATGCTCAACACTGCTAGCTTTTAGGGAAATGCAAATCAAAACCGTAATGAGATACCATCTCACACCTGAATAGTTATAATCAACAGGACAAGTAATAACAAGTGTTGCAGAGGATGCAGAGAAAAAGGAACCCTCATACACTGCTGGTGGGACTGCAAATTGCTACAGCTACTGTGGAAAACAGTATGGAAATTCCTCAAAAAACTAAGAATTGATCTACCATATTATTCAGCAATCCCTCTACTGGGTGTTTACCCCAAAGACTGAAAACCCATATCCAAAAAGATATTTGCACATTGATGTTCATAGCAGCATTATTCACAGTGGCCAGGACGTGGAAGCACCTGAAGTTTCCTATGATAGAGGATTGGATAAAGAAGTTTTGGCATATATATGCAATGGAATATTACTCAGCCATAAGAAGAGATGAAATACTGCCATTTGTGACAACATGGTTGGACTTCGAGATAATCATGCTAAATGAAATAAGCCAGACAGAAAAAGTTGAAAATCACATGATATCACTTATATGTGGGAGATAAACCTAAAAGCAACAAATGAGCAGGACAAACAAACAGAGACTCATGGACATGGGCCATAGACTAATGGTTACCAGAGAGTAGAGGGTAGTGGAGAGAGGAGGTAGATGGGGAAAAGGGGGTCAAATATGTAATGACAGAAAGAAATCTAACAATGGACGGTGAACATACAATGCAATGTATGTACATGCCTGTGGAACTGTACACCTGAAACTTACTTGATTTCATTAAACAATGTCACCATAATAAAAATAAAAATTAAAAAAAGTCAAATAAAAATTTTTAAAAATCTCCAAGTTCATCTGAAAAAGTAAACAAGTAATAGAAGCTGGGGATTTTTTGAAAAACACTAAGAAGAAAGCAATAATAATAAAAACTGGCACACAAGTGACACAACAGATAGATTCTGAGATATTTTAAAACTTATTATAAATCCTCATAAACCACGTAGAAATAGATTATATAAGAAAATGTTAAGAAATGATCTATTTGGGAGAAAAATGAACTGCTCTTCACTTCATGCTATGCGCTAGAATAGACTGAGTAGGGTTCTGTTATATATTTAAAAGGAAAAAACAAACAGCAATAACAACAACAAAAAAAACTCAGAAAAAATAGCGATAATTCTTTAACTGAATTTGGTTAGAAATGACTGACTATTCTATAAAATAAGTGAATGAAATAAATAAAAAAATACATAAATTTGATCATGCGAAAATTTAACTTTTAAAATTTAATTTTTTCACCAAAAAACGTGAAAGTTTAAAAAAGAAATTGGGAAAGGTTTCTGAAGTGAATGATGGAGTCAACCACTAAGTTTACTCCAGCTTTTGGGACAGAAGAACAGCTCTTTGATATGCTGATATTCTTTTCAATGTCCTATACCTTGTAAATAGTTCTTTGCATCATTTTAAATAAAGATTTGGGAAACATAGCATACATATTTATTTCAAGAACAAATTTGGGCTTTGGGAAATAGTTTATTTGCTTATAGATTCATAAGATTCCACATATGTAGAGAAATACCTTTGGTTTTAGAAACATTTTGATAAGACTCACAGCTTCCAGTTACATGGCTATTAAAAAAATTTTTTTTTTTCTTAATACTTTTTCTACCTTTAAGCAGAGTTAGTCACTTTCTCCCTTATGTTCTTATAACGTTTGTTCATATGTCTGGGGCAACACTAATTATTGTATTGTTGTTAATTAATTACATGTTGTCACCCTCAGTAGACTGAACATCTTGAATGCAGGGACTAGTTTTAATTTAGGGTAGAGCACAGGGTCTGCCATGGAATATTTATTCCATCATTACATTTTTTTATTTGCTAAAATATATTTTGAATCCCCATGATTGAAAAGAAACTTTCAGGCTCTGAGGATTTAGTGGCAAGAGAAATGTGAACTCTATTTTCATAGAGCTCACAGTCTGCTAAGTAAGACAGACATTAAACAAATAAATACAATTGTGATAAGTACTATGAAATAAATAGTTATTTGGATTAAACAGTAAAATCATAAGGAATTAATTGAACTCTTCAAATTCACATATTGTATTATGTTTGCTTAAAAATACTTAGCTGCTATTTATTAATTGAAACCTTCTAGTAGTTATCTATTATCCTTGGAATGAAATTCAGACTTTTCACATGTAAGGTTCCCCATCACTTCTGTCTACCTCTTAGTGCATCTCTTAACACTCTTCCCTCTTACTGTACTCTAGCCACACTGGCCTTCTTTCCATTCCTAAATACTGGACAAGACATTTTCATTTGCTTTTCTTTAATTTGGAGTACCTTTTTACCCAGATCTTTGCCTTATGGGCTTATCTCATCATTTAAGTCTCAGTACCTTTAAAGTGCTTTTCACTTCTCTCTCCACCTCCACCTCACCCTGTTACATCTATCACATTATCTGTTTTATTTTGTCACTGTGTATTACTGTGAGAAATTTTGTTTATGTGTTTTTTTTGCATTACTTTCTCCACTAGAGTGTAAATTCCATAAGAACAGCTGTTTTGCCTGTCTTATTCATTGCCGTATCTTTTATATTAGCTTAGTGTCTAGCATATAATAGCTACTAAATAAATATTTGTTAAATAAATGGATGACTAAGTGAGTGTTGATGCATGCTTGGTACTGTGTTAGATTCTTGTTTAAGTTAGAAATATACTCATTTGGAAGGAGCAGAAAGCTTATGCAAATAGGGTTTTATTTTTACTATAGAGAAAAATCTGAAGGTAGGCAGTTGCTGGCATTAAGGCAGCATCTCAGGGAAGTTCTGGTCAATGTCTTTGCTGAGTGGGAATTATAATACAACCTAAAGGAGGAATGTAGGAATATAGTATCAGTAGAGCCCAAGACGAGTGTTGTCAGCTAGGCAGAGCACCTAGGAGCTTTGCTTGAGCCAAAAAAAAAAAAAGGACACCAAGTTCCACCAAACATACTTTTGCATAAGAGGCCAGCAGTATGCCCAGTGACCAGATGGACAGGGACATTGATCAAGGACTAGAGCAGCCAAAGGACAGCATGCAGTTCAATGGCCCGAACCTATTTTTACTCTCAAGACTATGATGGTGGATAAACTACAGCCCCACTATCTATTCCCATACAACTGGGTATTATTTTAGAGAGAGATAAGTAGGAGAGGGATAAGCTATATGAATGAGCACTTTGAGCTGAGAGAGACTGTTTAAATTATTGAATCAGTCCCTAAAATGGATTGAATGGTCACTTTCCCTCATTAACCAGAGTTTAAGGGCTTCTGAAGCATCTGGATAAACAACGGGACTGTAAAGAACTATACATTTTGTGTTCAGGTCCATGGTATGGTGAAAGTTGTATGTGTGAGCCCACTATACTAAAGCATAGATCTCATACTTACCTTCTTTTACCTTCTCATACTCATTTCAAATTTGGTATTGAGTGTTAGAAAGAATTAACCACAAGGAGGAGCAATGGAAAAAGAAGTATCCTACAAGTATCTCATAGAAAAGGCTTCCCCTTCATCCTGTTAGCTCTGGCTCCTAGCAAATATAGGAGTGGAGGAGAACGAGAGGCATTGGGTCGACCTTACTTTGTTTACATGAGTCAGTCCTAAGAGTTGCTTAGAAAACATTTATCATCAATATCACTTGTTGCTCAGTTCCCAGGAACTTCTTAGACTAGGCTAGGAATTCCAAACATTTCAATAATAGACTACAGATATACTATGTAAAATAAATTTTTCTTATTTTTAGTTTCTGAGTCCCAGGGTTCCACCTTATATTCAGTTTCCAGGTTGGTGTCGGAATTATTATTAACCTTCATGAAACCATAAGATTAGAATTCTCCTCGTAAGACTGCATTTTTAAGAACTGAGTAATCAAATGTGTCTAGAGTCACCGAACTCCAGTGGACATGCCAGTTCTTACAAAATGCCTTAATCATGAATCTCTAAAAGTTTAAAGCATTTTAAAACTTATGAACACAAATTATACTGACTATTAAATAATTATTCAAGAAAAACCTTGAGTTTTGAAAATAAACCATTTGAAAATAAACAATTACTTGAGAAACAAGCCTGTGCTTTAGAAATGATAGCTACTGGAGGTTTTTTGAAGAGTTTAAGAGCTCTTGAATTGATCAAAATAGGACAATAAATATAAATATAAAGGTGAATTTCAGATTTCATTAATTGAGATAATATCATTAATAAAACCTGTTTATTTTAGGTAGAGGGCTACATTTAGTAATTTTTCAGAATATGTGTTTATGTTCTTCTTGCCATTTTTCTTACACAAATCTAATTTTTTAACTATATCTTTTTCTAGAAATGGAACTCCTGGAAATATGGAAAATTTAACATATTTAACAGGGCTCTCTCTGCAAGTACTAAACAAGTTTTGATGCAGGATACTTCCATTTCCTGAATTTGAGTATTTATAATTGTGACATGGAAGAGGTGAGCTATTGCAATGGATTTCTTTCTAAATGCGGATGATTATGAGGAGGAACTCTGCATATGGGACAAAGGTTATAGGAAAATGGACAGTAATAGTCTACATGATAATTTGTATCTTCAAATTAGAATTATTGTCATTATTTTGGCTTTGTGGACAATTTATTTCTTGGATCAGCCCCTTTATCTCCTTTCTAGTAATAATCTCTTCCTTTACTACATCACATCTTCCCACTCTTATGTTTTACTCTGTATCTTATCATTATTAACCATACACCTCTAAAATCTCCACTCTCTGACCATCACTCATCACCTTCTATCAATGCAGTTTATTTTTATATTTCCCATGTCAATCATTTTTTGATCCTGTAAGCACTACTGAACCATCAGCCCTGTACATTTCCATGATAGCTACTGTAAGTCTTTACATCCCTCCTTATCCAGCTTAGAATACATGATTCATTACTATAATTACTTATTTGCATACATCTTCAATTTTATTGTTGTGCTCTTTAGCTGCTGGCAAAAAACAGCCTCTGGTTAAACCCATCTCTGCCTATTTCATGACTGCTCTAATGCAGTCAAATATTGCTGGAGCAATACACACAACCTTGTTAACTGGTTTCACTTTAAATTTATGATCCTTGGATAGTTCACTTTCTTTTTCTCACAGGGAACATTTCATACCTTCTTTCTCATCAAATGCAATATACCTCATCTTCTTCAACATTAACTTCTGACTTTTCTTATTTTATTGAGGCAATGAAAACTATCAAAAGAGAATTTCCTCATCTTTCATCACTTAATCTACCAATCTACCTACATCTGTGTCCAGATACTTTGCCTTCCCTTTTACTATAGTAGATAAACTGTCTTTCCTTTAATCCTTGGTCCAGTCCTCCTCTTGAGTAGGGTTTGAAGTCAGAGTCCTGAAAGGTAACAAAAGGGCTTTTCAGAGAGTTTAACGAAGGATCTGTTTACTAAGGTCTGGGCAGAGTTAAAGGGACTAACCAGGAACACTTGGGGGCCAGGAACAGAGAATCCTGAAGGCGCAAGGAGAGAGAACTGTTACTCTAACACAGAGAGCTGCCTGAGAAAAGCTATGGCTTTAAGGAGACGAACATAGCCAATGCCAAACCAGGCTCAGCAAGGAGAAAGCTGGGCTAATAAACATTCCAATCCCTCTTTCCTCCCTTCTATGATCTTCTGCTGGTGCTTCCCATTTGTGGACACCAATAGGACACCAGAGGACAAGGAAGCCGGGTGATATAGTCTGTTAAGATCAGCTTCACAGGGCATATAGCAGTGTGGATAAAGGAAAAAAGATGATTCGGTTGGGCAATTAGAGAACATTCACAATAGATTGTGTCCTGATTTTTCCTCATTTGCTCAGCTAATGTGCTACTATTATTATTCTTTTTCTCTTTGCACTTAATTTACCTTCCTACTCAATTATTCCTGTTAGCACACTAATTTCCTTAAATAAACAGTCTAGAATTAGGGTTAAGAGTGTGTACTCTGGAGCCAGATTGCCTGGGTTTGATCCTGGTTCCCCTTCCACTTACTACTTAGTGGCTCTGGTCAAGGTTCATAAGCACTCTGTGTCCCAACATCCTTCTCTGTAAAATGGTGATAATAAAAGTACTTATATCGTAGGACCGTTGTGAGAGTAAATAAGTTAATATATATATTGCATTTCAAACAATGCCTAGCATGTACTGAATGTTTCCTCTTGCTGTCATTTTTAACATTTATTCTCTTCATCTGTCTTCTCCCTTCTCTTTGTCTTCTCTTGTTTTCTGGCTTCTGTCTGAGTTGGCCAATGGAAGGTATTAACAGAAAATTAGAAAATAGGGAAGAAAGAGAGGTTGGGATATTTATTCTTCTGGTCCCTTTCTTTCTGGGCCATGATTTAACAGTGACTGCATTCTTCTCCTTAAGGCCATAGTTCCTGTCATGTAGCCCTTCTCCCATTTCTCTTAATCCCTTTTAGAGCAAAATATATCACCAGAGTTGTTTATACTCCCAGTCTATGCTTCTTCATCCCCCATTTTCTCTTGAAGCTATTCCAAATTAGGCTTTTCTCCTTTCCACCCTGATGAGATTGTACTTGTCAAGGATACTGTGATATTGTGATTTATATAAAAAAAATACATCTGGTTACTTAGATGGCCAAAATATATTTCTCACATATGTTTGTGTTTTTTTTGGCCACTGTTATTGCTCACAACTCCTAAAACCCTGGGGATTTCCTGTGATAAGAGCGATAGGCATCTTTTGTTATGTTAACGAAGTAACTTTTGGAAAGCGCTTTGGTAATCTGAGAGGAGGCTTGTTGCCAGGAGAACCAACTATGTAATTAGAGTGTTGGAACTTTCAGTCTTCCTCCCATCTCTGGGGAGGGGAGAGGAGCTGGAGATTGAGTTCAGTTGCTAATGGCCAGTAAGTTAATCGATCATGCCTATGTAATGAAGCCCCCATAAAAACCCAAAAGGAGGGCTTCAGAGAGATTCTGGATTAGTAAACATGTGGAGCTTGGAGGAGAGCGATACTCCTGGAGAAGGAGGGGAAGCTCCACACCCTTTCCCCACACCTTACTTGATGCAGCTCTTCCATGTGGTTTTTCCTGCCTCATATCCTTTTGTAATGAACTGGTGATATTGTAAGTAAAATATTTCTGAGTTCTGTAAGACTCTAGCAAGTTAATCAAACCCAAGGAGGAGGAAGGGGCAACCTCTACTTTGTAGCCAGTTGGTCAGAAGTACAGGTAACAACCTGGACTTAAAATTGGCATCCTGAGTTGGAGGGGATTGTTAGAACCTCCAATTTGTGGCCAGTTGGTTAGAAGCACAGATAACAGTCTGGGCTTGTTATTGGCTTCTAAGCTAGGGCTGGGACGTGTGCAGTCTTGTAAGATTGAACCTTCAACCTGTGGATTCTGACACTTTCTCCTGGTAGATTGTATCAGAATTGAGTTGAATTCTCTGACACCCTTCTGAGAATTGTTGTGTGGGAAACTCTCTCCCAACCCAGTTGAAATTGGATCCAGGAACTCAAAATAGTTTTAGAGACTGCCATGTTGCCCATTTCATTGGTTAATTTTCAGGATTTATCACATTCTCAGCAACATTTGACATACCCAGTCTCTTCCACTTTCTTTTTTTTCCCCTTGATTTAAATGTTGAAGTACCCTAGGCTAAGTTCTTAGCCTCACCATTCCCCCATTTATACTTACTACTTAGGCTCATTCGGTCCCATGGTTTTAAATATTATCTACAGGGTGATGATACCCACACGTATGTCTGACTTCTATGTAGCCTATGTAGTATCTGTCACTTGGATATCTATCAAGCATTTTGAAACTTAATATGGACTGGACTTGTTACCAAACTCAAGGGGTTCATTTTGTCTGCACGTGTTGATAGCCAAAAGAGGCACTGACAGGTGTTTGCAGCAAAGAAAACAGAGGTTTATTTAAGGAAATGGCACCAAGCCCGAGGGCACAGGTGAGCTGGCACTCAAAGACCTGGATCCCTGATGACCTCTAGGGGATAGGTCATATAGGGGAAACTCATTAGTAGCTAAAGGAGTTGGGTGGGAGGCAGTTGATAATTGCATCAGGTCCTAATGTCAGTCATGGTGGTGTTCTGTCTGGTTTCAAGGGGATGCTAATGGATGTGCTGCAAGATGTTATCTTTAGTTTAACCAAAACTCTGTTTCTGTGGTCAGCAGACCTGAGGCTTTGTTCTTAAGAGTGTTTGATGCTAACCTAAGGGCTTAATGATTAAGGGAGTGGTGGAGCAATATACAGAAGGATAATGAAAGAAAAGAAGCAAGTGAGCCCAAGGCCAGTTTGAATGAAGGAGAAAGAGAAGAAAAAAGGTCATTTTAAAGAAGTTAAGATTTGCATAGTTACAGACTTTTGATCTCTCCCCTTCTCCCAAACTTTTCCTCTTCTAGTCTTCACCTTCTCAGTAAATGCTATCATTTTTTACCTACTCAGGCCAGAAGTCATCAATGATTCCTGTCTTTCCTTCACAATTTAACCTAATTTATTTGCAAATCCTGATGCCACATTTTCTAATTAAGTCCAGAATTCTACCACTTCTTACCATCTTCATCATGTCATCTGGTCTAAGTCACTACAGTCTCTTATCTGGTCTATTGCCTAACCGATAACCTGTTTTCACTCTTGTCCCAATCTATTCCCTGTGTAGCAACCAAAGTGACCTTTTGAAACAAAAGGTAATTTATCTCACTATTTTAAAAATACTCCCTTGGCTTCCTATCACTATCCAAACAAAATTCAAAGTCCTTATCATGAGTATAAGGCCTGATACAATCTGACTCCTGGCTACCTCTCTCACCTCTTCTACTAACATTCTCAGCATTGCCAGCTACCCTCCAATCATGTTGGCCTTGAACATGTAAGGTAAATGTGTGACATGCTGAGAGAAGTTTTAAAAGCAAGCCTTTATTGGGAGAAGGCTCCCGGGCGAGGTTCACTGGTCCAGAGGAGAGGGGCCAGAGAAGTTGCACCCTGGGATGGGAGGGCATAGTTTTTATAGGGTTATGTGGGGATAGGGTATAGAATGGGGAGTGTCAGTTGAGCATCTGGGTTGGGGTAGTGGTGCCAGGGCTTTAGGGTGGGCCGTTATCAGTTGGGCGGCTGGCTTTAGGGTGGTCCTTTATCAGTTGGGCATCAGGATTCAGATGTCAGTCTGAGAGGTCTGGATTCCCGATATCGGGCTGGGAAGTCCCCAGGCAGGCATCTGGCTGGCCCTTCCCCGCTGACCTAACAGAACACTTCCTTGAGCAAGCTTTCTACATCAGGGATTTATTTGTATTTGCTGTTTCCTCTGCCTGCTGGTGTTTGACCACTTTCTTACTCCTTCAGTGCCTGTCTGCCTATCTAATTGCCATCTCCTCAGGCCTTTTCTAACCATCCTATCTAAAATAGCCATGCTTTTTCCATCACTCTTTCCTTACTCTAATTTGTTTTTATTGAATTTCTCAACATATATTTATTTGTGCTGTTTATTTGTGGTGGTGTTTCCCTCTCAACTGTCATATAATCCCCTTGAGGGCGGGGACTTGGTTGTTGTGTTCACTCTCTTAACCCTAATGCTTAACAGAGTTCATGGAATATAATAGAAGCTAACATAATTTGGTGAATGAGGGAAAAGCTAATTTACTACTGATGGTCGGCTTTTAAATTTTGGTAATATAACTACCTTAAAATTTTATTTGTTTTTGCTTTAAAAAATCTAAGTCATTATATTCTTAGATGAAAAGTACTATGTTGAAAAAGATATTCATTTAAAAAGAATTCTTGTATTTGGAATATTTTATAGTTAATACAGTAGGAATTTTGCATTTGTTTTTAGGGTTTTTGTGCCAAGAGCTCAGGGCATGGAAGAATGTAATTTATGAGGTCAGAAAAATACATTGGGTTAATTATATTACTGCTTTGCCAGGCAATTTCTTGAAGTTTGCTGGTATGCAACAATCAAGACCGTATCATTTAAAATTGCTAGACCTATTAAAACATGCAAATTTTACTTGTTTACATATCCTGCTCTTTTTTGAGGTTACTGCTAATAATATGAAAAATTTATATTTGCAACACTATGAAAATTTAACAGAATAAAAATATGGATCTCAGTTAATAATATGACTTAGCTTCTAGTGTTTAATCTAGAAGATGCCGGATATCATTTTAATGACTCGAACCTTTCCCTTCTAATTCTTCATTGCATCTCAGCTATTTTGAGAAATTTAAAATTACCACTTAAAATAGTCTTACTGATATAATTATTCTTTCTGATGTATTTTCATAAGCTTTTCATTAATTTATTAATTGAACAAATATTTAAGGAGCACCTATGATGTGTCAAACACTGATATAGATATATACAGAACAGATATTCCTGCTCTCATGGGAGTTAAGCGGTCTATATCAGCAATATACAAACTTATAGTATAGAGAAAAATAGGGCAGGGGATGGGAATAAATAGTACCACGGAGGGAGATAAAGGCTTCCATTTTAAATGGAGCGGTTAGTAAAGCCCTGCTAAGAAGATATTTGAATAAAGACTTGAGGGAGCTGAGGAACTGAGACATGGCTATTTGGAGGGGAAAGAGCATTTGCCTTTCAATGAAAGACCTTAGATAGGAGCATGCCTAGGTTGTTCCAGAAATAATGGTAGTCCAGTATGATGGACTTTTGATTGAGAGATATCAGTAGGAAATGAGCTTGGTTGTGGTAGGAGAACAGATTATATTGGAATTTTTTGGCTATTACAAAGACTTTGATTTTTATTGTGAATGAGCTAGGAATCTGTCGAAGGGTTTTGAGAAGAGTGATATGATCTATCTAAATGTTTAAAATAATCAACTCTGTATTGCACGTTGAGAATTGACTGAAAGGATTCAAGGAAAGAAATGGAGGAGATGAATTAGGGGTTTATTGTAATATTCCAGGTAGAAATGATTGTGGCTTAGAGTGTGGCAGCAGTGAGAGTGGTGGGAAATGGTAAGATTCTAGATTTTGAAGGTGGAGCCAGTGGGCTTTGCTAGTAGATTGGGTGTCAGGAATGGGAAAAATAGAGGAATTAAAGAGGACTCTCCGTCCACCCACCACCCACCCCCCACTCCCCTTTTTTGCCTGATTATCTATCTGTAAGTATGGCATTCCCGTTTTCAGAGATAAGGAAGCTTAGGAAAGCAGTATATTTGGGAAGGGTGGAGTGGAAGATCAGTTTAGTTCAGTTCTGGAGGTATGAAATTTGAGACAGTGATGTGGATATGTTAAGTATACAGTTGGATATAGAAATCTGGGATACCAGGAAAATATCAAGGATTTAAATGTAAATTTGGGAGAAGTCAAAGTATTAATGTTTTTTTAAAACTATGAGACTGGAGGGAGAAGCAGGAGGTCATGACATGCACAATACTATGAAAAATTTAATTAAATTCTCTGAAGCTGATAATGTTCATAATTGAGGTGTTAAATTATTTTCTTGCCAAATTTTATGCAAAAATGTTTCATTAAAATTTCATATAGAAGCCAGCTAGGTGGATATAGAACAGCTTTTTATTAGCTTTTACCTTTTTTAAATTAAAAAAAATTATCTCCTTACTTTTGGAAAGTGGTAATTACTAGATAAAAAATTTATTCCAACTGACCTGAGTTCCAGTTTCCATAAATAGAAGCATTATGGGATTCAATTTCAAATTTTAAAGAGGTCATAGTTATGAAAGCATTTTAAGAATCCACCTGATTTATTAACTCACATAAATTTAACTTTTTAAACCTTCTAGAATTGATTTATCAAGATCACTTCTAACATGACAGAGATTAAGGCTAGAAATAGATAACTTTTGGACTTTGAATTCTTGACTGAAAATAACAGACCAATGCTATGCGATTGAAGTAGAAAAGGGATTTATTGGAAAGATATAAGATACCCAATAGAAAATGCAGGAAGGCTGGAGATCAGACTCAGAAAATAGGCAGGGGCCAAGAAATACAAAGCTCCATCAACATTTCTCCACAGAAAGTGTATTCTGAGGGTATTAGCTAGCTGTTTTGCCATTACTACCGGTTATTAGTCACTGCACTGCTGGACTCTGGCTCCTTAACACTCAGCACTGTGCCTTCATTCTTGATTCTATCATAGTCATCATGAATTATTTTTTGACTATCCCAGCACTGCTAATTCACTCTGTGAAGATTAAAAGCTCTTGCTCGGTTAAGAAATGTATAAATATGGCTGTGACCTGTAAGAAATATTTATTTGGTTTCTGCCCCCCTTACTTGGTAAACAGCTTCTAAACATCTTGGAACCGGCAAAGTGATAAGTGCCTTTTTGTATGTTAATGAATGACTGGCGGCAGGGGATTCCTGGATAGCCTCAGGATGGGGACTGGTTGCCAGAGGAACCAACTATGTGATTAGAAGGTTGGCACTTTTGGCTCTGAGCCCCTGACCTCTGGCAAGGGGTGAGGGCTGGAGATTGAGTTCAAGCACCAATAGCTGATGATTTAATCAGTCATGCCTGTGTAATGAAGCATCTAGAAAAAAATCTCTAAAGTCCTGAGTTCAGAGAGTTGATGAGTTGTTACACACATGCATGTGCTGGGAGAGTAGTGCTCGGAGCTCAGCACACCTCCCCCAAACCTTGCCCTGTGCGTCTTCCATCTGGCTATTCCTGAGTTGGATCCTTTTATAATAAACCAGTAATCCAGTAAGTAAACTTTTCCTGAGTTGTGTGCACTGTTCTAGCAAATTATTGAACCTGAGGAGGAGGTTGTAGCAACCTCCAATTTATAAGTGGTCGGTCAGAAGCACAGGTGACAGCCTGGATTTGTGATTGCCTTCCGAAGTTGGGGAGTGGGGAGTGGGGAAGCAGTGTTGTGGGACTGAGCTCTTAACCTGTGGAACCTGATTTGAACTCTAGGAAGAGAGTTATTAGGCCAAATGATTCCTAGTACTTAATGTGACCGATGTCATCTTATGAAGCAGGCTCACCTCCAGTTCACCTTGGGAATGTCCATCTCCTGAAAAGAATATTCTTGCTAGATAAGTGGGCTCATGAAGTTGTTAACAGCTTTGGATTACACAGGTCGTAACAAGCACAAGCCACTGACTAGAAGACACCTGTGTTAGCACGTTATACTTGCCTGTCTGTAACAAGCCCCATCCCCTTTTGGGTGTGGACATCACTGTCCTGATACTGCCCAAGATGCCGCTTCTGTTGTAAGTTCCCTTAATAGGCTATTAATGTGATTCTGGAGTTGGCGCTTCGGTTCTTGGCCCCAGGAAATATTCACAATTGATGAGCCACCCAGGAGACCTAAGAAATGGAAAAGGGGAAAAAAGTTTCCTCAGGGGAAACCCTGGGATAGCTGTAGACTTCTTGTGGGGAGGGGTGGCCTGTATGTTGGATGCTGTGGCGCCTGAAACGCTGGCCGGGCTGGAGAATTTGTTTGCTGAATGTCGTCTTGCTTATTGAGGTAAGGAGGGGTGGTGAGTGGCTGCTACATGGGCTGTCCTCTTTTATGGGCAATTCGATTGACCATTGATGCCCTTTTAAAAGCTCAAATAAAAGGAAACTAGAAAGGGAACTCTAACTGGAAAAGGGTTTATGTTTATCCACCTACCTCTTGGCTACCAACTTAGCTGAGAAAGTTGAGGAACAAAATACCAAAATAGAAACTGTAGCTTGCCTTTGTAAAATTGGGAGGAAAAAAGCTACAGCAGCATAGGATCTAGGGAATAGTCATGAAGCTACAATGGAATGCAAACACTTGGTACCCATGGAAAGAAGATAGAGAAAGAATGTAGAGGTCATTGAAGACCTGTCTTAACCTTGGGCTGAACATTATGCCAATAGGCCATTAATGCAATAAAAAGCTAAGGCAGAACAAATGTAGGTGGGCCAGCAAGGGTAGTAGTGGTGGGGACTTTGAGCATGGTATAGTGAAAAGAATTAGAAGTTTTGGATTAGATCCCGGCTTTGCCACTTACAATGTGACTTGAAATAAGTTACTTTACCTCTCAGAGGCCCATACTTTTATCTGGAAATTGAAGGTAGTAACCTTGAAGTTATTTTTGAGGTATGAAATAAGATATACGAAGAGTGTAGGATATTCTTTGGCTAAAACCGGAGTGTTTAACTTAGTCGACTAGTTGGAAAAGCTAATTGCTATTTTTTTGACTTAGTAAAAAGAATTTAGACTGTAAAAACCCAGTATTAAGTGAATATAATATTTAAAAGCAAAGAAAACTTAATCATACTTAGCCAAAGAAATAATTTATTTGAGGTTGGGAGCAATTAAATTGTATGAATATATAAATACATCCACTTGACATGGTTGTTTGCCTTTCAAGTAGGTAATAACTTCTATGTATAGTTTTTATATTCAGTTTCTGATATGTAAATATTGACATGTGCTACATTTATGAGAACAGATCCGTTTATTTTTTTATACATCGGTTCTCTCATGGCCTGTGTTACTACTGACTTATAGTACGCTGTTTATAATTTTATCCTTTTGTTTCTTACACGTGTTCTGGTTCATTCTACTTTTGGTATTAGGTTTTGAGGCTGATAAAAATCTTGAGATTTTAAGATTTGAGATACCTTGATTTTTTTTGTTGAGTTTGGTTTTCTACATGGACAGAAACTTAAGTGCTTAAAAGAAACATTTTATAAAATGTTTACCTATTTTAAATAGTTTGTCCAAGTTTTTATTTTGATCAAACTTGCTTTTCAGAGGACAGGTACAACATAAATTTAATCCTCTAATGAAATATATTTTCTTCACTTCTATATTGAGATAACTACAAAAGAGAGTGAACTTTTTAGTGAAGCTTTGATCAAAATTAGTTATTTAAAGAAATTCGAAAGTTTCTACTGTGGTACTGTGAGGGTTTTTGTTATTTGCTGTCATTCTGATTACCTGGTACACATGGGTGGGTTTATATTTCCTGAGTTGTTAAATCCGATCACTTGTCCAACTCATCACATCTGCTCCCACATCTGTGTTCTAGATTCCCTTAGGCTTTTGTCTTTTAAAGAAATGTTTCTATATTAGTAAGAACATTAGTTATATAAAAAGCAAAATAAACTCCTGTTAGTCTGAAGAAATGCTTTAAGATCAAAAAGACATGATGATGACAACACTAAAGGAAATAAGTCAGAAGAGAAACACACATACCATATGATTTCAGTCATATGTGGAATCTAAGGAACAAAGTAAATGAACGAACAAAACAAAAACAGACTCGTAGGTACAGAGAAGAAATGAGTAATTGCCAGATGGGAGGGGTTGGAAGAGGCTGGGTGAAAAGAGGTTAAGGGATTAAGAACTACAAATTGTTAGTTACAAGATAGTCATGGAGATATGAAGTACAGCATAGTTAATTTAGTCAATAATATCGTAATAATTATAGTGCCAGGTGGGTATTAGACTAACTGGGGGGTCACTTCATAAACTGTGTAAATGTCTAACCACTATGCTATACACCTGAAACTGATATAAAATAATATTGATTGTCAATTCTAATTGAAAAATAGACCTTTTGTTGTATTTAAAAAATTAAGTGCATAAATTAATTTGCAAACACCTAGATTACATGCAAAGTAATAACCAACTTGACTTTTTAAAGAACAATTTCAGACTGATATATACCTTTATGATAGACTTGAGTATGTCAAGGGAAGTTATAAATCATGAAGAAACCACAATATAATTAAATTAATTACTTAATTAATTATAGTGACATTGGTTGACGAAATCCATTGTTTCAAGTGTACAATTTAGCAGTAAGGCATATATATTTATTGCATTGTGTGTTCACTGCCCATAGTTAGATTTCTTTGTCACCACATATTTGACCTCTTTTACCCTGTATACGTCTACCTTCCCCTCAATATAATTTTTTTTTTTAAGTAATTTTGATCTATTACAGTGGCTTTCAAAATGAATTTTGCAGAGTCCTGGAGTCAGTGGGTAAGTGTTAACAGAATGTGGGAATGACGCTAAACCAGTGAGATGCTAGATTCTTCGTCCAGATTTCAAATGGAGTAGTTCTATTTGGGTTTTACAAAATGAGATTTCATGTAAATGTAATAGTGAACACACAATGAATACACTTTTGTATGTGATTCCTAGAACATTGTATTAGATATCCACATAGTGGTCATTTTAACAATATCTCAACGTTAAATTTATCTTTAAGTGAACAATAAAGTTTTTTGCAAAATTATGATGTGACTAATCATTAGTTTCAAGAATTGCTTGCAAGATGTTTTTGTTAAACTACATAAATAAATAACAGGAAAATTTGAAGTAATACTATTCATCTATATACTTTAGAGTACAGATGCTTCTTGACTTACGATGGGGTTTCATCTCGATAAATGAATTGTAAGTTGAAAATATTATAAGATAATGTATTTAACACTACGTTGTAGTGTATTGGTTGCTTACTGTTGTGATTATGTGGCTGACTGGGAACCATGGCTTGCTGCTACTACCCAGCATCATGAGAGTATATTGTACTGCATATCACTAGGCTGGGAAAAGATCAAATTTCAAAATTTGAAGTATGCTTTCTGTGGAATGTATAGTGCTTTTATACAGTTGTGAAGTTGAAAAATTGCTAAGTTGAATCATCATCAAGTTTGTGACTGCACAGGAATTCTGATATAATTAAAAATACAGTTTTATCTTGCTAATGTCTTTAGAATTTGGGTGTCTATGTTTATAAGTGAGGTTAGACTGTAATTTTCTTTTTTCATACTATTCTTGTCCAGTTTTTGTACCAAGTTCACATAGACGTCATAAAGAATTAGGGAAGCTCTTTTTCATTTTCTGTTCTTTAGAATATTTTGTATAAGAAAGGGGTTGTTAGTTGCCTGAAGGTGTGATTAAACTTGTCTGTGAAACCATCTGTGCATGGTGCCTTTTTTGTAGATTGATTTTGTAACTTCTGATTCAGTTTCTTAAAAGGTTGTAGGTCTATTCAGGTTATGTATTGCTCTTTGGTCCGTTTAAGTAGGTTGTATTTTTCTAGGAAATTGTCCATTGGGTTTTCAAATTTATTGACTTCAAGTAGCTCATAATCTCTTATTCATAAATCTTTTTGTAAATATATCTATTTTTCATTTCTAATATTGTTTGTTTTGTTTTCTCTCATTTCTTTCATGCTCAACATTATCAGAAGTTTGACAACTTTACTATTCTTTTCAGTGACCCAAGTTTTGTTTTAGTCAATCTGCTCTATATTATTCTTTGTTTTCAATTTTATTAAATCAGTTCACATCTTTCTTATTTTCTTTTTTGGTTTCTTTTGTTTAATCTGTTAAAAACTTCTTAAGTTGAAATCTTGGCTAATAGCTTTCTATGTTTTTTCTTCTCTAATATATACATTTTTGACTATAACTTTCACTATTAAGTGCTACTTTATATATAACATCTATTTTAATGTCATGTTGATTTTTAAATATTAGATATACCTATATAAAATGGAAATTTAAACAATGAATTATTTAACAGTGTGATTTCTATGTAATATAATTTTTATATAAAATTTTAAGACAATTTATAAATTGATTTTCTCCTTATCTTTGTGATTTTCAATTTTATTGCTTCATGCTTCATACTAACTCTTGGCATTTGGTATTTGTAGAGATGATTGTAACATGTTATCTAGATAATTTTTGTAAATATTCAAGGTATACATGAAAGAATTATTTTCCTTTAACACTGTCTCTTACATTTTACTTTTTTTTTGTATTTATTTTCCTTCACATATCATTTAGTATCTTCCAGTAACTCTTTCAGTCTATCAAATGTCAACATTTTATCTAAAAATGTCTTTATTTTATTCTTAAATGCTAGGTTAGCTGGAAATCCTTCAAGTGCTTTCTTCAAAACTGACCTTAGTGAGACTTAACTTGAACCTATTTAAAATTGCAACCTACTCTAGCCTCAACTCCCATCTCTCTTTTCCTACTTAATTAAATAGCATTTATTATATAGTCTAACATTATATGTTTTAAATATTGTTATGTTTGTTATTTATCCCCTCAGAATGTAATCTCGGCGAAGGTAGGAATTTTTTTCTGCTTGCTCATTGATATATTCCAATACCTAGAACCGTGTTTGGCACATAAAGAGTATTTAATATTTATAAAAAGTACTTAATGAATATTTATCAAATGAAAGAAAATGTAAGTTTAGAATTCTGGGTTTACATTTACTTCATATTTGTACTTTGTAGATATAATTTTATTCCTATCAACAGGGTATAAGGATTTTTTGTTTCATTCACTGCTATATCTCTAGGGCCTAAAACAGTGCCTGGAATTCAATAAATATTTGTGAGTAAATGAAATAATATTTGTATTTCTGTTGCATTCAATGTGTCTTTTCTCTGAGGTTTCTTTTGGCATTTTACTTTTTGTCTTTGATTATCTGTAGTTTCTCAATCATATCTAGGTGTAGATTTCTTTTAAAATTTTTGCGTAGGATTCATTCGTTTCTTGAGTCTGGCCATGTTTTTCAATAAATTATGACAAATGATACTTAACTATTATCTTTTCAATATTTTCAATATTTTCTCTTTCTTATTCTCTCTTGGAACTGCTATTTAAGTAGACATATGATTGCCTTTCTCTATTCATGCCTCTCATCCTCTCGTTTGTGTTTTCTATTTTTTATGTTGCATTCTGGGTAATTTTCTCAAGTTCATTTTACCATATAATAATTTTCTCTTCAGCTATATCTAATCAGTTGATTAATCCATACATTGATATTTAAAAATTTTTATAATTTTTATTTCTAGAAGTTCTATTTTTTAAAATTGCTTATTCTTCATTACGAGGTCATTTCAGAATATTTCTTTTCTCAGTATGTTTCTATTTCTTTTACCTTTTAAAATAATTCTCAGAATATTTATTTTAAAAATATCTATTTTTCTAAAATTTTTTAGGGCGAGAGGGTGCTATTTTACCCGTTTATGTCTACTGACAATTCATTTTGATGAATCAAGTCCTCATATGATTTGTTAACTCATGAGTTAATCTTCATGAGAGTTATATGTGTTGTAGAAATATATGTGTAAAAGACAGGTTTGCACTTAACTTTTGTTGGGCATTCCAGGAGTTCTACTTCTCTTTCCAATCAGAGCACTCAGCAGTGATGAATGTTCTTGTTATTGCCTTGGGCTGGAGGTGACAGAGTTTTTTTTTTTCTTTTCTTTTCTTTTTTAAAGCTGTACTTTATGAATAGAGAACTTCCAGGTTCTAGTAAAGTTATTTTTAGTTTTAGATCTTGCCTCAGTCCTTGCTCGGCATTAAAACTGTAATCGCAAGGCTTTAGGATTATATATATGTATCTGGGTCTGATATTCCCTTTGACCACTGAAGAGTCAGCTTATATACTTATTGTAATGACTTATTGTTCTATCTTCTCATGCCTGAGGATTGACTATTCTTTCTTTTTACTTTTGTTATGTACTTAATATCTGGGGGGTTATATTTTATGCAGCATTCTATGTATGGTGGTAGTGGGATAAGATCTTCAGTAGCTCAATGTGGCATGTTACACTGGAAGTCTTGATAGGAATACTCTATTATTGAAATACAAATTCAGAAATAAATTAAATATAAATCTGATTTTCATGCTATATCTCCCTACTATTACTTGCAACATTAACACATGAGTCTCAGCAAAGCAGTCATTTCCGTTTCATAAGATGTTATTAATTTAAATGTTTTTGTATTTTTCTATATGTGTAATTTGTAGATTTGTATTTTATAGTTAAAAAGAAAATATATGCATAATATTTTATATCTAATTTTGTTTGTATTTATATTGAATTATAATATAAATATTTAAAGCAACATTAAAGGTCCATTATAATTATTTTTTAATTAAAGCTCATCTGAGAAACACTGAACTAATAATTATGACTGGAAAAAATGTAAAGTGATGGTACTACATTAAACTTAGGTTTGTATCTTTACTGCTGCTTATATATTTATATTAGTTTATTTTTGGGGGCAACATAATGACTTGATCATTACTCTTCATATTTCTACATCTAAAGTAAGTTTATTTTTAAGGTATATACTATCTAGTGTTTCAGTATATCTAGTATATATAAATATTACCTACCTCAGTAATTTTCATACTGAATGGGCACCGATATACTGGAATCATTCGGGAACATTTTTTAAAACATATGTCAGTTATAGCTCACCTCCCTCATTTATCTTCATGCTCTTGGGATTTTATCTCGAAATTAACAAGGAACTATTGAAAACTTTAAGCAATATTGTTATACCAATTTTATTTGTGTTTTCTTTTTTGACTATAAGACACAATTGTCTCTAAAAAGTTTTTTTTCCCTCAGGAAACCTAATGTCCATCCTGTCGGAGGCTATGACCTTAAATGTGACAGGGAAGCAGTGTTTAAGAAAAGTATTTTTAGTGATAATAGAAAAGAGGAACCAACTTTGAACTTGGTAATTACCCAGAGGAGGTTTCCCGTTATACAGAATAGTGAGGATAGGAATTATCTTATCCAAATGAGCCAGTTGCCACTCTTGGTAGGAAAACTTCCATGAAAATGTTTCAGCTTTGATCCAATACCATCCCTATAAACCATCTAACTGATCCACTTACATCTTGAGCCATGACTCTCAGGGACTTCTGGTGTTCCTTCATATGACAGCATGCCAGCCAACCCAGCAGTGCCTACAAAGTCGAAGGGAATACTCAGTTGCTTTTGCCCTCTATTTCCAACCTATCCAATACCCAAGAAACACTGTGAAGATTAACCTCATCATCCACTGTCTCTGTTTCATGAATAAGATGCATCTTAGTGTTGGTGGACATGTTCAGCAAAGATGGCACATTTTTTCCCCTGTATCACCTTCTTTAGTCTTTTTTCATGGTTTAGAATGGAAGTGCATTTTTCCATATGTAAAAATTTACATTTTATTGTGGAATATTCAGACATAGAAGAGTATAAGAAAAGAATCAATTATTTATAGCTATGCATAGCAATAATATCGCCTAGAGATAGTACCATTCTGATGGCTAATCTTCTTAACATTTAAATTCTCACATACAAGCATATGTACACATATATCTTATATGTATCTGACTGATATATTTGACTGTTTTCATTTCTCTGTAAATGCCCTTGGGCTGGGAGTGATTTTTACTCTTTAAAACATTAATTCAGTGTTGAAATTATTTACTTTGACATTTTTGGCTATGAAATGTCATGCCAAATGATTTGTGCTATGACACAACAGGAAAAAATAAAAAATCATAGAATTACAGAATCTAAAATCTAAAAGACCTTTTAGTACTTTAAATCCTACTCTAAAACTTAGAGTTAACAAGTCAGCTTTCTTTCCACTGTTCATGTTGACAAATATTATTCAAATTTATGAATGAAGGGGGGGAAGCTAATATTGAAGATATGAGTATTTAAAAGATGAAACCTCACTTATAAATTTCCTTTGAATATAAACTAAAATTTCTCATGTTTTCAATTTTAGCTTTCAAGGACCTTGCACAGTTCATCAACTAGTCAAATATATTGGTATCATTCTATTTGTTTGCAAATCAATTTATATACAGTTTTTGCAGGTATGAGAAGGTGTTCTTCAATATAATGTATTTCCAGGGGGAAGGCTTAACAATGGAGGCTGTATTCTGTTTCTTTTGGTGTAATTCCTAGTTAGGGCGAGCTCTGAAGTAAATTTAGAATTGTAACTAAAATCTTATTGAAGATATCTAAAATGAGGAGGACAGAAAGGAAAAAGAAATGAGAAGAAAGTACCAGTAGGATAAAAAAAAATAGCTGTTTTGAAAATACTTTATTTCTCTTTCTCTGTGGGTATATATGTGTGGGTGGGTGTTCTCAGTTCTGAAATTGTAAATAAATTAGCTGTAAAGCACTCACAGATTTTTGTTTCCCCTTATTTCTCTAAATTACTTCAGGTATCAAGCTGAGAAGTCTGTGGGGGCTTTCTGTAACAGCACACTGTTTCATATTCTTTTTTAAAAACAGAAACAGAACCCAAATAATTCCATTTACATCTGAATTAAATTCTTTAGGCAGTTTTTGGATTTTATTAGAAATTCAAGAAGCCTAGTCTTAGGAGTTGGAATAATTACAAAAGAATGAGAGGTGTGTGTGTGCGTGTATTGGGGGTGGGGTGTAGAAATAAAGGAATACTGAATTTGTAATGCAGAATTTGGCTAGCAGTCACTTTTTTTGTGTGATTAGAGGACAGTGGATCAAATTTTAACCATTCAAAGTAATTTTCTATGGATTCAGATCTTTTACACTTACGCTACTTCCATTGCAGATGTCAAATCGGTAGTAGTTTTGTCAGTCATCTCAAAGGATTTGAGGGAAATTTTCTAAATCACTTGCTCACTTACTTTTCAGATAACTGATTAGAATGCATTATAATAGATATTTATTAAAGATAAAACACATAAATAATGGTGCCCATTAGCTGTTTGACATTGGGCAATTTACTTTTCTAGGCCCAGTTTCCTTACCTATTAAATGAGAAAATTGGCCTAAATTATTTCTAAAATACTTTTAATTTCTTTAAAAGTTCTATTTGATCTTTTTTCTTCCAAAAAACGTTGATTCTTTAACATAAAATAAGTTTTTCACCTCCACTGTGGGCAATTGCTTGAACTAATACATAAACAAGAAAAATTCACTCATGATTTAGGTTTATTCTCTTTATGTTATTTGTTTATTTTACAAGCCTCATGAAACCCAAGTGGCTTGAATTGCATAGAGAATTGTCTTGAATATGAACCAAAAGAAAAGGAAGATAAAATTTATGGATTTAAGAAAAAGGCCAGATTTTATTTTTTTCAGCCTGATTTTTTTACTTGAGTAGTTTGAGATCTAAAGATTTGATGAAACTAATAATATTTCACATAAACTTAATTGGCACTTCAGAGCTGATTGGTTCTACCAGGTTTTTATTAGTGGAAATGTCTTCATAAGCATATATCTTTCACTAGTATGTCTTTTTGCCTTTTCATCTAATTTCCAACAAGGTACAAACTCCTGCTTTCTAATATCTTTCCATGTTTTGCTAACTAGATGTGCCATACCTTGCTCTAGGCTCATGCCATTCACCTCTCTCACCCTATTAGTCTTGCTCTCCTGATCTTAGAAGTATCTTTTTATTATTAAAAGAGCCACCATCTATTTGACATATCTAATATTTAACCTATTGATATTTCTATCGACTCTTCATCATTATTCAACAGTCTCCCATATTGATTAGTTACCAAGCCCTATCAATTATTTTTCTAAGTATCTTTCAAGTTCATCCTCTGGTCCTCATCTTTACTGTTCCTTCCTTAATTGGAGTAGTCATCTAGTTTCTTCTGGAGGACCTAAAAAATAGTCTTCTGAGTGTTTTTCCAAATACTAGTTTCTTTTTCCTGGAAATGTATCCTTCATACCCTCAGAGTGGTCTGTTTAAAAGCATAGATTTTTTTTCATGTTCTTCCTGTCCTTATTTCATTTATAATAATCACAAATACTGCTTACTGAATGTCTTTGTGTGTGTGTGTGTGTGTGTGTGTGGCACTGTGCTACATGCATTATAAACATTGTCTTTAATATTTATCCCAAATCTGTAAGATTATCCCTGTTAACAGATGAAGAAATGTAAGGCTCTTGGTGGTTAAGTAATCTTTCCAAATTTGTACATTTAATTGGTGGGTGCAAAATAGGGCCTAGGTATACCTGGATCTAAAATTTTCTTCTGTCCATGCAGTTCATTATCTGCAGGATAAAAATATTTACCCTTGGCTTAGCATATGAGGACTTTCATGATTAAATTCCTGTCTACCTTGTCAACCTCTTCTGCTAATTCTGCTATTTTCTTTATTGTACCACGCACAGTGGTATTCAGTATGTCCTTCTTTCTACTTTTACCAACTACTTACTTAGAGATAAGCTAGTGATTGTTTTGGGTGCTTAGTAGTAAATGATGACAAATAGAGGAAAGAGATGTGAACTAGTAAATACAAACATAGCACAGTACATACAAATACAAGAATATGTAGTACAGAGGTAGTGCAGAAGAGGAAGTTGGGGTGGGTCAATAGAGACTTCACAAAGGAATGAGACTTGATTCAAGTCATGATAGATGAGTCCTAGTTTTCAGACATCTCAAAGGTTGGAGGTGGGGAAGAGTGAGGAAAATGGAAATAAGAGTGTTGAGAGAAGAGGATAGGATATCATTAGCCTGGGAGAAGGAGGTGGGCACGGGGAGGCAGACTCTGCTGCTTAGAATGGGCATCATAGCACAGTGGTAGCTCTGGTACCATGTCTGGCTTACACTTTCCATTCTGGTGGTGTGTGTGTTCTGGTGAGAAAAATACTTGCACAGCAGTCCTGAGCATACTTTATTTTTCTTCAAAACATCTATTTTTGCTCAAAACATTCATAACATCTGGTTTTATATTTTGCTGTTTCCCACTAGAATGTCGTCTGAATATTTTGCCTATTTTGTTCATTGCTATGCACCTAGTACCTAGAATACTGCCTAACATATAATACATATTTATCGAATAAATGATTGTTGAAGTTTCAAGTGACAAGAATGGGTGTTTTCAAGATCACTTAGGATTTATATATTGACTATTTGGTAGAGATACGCTTTAGAGTCTATTTTATATGTTGAAACTAACTCCCTGGAATAGTAGTTGAAAGCCTGGGCTCTTCTTAGTGTCTTTTTGGGTTCTGATTCTGGCTTTACCACTTGCCGTGTGTGTCCTTCTGCAAGTTACTTAACCTTCTAAGCCTTACTGTAAAATAGAAGATAATTATAATGCTTCATAGTATTTCTCTGAGGATTAAATGAAATAGTACATGCAAATTGCTTAGCACATTATCTGGCACATAATTGGTGTATAGTAACTGAACTATTATTATTTTGTTAACTGTTTCTGTGGGCACCAGGAAAGAGTCATGGAATATGGACACTATTTCATGAAGAAAATTTACTTGGAGGAAATTTTTGTATAAAACCATTGATACAAGTGTTACAAAATAAATAGTTCATCCATCATATAAATAGGACAGGAATTTTATTTTATTATTCTTTAAATGTATTTTTAATTATTTTTTTTGGTGACATTAGTTAATGAAATCCAGTAAGCTTCAGGTGTACAGGATGGGAATTTTAGAAACAACCTTGTCATTCATAATACTAAGTAAATGTTTGAAGAAATATTTTATAATTTCAATGTCAAATCGAATGTAAAGTAGTTTTAGACTTTGATTTAGAAAATATGTGAACTTGTCCAGTGAAGCATTATCTCAATAGCATAATTTTGAAATATTCAGTATAGCATCTAAATTAGTTGTAACTAAATTTCTATGGAGAATAAGCATCATACTGGATTTGCAAACATATTAGTCTCATTTAGTTTTTAATATTTCACATGTATTGAATACAATTATAGCCACCTTATATTCTTTCCAGCCCAAATATTTTTTAAAAAAGTTAACTTTACTATATCATCCTTCCATCATTTCAAGGGAAATATTTATTTTATTTTATTATTTTTATTTTATTATTATTATTTTTTTACACCTACAGCAATTGGTATTACCTAGGTGGTCTCCCATCCAAGTACTAACCAGGCCCAACCCTGCTTAGCTTCCAGTATCAGGCATGTTCAGGGTGGCTTGGCTGTAGACTGGGAAATGTTTACTTGAAAGACTCTGTGCCTGCAGAACCTTGCCAGAATGCTCTTTTAAAAGTATATATGTATCAACTCTTCCACTAAAAACCTTTCAATGCTTCTCATTTTCCTTGGAAATACATGCAATGTCCTTGGTGTGGTAATTTGGGCCTCTACAATCTGTTCCTTATCTGCCTCTCCAGCTTAATTTTACCAGTACTCTTCATTAATAGGCAGTCTTGCCTTGTGGTTCCTTGAGAGATCCAGTACTTTTGACCTTTTCTTAATATATAGTGTTTTATCCATCTGGATCCTCTTTCCTCCCTCTGAATGTCCCGAGTACTTTTACTTGTTTTTCAAAATGATTGAATTTTAAAATTTTGAATCCTTTTAAAGTTTCCTGGTGGAAAGTGCTTTGAGTATAGATGTTTTTCATATTCTTCTTGTAGCACTTTTCACAATGGATAGTTATTGTTCTTTATATCTTTTAAAACTATTCATTAGTTTTTTCTATGCATTATTTTATTTTGAGTTGTCAAATACATGTTTAAAGCTTTGGTAGTGTCTGTTGCTCAGTTTTATTTTCATATGGCCTTGGTTTTCATGTACCTGAGTTTTGGATAAGAGTCATTCTCTCTACTAGATTACTCTAATTTTAAATAAGCCTAGATTACTCTAATTTTAAATCAGTATCTTGTTTTAAAAAGGGATAACATAACAAAATATGAATTCTCTAAGGCATATCCCATAGACAGAGGACCTAGACCCTTATGTTGACAAGAACCTGGGCAGATATGGTTAATTATGTGGTCAAGGACTTTAGAGAGATAAGATTGAGCACCTGTTCCACCATGAACTGTGTAAATTTCAGCAATCCCTAAAACATCACAGTTTTGTAAACTTCTTTGCCTCTAGACTTGATTTCCGCATCTGTAAAATGGGGATAATAACACTACCTATATTAATGCTTAATTCATAGTACCTCTTATATAATAAGTGCTCAAAATGATAGTGATGATGATGATCGATGAACTGTATCAGTTGTTTGTGTGTTGACTCCTCAATGAGGTAGAAACATGCATTACTAGGACTAACTAGGGCATGGTATACAGATTGTTAAATTATATTGTTAGTGAAATAATGTAAGAGGAATATGTGAAGGGGAAAAAGGAACAAAAAACATTTGAATTTGCTGTTCCTGCTCTATAATGTGACTTTTGTTTTTGTGTGATGATAATACACTTATCCTGTTTGTTAAGCTGTCATATAGTGGAAATTTGTGAGGTGGTGTGGATATTTTGTCCACAAATGGTAATAAGAATTTAGATTTGGGAAATATGGTTTGTAATGAGTTAAAGCAGTATAATAAATTATTATCACAGTCTAGATATAGTCCAGTCTAACAGAAGATGACAAGAAAGAAATAGAATCAATTCTGCTTGATTGCAGAGTAAGGTTATGTAATTCGATTTAAAATAGCATTAAAAATTTCTGTAATTTGTAGGGTGAAATCCCAATAATTTTACTGATTGAAATCTATTTTCTATTTACGTATCCTAATCAAACACATTGACTCTCACTACTAAATCTTAATATAATTTAACCTTTTAGAGAACATTAAAAGGAGGGGGAAAAAAAAGTCACTGGAGGGTTTAATCAAGGAAGAAAGCCTAAATATGTGACTCTTCCTTTCTGTTCAGGCGTGGAGAAGAATGTTAATTTATTCACTCATTGATTTCCTACTCCTATTCAAGCATACTGTGTTCTCCTTTTATGTCCCTTACTGTTATAGATCCATTTTACACTGTATATCTTTTTGTATTAATTTGAATTTAAAATAGAGCTTACTTTTAGACAAAAGTTGTGAGCATCTTAACCATTGTAAGCACCTTAAGATCCAGAGTTTTAGATTATTCACTTTTATATTAGTACAGCGACTGGTGAATATATATTTGCTGATGATTGAATATAGTTTTTGGTAAGTATATATAGATGTGGAGGCTAGGGAGGAGATGAAATGAGAAGAATATGCTCTTAATTATTGGATGTAGAAGGTATATTAGTACTTTTGTAATTATCATTATTATTGTTCTTGAAACTTCTGCTTAAGAGGACATTAGTTAGATCTAACATTGATGATTCATTTAGAATGTTGTCACCAAGCAATAGCAAAACAGTTAGATGGATGTAGACACTTAAACAGAATTGATATTCATGGCTTAATGTCTGTTTTGTTTCATCTGTGGATGACAAGTATTGGCTATTTTTTTTTCTGTGAAATTTCATTTTATGTAAGAAACATAAATGTGTTTCAGTGCAATATCCCAATATTTTTGTTTCGGATGAGTTGATTTGATAATCATGTATACTTTATAGCTGAGAAAAAAGCTATAAGACAATATACTTTTTTTTTTTTTTTACATAAATTTCCATCTTTTACTCGAATTACAGTAATAGTTCTTGGCATGCACTCTTCTAATTTATTTTCCTCACTGCAGTTAGAGGTAAATCTGATTCCCATTCCTTTCTCACTGTATATATGTATTCCTATATATGCACATTTAAAAAAACAGAGCAAGATAAAAATAACACTCAACACCTTCCAATTGTACTTTGAAACACCACCAAAATACTTAACCAGTATTGGGCGCCATGTATTCTGGACTCTGCTGAGCTTTGGTTTTGTCTTATACCATCTCTCTTTACCCCAGACCCACATGTAAGTGGCAGGTTATTTTAATCTCTTCCATTTTTTCAGCTTTATTGAGGTATATTGAAAAAATTGTAAGGTATTTAAAGTGTACATTGAAATAATTTGCTATGCGTATATATTGTGGAAGGATTCCTCTCATTCAGTTAACATAATCACTATATATATATAGATTGATTTATTTTTAAATCTTTTTGTGAGAACTTTTATGTTCTACTCTCTCTTGGCAAATTTAAGTTATTCAATAGTGTTATCAACTATAATCACCATCTTATATATTAGATCCTAAGACCTTATTCATCTTATAGCTGAACATTTACACCCTTTTCCCAACCTCTCCCTATTTTCCCTACCTCCCAGCACCTGGCAACCACTTTTCTACTCCCTGCTTCTATGAGTTCGACTTTATTTTTGAAACTTAGATTGCACATGTAAGGGATAACATGCACTATTTGTTTTTCTCTGGCATATTTCGCTTAGCATAATGTACTCAAGGTCCATATGTTGTTGAAAATGACAATCTCTTTTCATGGCTGAATAATGTTCCATTGTATATGTACATATACCACATCTTTTCAAAATGCAATCATTTATTAATGACATTTAGATTGTTTCCATGTCTTGGCTATTGGGAATAATCCTGCAATAATCATGGGGTACAGATATCTCTTTGATAACCTGTTTACATTTCCTGTGGATATATACCCAGAAATGGGATTGCTGGATCATATGATAGTCCTATTTTTAATTTTTTGTGGAACCTTCATGCTGTTCTCCATAACAGCTGTACCAGTTTACAGTGTCACCAACAGTGTACAAGAGTACTCTTTTTTCACATCCTTACCAACACTTGTTATTTTTTGTCTTTTTGACAGCAGCCATTCTAACGAGTATGAACTGATATCAGTGGGGTTTTGATTTGCATTTCCCTAAGGACGAGCACCTTCTTATGTACCTGTATGTCTTCTTTGGGAAAAATGTCTATTCAGTTTCTCTGCCCATTTTTTTAATCTGAATTTTTTTTCTATTGTGTTATGTGAGCTCTTTATATATTTTGGACATTAGTCCCTTATCAAATATATGACTTGCAAATATTTTTCTCCTATTCTGTAGCTCGATTTTGCATTTTGTTGATGATTTTCTTTACTGCACGTAAGCTTTTTAGTTTGATGTAATCCCACTTGTTTATTTTTACACTTGTTGCCTTTGTTTTTGGTGTCAAATAAAAAAAAAATCATTGCCAAGACTGACTTCAAAAAGTTCACCATGTATGTTTTCTTCTAGGAGATTAATGGTTTCAGGTCTTGTGTTCAAATATTTATTTTGTGTTGGTATAAGATACTGGTTCAGTTTCAGTCTTTTGCATATGGCCATCCCGTTAGTTTTCCCAACATCATTTATTGAACAGACTATTCTTTCCCCAGTGTTTATTCTTGGCTCCATTGTCATAAATTAATTGACTATACGTGCATGGGTTTATTTCTAGGCTCTCTATTCTGTTCCATTGATTAATGTCTTTTTTATGCCAATACCGTGCTGTTTTGATGACGATTGCTTTGTAACATAGTTTGAAATCATGAAGAATATTGCCTCCAGCTTTGTTTTTCTTTATTGAGATTGTTTTGACTATTTGGGGTCTTTTGTGGCTCCATACAGATTTTAGGATTTTTTGTTCTATTTCTGTGGAAAATGGCATTGGAATTTTGGTATGAATTTCACTGACTCTGTACCTTGATTTGGATAGTATTGTAATTTAACAATATTAATTTTTCCAATCCATGAGCATGGAATCTTTCCATTTATTTGTATCTTCTCTAAATTCTTTCATCAGGGTCTTACAGTTTTCAATCTACAGGTCTTTCACCTCTTTGGGAAGTTTATTTCTAGGTGTTTTATTTTTTGTGATGCAATTATAAGTTGGATTGTTTTGTTAATTTCTCTTTCTGATAGTTTGTTACTAGTGTACAGGAATGCAATAGATTTTTGCATATTGATTTTGTATCATGCATCTTTACCGAATTCATTGATTAGTTCTAATAGTTTTTTGTGTGTGGAGTCTTCAGCATTTTCTCATCTGCAAATCACAACAGTTTTACTTTCTTTGTGATGTGTATGTTTTTAGTGTTTTTAATTTTATTTTATTGCCTAATTGCTCTGGATCGGATTTCTAGTATTATGTTGAATAAAAATGGTAAGAGTAGGCATCTTTTTTTTTTTGGTTGGGGAAAAATTTAAGAGAAAAAATGTTAGAGAAAAAGTCGTCAGCTTTTTGCTATTTTGTATGATGTTCACTCTGGGCTTGTCAGATAACTCTGATGTTGAGGTACATTTTCTCTATACCAGTTTATTGAGCTTTTTTTTTTTTTAAATCAGGAATAGATGTCAGATGCTTTTTCTGCATCTGTTATGAGGAACATACAATGTTCGTGCTTCATTTTGTGAAAGTAGTGTATCACACTGATTGATATGCACATGTTGAACCATTCTCACATCCTGGAATAAATTTCACTTGATCATGGTGTATGGTCCTTTAAATATACTGATGAATTTGGTTTGCTAATATTTTGTTGAGGATTTTTGTATCTATGTTTATCAAGGCTATTGGCCTATAATTTTCTTGTGGTGTTCTTGTCTGATTTTGTTATCAGGGTAACGTTGGCTTTATAGAGTGAGTTTTGAAGTGTTCCTTCCCCTTCTACTTTTTGAAAGAATTTGAGAAGGATTGATATTCTTTGAATGTTTGGTAAAATATCCAGAGAAGCTATCTGGTTCTGATTTTTTTTTTAATTAGGAGGTTTTTGATTACCGACTCAACCTTCTTTGTGATAATTGTTCTGTTCAGATTTTCCGTTTCTTCATGATTCAGCCTTTGTAGGTTATATATTTCTAAGAATTTATTTCGTAGGTCATCTAATTTGTTGGCATATCATTATTGACAGTAGTCACTATGATCTTTTGTATTTGTGTGGTATCAGTTGTAATGTATCTTCTTTCATTTCTGATTTTATATTTTTGTGTCCTCTTTTTTTTTTCATGGTAAGTCTAGGTAAAGTTTGTCTGTTTCATCATCTCCAAAACCAGTTCTTAGTTTCAATAATTTTTTGATTGTCTTTTTCATCTCTATTTATTTCCACTCTGATCTTTGTTATGTCCTTCCTTCAACTAACTTTCAGGTAATTTGTTATTTTTTGAAATCCTTGAGGATTGTTAGCTTGTTTATTTCTTGCCATGAACTTCTCTGTTACAACTGCTTTTGTAGCATCCCATATGTTTTGATGTCTTGTATTTTCATTTTCATTTATCAAGGTACTTTTAAATTTTTGTTTTATTCTTTAACCTATTGGTTGTTCAATAGCATGTTGTTTAATCTTCACATTTTTGTATATTCTTTAGTTTTCTTCTTGTAATTGATTTCTAGTTTCATATGGTTGGAAAAGATGACGATATGATCACAATCTTAAATTTATTAAGATGAATTGTGACCTAACATATGATTTATGTTGGAGAATATTTCCTGTATACTTGAGAAGAATGTATATTCTGCTGCTTTTGGGTAAATGTTCTGTGTACATCTGTGAAGTTCATCTGGCCTAATGTGTAGTTTAAATCCAGTGTTTCCTTATTGATTTTCTGTCTGGATGATTTATCTACTTTTGAAAGGGGATATTAAAGTCCCCTACTAATGTTGTATTACTATCTATTTCTCCCTTCATGTATCTTATTAGATACTTTATATTTTTAGGTGCCTCCTATGTTGGTTGCATAGTTATTTACACATTTTGTACTCTTTTTGGATCAACTCTTTTATCATTATATAATGACCTCCTTTGTGTCTTATTACAGTCCTTGGTTTAAAGTCTGTTTTGTCTGATAGAAATATAGTTATCCCTGCTTTCTTTTGATTTCCATTTGCATGAAATCTTTTTTCAATTCCTTCTCTTTCAGTCTGTGTGTGGCCTTACATCTGAAGTGAGTCTCATAAGCTGTATAGATTTGGGTTTTATTTTTTCATCCATTCAGGTACTGTATGTCCTTTGATTGGAGAATTTAGTCTGTTTATATTTATAGTATTTATCGATAGGCATGGGCTTACTGTTGCCATGTTGTTAATTGTTTTCTGAATGTTTTGTTCTTTCTTTCTTTGTGATTTGTAGTAGTATGTTTAGATTTCTTTATCTTTATCTTTTTTTTTTTTAATGTAAGTTTTTACTGTGTGGTTACCATGAGGCTTACTTATATAAAACACCTTATATTTATACCAGTCTATTTTAAGCTAACAACAACTTAAGTTCAAATAAATTCTAAAGCTCTATATTTTTACTCTTCTGCTCTAGTTTTTATGATTTTAATGTCATAATTTATGTTTTTACCTTGTGGATCCATTAAGAAAAATGTAGTTATATTTATTTTTAATACATTTGCCTTTAACCTTTACACTAGATTTATAAGTAATATATCCACCACCATTATAACATTAGAGTATTCTGAATTTAACTATATATATTTGCATTTACCAGTGTAATTTATGCTTTTATACATTTTCCTGATACCAACTAGTGTCCCAGTTTTTCAGCTTGAAGAATTCCCTTTAACATTTCTCGTAATACTGGCAGAGTAGCTAAGGACACCTTCATTGCTTGTCTGGAAAACTCTTTATCTCTCTTTCAATTCTGAAGGACATTTTTCCTTTGTGAAGGAATATTTTTTTAGAACTTTGAATATATTATGCCATTCCCTTTTTGCCTGCAAAGTTTCTGCTCAAAATGTACTAGTCGTCTTATAAGAGTTCCCTGGTATGTATCAATATTTTTTGTTCTCTTGATACTTTAAGATTCTCTCCTTGTTTTAGAACTTCTGATGATTTAATTATATTGTGTCTTAGTATAGGTTTCTTTGCATTCATCTTATTTGGAACTCTCTGAGCTTCCTAGTCTGGATGTATATTTTTTTTTGCCTAGGATAGTAAAGTTTCATTATTTCTGAATAAGCTTTCTGCCCTCGTTTCTTTCTCTTCTCCTCCTGGGACTACTATAGTGCGAATGTCAATCTGCCTGATGGTATACCATAAGTCCCTTAAGCTATTTTCATTGTTTTCCATTTGTTTTTCTTTTTGCTCCTATGATTGGATGAATTCTATTGTCTTCTCTTTGAGTTTGTTCTTTCTTTCTTCTGCCTGATCTAATCTGGGATTGAATCCCTCTATTGAAAATTTTCAGCTCTGTTCTGTGTTCTTCAGCTCTGTAATTTCTGTTTGGTACTTTAAAAATATTTTTTATCCTTTTATTGAAATTGTCATTTTGTTTGTACATTGTTTTCCTGACCTTAGTGAGCACCTTTATGATTTACTTGAACTCTTTATCAAGTATATCAGTTATCTTCCTTTCCTTAAGGTCTATTTCTGGAGTTATGTCTTGCTGTTTTGTTTGGCACGTAGTCCTCTTTTTCTTTATTTTCCTTGACTCTCCATGTTAGTTTCTGTGTATTAGATAAAAACAGCCACCTCTCCCAGTCTTGATGAAGTGGTCACCTGTAGGAGATGACCATATCCTTTAGCCTGGCCTTAGCTCTTTGTTGGCTCTCAAACCTTTATGATTGTCTGAGCTGCCTTCTTTGTCCTGGTGACTTTAAGCAGTTGGTGTGCTACAACCTGTCAGTGTCCCAAAGGGCAGATTTCAGTCAGTATCTGAATGCAGGCTGATTAGAAGACATATCCTTAAGCAGTGGCTTTTAAAAAATAGCAGTATAATTCTTTCAGAGAAAGACTAGGAGATGGGTGTTTTTTTCTGCTCCCTTTTTTCTGGGGCCCAGAATAGTAGCTAGTTAAGAAATGTTTCTTTGTTTGCTACAGTCCTGTGGGACCTGCAAACAAGAGCTCCACTGGCCATCAGAGGCAGACAACGAAGGGGTGCATCTTGTAGGTGGCAGCTATGAAACCTGGGGTACCAGATATGTACATCACTAATTCTAGGGAGACGCTGGAAACATGGAGATTGAGAGGGAGAACATGGAGAAGTCACTGCAGTCACTGAAGGTCTCTTCAAACTCTGGGGGGATAGCAGTGAGTCCCTAGGTGTATGTTCAATTAAGAGCATAACCTAGGCTGAAGCTTTTAAGATATGCAAAGCAGCCTCTTTCAGGGAAAGACTGAGAGATGGGCATTTCTCATCTGCTTTAAGACTGGAGATATAGCCAATTAAGAACTACTTTTTTTTTTTTTTTTATTCAGTACAGTCCTGTTGAATCTGCAACCGTAAGACCTGCTGACCACCAGACCCAAGTAATCCATAGGTATGTCCTCTGCCACAGATGCAAAAGATGGGACTCTAAATAAATACAGAAGTGCCTTTCAGGGAGATACCTATGACCTGGAGCAGAGCAGAGAGATTGTGGAGATGGTTCCTTCCAGTCTCCTGAGTCTCTGCGGTGGGTCCCAGTCTGTCTACCAGTGGTTGTGTGCTAAATTAGGAGCCTGATCTTCAGGTTGCAGCTTTAGGAAATACAAATAGTCTTTTTTCAGAGAAAGAATGAGATAGGCATTTTTGTCTGCTGTCTATGGGCTAAGCTCTGTTTCTTTTTTTTTTTTTTTTTAAGGCGAGGCAACCCTTGGTTGACCTCACAGATTGTAAGGACCTTGTCAGTTTACAATCCCTTATTGTTTTATTTTTAATGCCTACAGCACCTGGTGTTTTTAGGTGGTCTCCCATCCAAGTATTAACCAGGCCCGACCCTGCTTAGCTTCCGAGATCAGATGGGACTGGGCTTGTTTAGGGTGGCATGGCCATAGACTGAGCTCTGTTTTGATATGGGTTTTTTCCTCTTTTGTTGGATGTGTACGAGTTGCTCAGTTTCTGGATTTCTTTTAGAGGGAATTATTCTGTGTATAGCTGTATATTTGGTGTGTCCATGGGAGAAGGTATGTTGAAGAGCCTCCTATGTTGTCATATTAGAACAGAGTAATCAATATTATTATTGTTGTTTTATGCAACTAGTGTTTATTTAACTTTATCTGCAGAGTGCAATATTTCCTTATTGTAATTCTTTCTTGTATCTTTGGCCTTCTTTTTGTCTTCAGTCCTTCTTTTTGAAGAATTCTAACTTTTTTTTTTTTCATTAACACTGTCCATGCCTTCAAATAGTGCTTCTCTCTCATTCTTTGCTTTTTAACTACAATTAGACAGGCTAAGATTTATCTTTTTATTTTTTTGTAACTCATAACTTTGCTTTCATATTTTCTATTCATTTGTATCTTGGAGCTGCATTCTTGGTATTCCCCTCATATTTATCATCTATTTTACTAATTCCTTTTTGGGACAGGTCTTATATTTTGTAATACTACAGAATGTTAAGTATATGGAAGTAAATATAAGATTTGCAGCAGTTCTACAGGGAAAATTATAAAAACTAAAATAAGTAATTAAAGAAAAATTAAATAAATGAAGATATGTGCTATTTTAATGTATAAGAAGCTAACTAAAAAATCACTTCTCTCCGAATTTGTCTATGGAATAAATATATTTCCAATGAAAATTTCAAAAGTGTTTGTCATTGGAACTTGAGCTGATTTTAAAATATGTATGGAAAATTATAGGACCAAGAATAGCCAAGACACTGCTGAAGAAGGAAAGTGAGGAAAGAAAAGTTGCCCCATTATGTGTAATGAGTTATTATGAAGCTAGAGTAAGTAATAAGATAATGTGATGCTGATACAGATGTAAAACAACAAAAAAATGACCAATAGGATATGATAGCTCAGAACAAACACACACCTGTGTAACAGAAGTAAATGGCAGATTAATGGGGGAAAAAGGACGATACAATATATGTAGTTAGGAAAAAACTGGTTTACTTTATGGGGGTAAAAAATAAAATCATTGATTACCTCACACCGTACACAAAAAATAAACTCCAGATTTGTCAAGGACTTAAATGTTAAGTTTAAAATTTAAAATGTTTGGTATAAAATACTAGTGGTTTGAAGCTTATGACATAGAAGACTATCTTAAGCAAATCATAAGGAATGCTTATTAAAAAATGAAAGTTTTAAATTATGACCGTCCTTTTATCAAAAGAAATAAATATTAAAATGAAAAAGTAAGTTATAAATTTGGAGAAGGTATTTATGATATGTATAGCCAACAAAGAATGGGTGTCAAGAATATATAAAGAATTCTTACATATCGATAAGAAAAGGACAATTTGTTCAAATCACACAATGCAATATTATTCAGTATTCAAAATTACTTATCTATAGTTACAAAAGTATATTTGTCAATATGTTTTATATTATATGTGTCAGTATGGGAGAATCTTAGCAATATAACTTTAAGTGAAAAAAGTTTTAAAATTTCAAATAGTGGTTATCTTGCGATGGAACAGTCAAGGAATAGAATGGGGCAGATCATTTGGCTAGATGTAAGTGATCAGTTTTCTAGTTTTCATGTTAAATGATGCTTTCATGGATATTTATTATAAACAAACTCAAAATCAAATGAGTAAAGATTGCTTTGTATTGACCAACAATGAGAGCATGACATGGACCACAAATTATAATGAATCCCTTTTGGGTCCATTAAAAGGAAAACATAATAAAAATTAGGTGGCAACTAGATGAAGTGGGGGTAAATATGCTTCAGGCAGAAGAGACAGTAATTACACATCATGTAGTTGAAAACTTAGAGTGAATATTCTAGAAAGTGACAAAAGACCAGATCAGAGTGAAATGATAAAAGAGGACAGTGGCGTAGAATGTGGTTGGAAAGGTATGCAAGGATCATGCAGTATTCTGTTTACGATGTTAGGTGGTTTGGATTTTATTCTAAATACATTAAGAAGCTATTCGATAGGTTTTAAGCAAGGAGCGACATCATCAGTGTATGTTTTTAACAAGTTATTTGGCTGGAATGCATAGAATGAATTACAGTGGGATAAAAGTAAAAAGAATCATGGTAACCAGGTATGAAGTTAGTGAATAGCACAAGTGAGATAACGGTGAGCTTTCTTAAGGTGGTAATTGTGCAGAGAAGTAGACAGATTGAGGATTCCATATGGCAATTGCTCAGTCAATGGGAGGTGTTTGATGTGAGGACATGTGAGGATTTGAGGGAAATGGAAAGGAAAAGGAATGTATATTTTTGAGCTTTATAAAAGGGTAGGCCTGGGTGTGAATGGATGGATTTTTACCCAATATTAATTCCTGCTCTGCCTAGTAACACTAAAACTTGAAGTTTCAAAGTGGAGTATTTATTGTTCACACCAATATGAAGAATTAAAATATCCAACTGACATTTCTCAGGAAGGAACATAATGTTACACAATGGGAGATCCATTTTCAGTTTGGACTGCAGTCATGGATTGTCTCTGTCCACTGCCAAAACACAGAATATAATGAGAGGGAAAAGAGTACTCAAGTGAAAGATGGCTGTTGAAATAAGCAGAGGGGATCATAGGAACAGATAATGGTAGTTAAGTAGGCACTATTTAACTTAAGGAAAGTTATCTATAGACATGTTTATGCTATCTATAGATATCTGTAGTAAAGTTGCCTCAAGTTCAGCTCTCCACCTTAGGCCACTGTTTTTCCTTATGGGATTTTCCCTTCAGGGATGGACAAAAGGAGGAAGGAAATAAAGATAAGATAGGGAAAGAGGAAAGAGCTGTGTAAAGGAGTCATTATTATTTCTTAATGAATGTGGGTTTTTGGGTCATATTATACTGTAGTTAGTTATAAAACAAAACAGTAATTTCATTTTACCTGAAGCAATTTTTAGACTTCATGCTTTTAAAATTATTTTCTGTAAACTTTCAGGACCATTGACCTATGTCAATGTTATTGCCTTTAGTAATGATGACATAAAATGTTAGTTGCATTTAAGGGGAAGAAGTCATCTGAATTTGAATATCTATTTTCTATAGATGTGTTAAATCTATAAACCAAGAGGTTCACTGTGGTTATAATGTGTGGGTGTTTATAGAACAAAAGTAATTCCCTATCCAGATGAATAGACAAAAAACGTGAGCTTATTCCTGAGCAAAACCTATAATTGAGCTGGTGTTTATTTCCTGCCAGGTTTCTGTGACTTCTCTGCATGTGCAGAGCAAATATCCATGACCCATATTTATTATATTCTTGGCACTGACATTGCATTAATACATGTTTTTAAGTGATTTAATCTTATAAATGGCCTTCTGACATCAAGAAGCTGGTCCTAGTCCTGATTCTTTGTAATTTTCCTCTGTAGCTTATATGATGGAACAGAAACCAGGAACATCAAGCTTATAGATGGCATCAGGTTGTCATTTTTAAGCGCTGGTTTTGAATTCAAAATGATTCTGGCCAAATGGAAAAGACGGTTCAAAAAGGAATGAATTCAAGTTTTGTTGGGATATGTATGATACTGTATGATGTATTATAAAAAAGAATTAGACACTGAAATGAGAAGAAGCTGAGGGCTGGGCGATGGCAATATGCGAATTGGAGAACCCGCTAGCAAGTAAATGTCACATAAAATTCCTTGTACACCAATTATCATATGCCTCCTCTAAGACTATGATATTAAGAAGTTGGTACTAGTATAACATGAGTCACATTCAGCAGAAATGAGCCTGGTTAAGGTACTGCTTTGTTAAGTGATGATTTTGTCCATTTTCATAATGGTAGTTAAGTAGGCACTATTTAACATAAGAAAAGTTATGTATAGATAAATTTATGCTATCTATAGATAATAGGCCATGCTATATTATTTATAGATACAGTATCTATAAGCATTTAATTTGGTACTTGATAAAGATAATAAAATATGAGTTTTTAATATCTCAACCTGTGTTCTAGAATAAGAACTCTATGCATTTTATTCTCCAGTCAACTTCAGTATACACATTCGCTTCAACTAAAATACTTACTCAGTGTGTTCTAGCTTTTCTTTACTTTGCTAGGGAAGAAATGAGAATCTTTTACCAGTATGGACAAGAAAATAATCTTTTTCTGCTCCAAGATACAGCACTTTGTTATCTCTGTTTCTCTGATCCCTTTTGCTTATCCCAACAACCATCTTTCACATGAGTACTCTTTTTTCTTTCTTTATACTCTGTGCTTTGGCAGTGGACAGAGACATTCCATGACTACAGTCCAAACTGAAAATGGATCTCCCATTGTGTAACATTATGATCCTTCCCAAGAAATGTCAGTTGGATATTTTAATTCTTCATGTTGGTGTGAACAATAAATACTCCACTTTGAAACTTCAAGTTTTAGAATGTTTCTGAAACTCCTGCTTAGAGTTTAAATAATTCAATCATTGAATCTTAAGGATGAAACCTTAGAGATAACTTTTCAAAATTTGCACAATCTCTTATACAGTGTTCTCAAAAGATGATCATTCAGGTTCTACTTGACTACTTGCTGAAATGAGTTGCTCAGTCTCTGAGGCAGGCCATTTTATTGTCATATGGCTTCAATGGTTAAATTCTTATAATTTTCTTCCTTAGATGGGTGTCATCGAATTCTTGACGTTAAATAATTCCAACCTATGGGCTTCTTATTGTTCTTAGGATAAAGACAAATTCCTAATCATGGCCTACCAGTTCTTCATGGTCTGGTCCCTGCCTACATCTTCAGCTTCATATTGCATGATTCTTTCCTTAACCAATCAGTTCCAGCCACACTGACCTTTTGTTTTTTTCTTTCTTGTTTTATTATTTCATAGGGTCTTTGCATATACTGTCCATCAGCCTTGAAAGCTCTTTTCCCAGTCTCCTTTCACCAAATTAACTGTTTGCTTTTAGATTTCAGCACAATTGTTTCTTCAGTTAATTCCTCATGACCTCCTTGATTTAGATCAAATCCCCCTGTTACATGCACTCATGGTGCTCTGTACCTCTTTGTAGCTTTCATCACAATTATGATTTAAATCAATCAGTTATTGATAGATGAATATCTTTAATCCATTACCCCAGTGTTTTTGTTCACAGTATGTTATTAGCATTTAGCACAGAGCTTAACACATGGCAGATATGTGAAATAAATATTTGTTGAAGGAAATGAATTAAATAATCTTAGGTCTGCCTTTTGTATACACAGGAAAATTTCACTTCTATACAATAATTCTTCAGAAATCTCGAGGTGGCTAGAATGTTTGTCTTTAAAGAAAAGGTTGAACATTAACTGTCCTTAAGTTGTCTTTCTTATGACAAACCAGAGCCTTTCACCATCCTGGTTGCTTGCTCTCTTCTGCATGTATTCAGGTTGGTCAAAGTGCTTTGTGCTGTGAGGCAGTTAATTTTAAAAATAATACTTCCAAACTGTGAGAATGCCTTTAGATTTTAGAAATTTATATCTGAATAAGAAATAGCTTTTGTGAGCTATTTCCAGTCTTTAGAGTGTCATATTTTAACCTTTTGGTTCATTTTACATGTGTTAGTTTAATTTCCACATAGATTTTCTTGAAGAAATGCTGTCGTTTTTGGTTTCTGTCAGACTCATTTTTTTTCTGGAACTCAGGTACAGCTTGTCATTGATTCCTTGAACTATGAGTAAAAGTAATCTATCTCTGTAAACATTGAAAATCATTGTGAATTTTTGGGGGGTGTGTGTGTGTGTGTGTGTGTGTGTGTGTGTGTGTGTGTGTAACTGTGAGCTTCAAAATTAGTCAAATGGAGTAAATAGTTCCTGGACAGCATTTCACAATAAAAACCCACTTTTACCCCTTCTGGTGTTTTAGGAGAAAACAATGAGAATAGTGGGAAAGTGCAAATCTTAGACAATAAATAAACTATAATGCCTTTTATGTGTTTTAACATCAACATAGTAAATGTACCTATAGGAGTAAGTTATTTTTAACCTTGTTTTATCTAGTTAATAAGTTAATGTTATTATCTATTTTTTAGGTACTAAATTGGGTATTATTTTTCTGTCTTAGAATTGTTATTTTTCTTTTTTTAAAAATAAATTTACTGTGACATTGGCTAATAAAATTATTTAGTTTTCAAGTATACAGTTCTTTGATACATCATCTATATATCGCATTGTATGTTCACCGTGCAAAATCAAATCTCCTTTCAGCACCATATATTTGACTCTTTACTTTTTTTTTACTCCTCCCCCATTTCCCTCTGATAATTACTAAGCTGTTGTCTAGGTCCATGAATTTTTGTTTGTTTTGTTTGTTTGTTTGTTGCTTTCTGTTTATATCTCACACATGAGTGAAATCATACGGTTCTTGACTTTGTCCTTCTGAGTTATTTTGCTTAGGATGATATACAGAAGATCCATTCATGTTATCACAAATGGCAATATTCCATCTTTTCTTTTGGCTGAGTAATATTCCATTGTATATATCTACCATATCTACTTTATACAATCATCTATCAAAGGATACTTTGGGTACATGTATCTTTATAAATAAATGTTTTCAAATTTTTGAGGTGAATACCCAGAGGAGGGATTGCTAGGTCATATGGTAATTCTATTTTAAAATTTTTGAGGAAATTCCATACTATTTTCCATAGTGGCTGTACCAACTTACATTACTACCAGAAGTGTATAAGGGTTCCTTTTTTTTAGCCTCTTCAACACGTTATTACTTGTCATGTTGATAATAGCCATTCCAACAGGTATAAGGTGTTATTTTATTGTTGTTTTGATTTGCATGTATCTAATAGTCAGTGAAATTCAGCATCTTTTCATATATCTTTGGCTGAATAACTTACTTTTCTGATATTAAAGTCAATACAAATTTAAAGTAGAACATTTGAAAAATACAGAGAACACAAAGATATTCACTCTCTACCCAGATATAACTACTATTAAAGCATTGGTACATTTGTTTTCATTTTTTAGTTCAATAAATATTGAGTGAATACTATTTGTTATTATTTTAGAAGCTAGAGAATAGATTGGTTCACAAAATAGATTAAATTCTTATTCTCATGGAATTTATAACCTAACGAGGGGAGATATAAAATAAAATATTAAATATATCAACTGATACATCATAAACATATATATTTTCTTTTTCTTTTCTTTAGGCGAGGCAACCCTTGGTTGACCTCACAGATTGTAAGGATCTTGTCAGTTTACAATCCCTTATTTTTTACTTTTTACACCTACAGCACCTGGTCTTCCTAGGTGGTCTTCCGTCCAAGTACTAACCAGGCCCGACTCTGCTTAGCTTCTGAGATCAGATGAGATTGGGCTTGTTCAGGGTGGCATGACCATAGACCATAAACATGTAAAGTGGAATAGGGAGATAGGGTGTTACATTTATGAAAAACTGACATTTGAGCAGAGAGCTGAAGGAATCTCAGCAAATATCTGGTTCTAGAGTAGATCAGGCAGAGAGAATAGCAAGTGCAAAGGCCCTGAGACAGGAGTATGCATGGTATATTGAAGAAACAGTAAGTGTGTAGGTGTGCCTGCAGTAGAGTATTTAAGCAGAGGAGAGACAAGATCTGACTTATGTTTTAAAAGGCTCACCCTGCATAATTCATAGTCCTGGATAGAACAGCTATAGGGGAGTAGAAGTAGGGAGACTAGAAAGAAGGTTACTGCAATGGAATAGGAAAGATAATATGACTTAGACCAAAAAGGTGAGAAGTGACTAGATGCTGGATATATTGTGATGGTAGAGGCATTAGGATTTTCTGATGGATCAAAATGGGGAAGGAGGAAATGAAAGAAAGAAGTGCCAAATAAAACCATAATTTTTTTTCAGCCTTTTAAAATTTAACTTTATGAAAAGTTTAAAAACAAAGTATAAAACATAATTGTACAATAATTAATACTTATAAAGCAGACTATCATACAGATTAAGAAATGAAACCCTAACGCTACCCCCAGAGCCTCACTTTTGCCTCTTCCCAATTCCTAACTCTTTTCTCATCTTAAAAGTATCCATTATCCTGAGTTTTATGATTATCACTTTCCTCCTTTTCTTTAAAGCTTTGTCACTTCCGTATGCATTCCTCAAATATAGGTAGCTTGTTTGTGAATGTTATATGAACAGTTCATGGATTCTTTTGAGTCCCTATTCTTTCATACAAGATTATGTTTATGAGATTCATCTATATTATAGAGATTAGTATTATTAGTTTGTTCATTCAATTATATAACTATGCCATAATGTCTCCATTATTCAGCTCATAGCTATGAATGTTTTTATATGTGTATCCTGGTGCACAGGGGTTTTTCTAGGGTATATTTCTAAGAAATAAATTACTGAATTATAGAGAATGTAGTTCTTTACTTAACTAGATATTGCTAAACTGGTTCCAAAGTATTCCAATTTTGACTTTCAACAGCAGTGATCTCACAATGTTCCATATCTTTGCCCAAACTTATTAGTATTCCCCAATCTTGTGGCTGGGTATTTGCTCACTGTGGTTTTAATTTTCATTGCTTTGATTGCTAATGAGGTTAAGAATTGATTAGTATGTTTATTGGCTTTTTATATGTTGTGTTTGTATGTGTGAGTGCATGTGTGTGTATAAAGTGCTTATTCAAGCCTTTTGACCATTTTTGTATTGGGCTGTATCTTTTTGATTTGTGGGAATTGATTATTAAATCCTTAAATAACCCCCCCTTTTTTTTGGTCTATGATAGGTACTTTTTGTGTTTTGTTTAGAAGAAATTTCTACAACCTGACGTTTTATATATATATATATATATAAAAATATATTTTTCCTGTATTTCTTTGAGAGCATCATAATTTTATCTTTCACATTTAGCTTTAACTTGTTCTAATGCCCAAATTCTTTAATGGTTTATTTTGCAAATGTGCTTCTGAAATAATTTATCATTTTTATGAGGTTCATTAATCTTTGGACTCTCTAAAGATAAAACACATTGAAGACATTTTTCAAGAATATTTTATAAGCTTATATAATATAGAAAAAGTATGTCAACAACCTAATTCAGGACACTGTCTCATTTGTAAGTTTAAAAAAAGCTTCAAAATTCAGATGCCACTTTTATTTTTTTCTTGTTTGTGTATGCTTTTTTACTTAAAGCAATGGAGTGAATGAAATAAAATTTTTTTTCGGTTTTTCCAATTACTCACATCAACCTAGATTTTAGGTTGTAAATTTACGACATAACTAAATAATGAGTTTTTTTATAGAACAGTATTATTTCAAGAAAAAAACTACTTTTTTCTAAGTGTTTATATTTCCTCTCATTTTGGAATATGGATAATTTACCAAAAAAATCTATAAATCTTCTAAAGGAAAATAAAACAGGATGAAATAAAAGAGAATAATAGTGTTGTTTTGGATGAGGTCGAAGGCCTCTCAGAGGTCACATTTAAGCAGAAACTGAGTGAAATGAGAAGTAAGGCCTGAGAAGATCTTGGAGAAGGAAATTCCAAGTAGAGGGCGCAGCAATTTCAAATGTTCTAAGATGGAAATGAGCAAAGGTAGTGTGGCTGGAGTGAAGTGTAGTTGTGAATTATTCAGTTTCTAGTTATACTTGAAAATGTTTTCAAAGCCACTTCTTATCTGCTAGTCTTAATTCAATACAATGCACCTTATATACTGCCACCAATATAATTTCTACAAACTCATTAGTAGCCTCTTCGTAAACCTCCTGTTTACTAGCTATTTCTGATTATTGATCAATGTCTTTATTTATAGTTGAACTGTCAGTGTGACTAAAGAAATCATTACCCACGGTTAATTAAATTTATCCTTGTTTTTGTTGACCTTGGGGTTTGATATTCAGAGTTGCCTCCTTGAGAAGCCACTCCATCAAAAATCAACATCTTCAGTTTGGAATATCTGACCTTGAGACTGTAAATTTTGGCACATATTTGGAACCCTTTGTTTTCACTTTCTACACCTTGACAATATGGCACATTTTTTCTATCGACAGTTGTTTGAACTACTTATGGTACCTTAGGTAAAGCAGCTAAAAGAAGATGACTATTTACACTTGTGAAGTACCTCTTCAGGGCCACTCAGTGACTTTTAGTGTGCCACATAATCTGTATTTTAAGCCACAGAATCCCAAACATATTCTCCAAACTTGGTAAAAATACGTTTAAATGCTTTCCCATGAAATAGAAAAAAGCAAACTTAATTGTATTTGTATATATTTATTTTCTGTACTTTTCTAAAAGGAATTTGAGACAATGCAAATCAAAACAAAATTTAAAAATATAAATGAAATATCAATATTAGAAGAAAATGAAAATACAAATGAGTAGGGGTTACTTTAGTCATGGCTATCTGATTTGAACATGAAAGTCTGCATTACAGTGTGTTGATAACACCACAGTATGTCTAGCATCTTCATCTATTTGTATGGTTCATTTCAGTACTTATAAATATAAAATGTAGTTAGGCAACCTAATCAACAGCTTAATCAGCAGTTTTCATCTTAATTTCTACTCTATTGATCAGATACCACTCTACTGATAAGGTACCATTTATCCAGTATGTACTATGTGCCATATATCAAGCACAAGCACAAACTTTTTTCAGAATATGATTGAGTAGGAATTTTATAAATGAAGAAATTGAAATTTATAGGATTTTTACAGATGAAGAAAGTGAGGTCGAGATAGGCTAAATAACTTGCTAAGGCCATGTAGCCAGTGAGGCAGTCAGGATTTCAATGGAAATTTGAGTAAGTTTAAAGTCTCTTTGTATGATACCATTCTGTTTTGCCTGTTTCAAAGAAATTTTACTTAAATGTACACGTGGCATTTTTTCCATGTGTGCATTACATTTTAAACCCTATGTAAACTATAGTGTAAAAAAATAAACACTGTAAGCATGACATTTGTTTTTATTCTTTTGTACAATGGAAAAAGAAACTTTAATATCTACTTTTTTTTTTTTTTTTTTTTTTACTGTCACTACCATTTGCAAACAGTCTACTTGTTTTCTAATTAATGTGTGGGCTTTTGGTAAATTAGGACATACTCCTCTGGTCCTAATAAAGAATTTATATTGTTGAATGTTTAATGGCAAAACAGTTAACATTTGGCATTTTTTTATTGTTGTTAAAGATAGATATGGTTTTATTGTCTTACATAACTGGAACATCTATAGTGGAGCTATCTTCAGAATTGACTGAATTCAGGGGCTCAAACTATGTATGTCCTCAGGAGAACCTGGGTTTGCTGCTCTTGCCTCCACTTCCCTTCTGAGGGATTGGCCTTGTCTTCCACTGTAAACAGGCTTCCTCCAAGCAAGAAACTAGTTGACATGTCTGCCATCTGTCCTGGGATTGTATCATCATGACTTGTAATCAACCAGAAAGTGTGAGCCTCTTTCTTCCAGTGACTGTGGGTCAGGTGCCATAGGAAAGCTCTCAGTGGTTTTCTTTGGGTCACCTACCTATGTCTTGGATCAATTCCTATACCCCAGATCATGTTAAACCATGACTGGTCAGGGCCAATCACACACCCAATTGGAGAAGAGGTGGAGCACAGTGGTGGGCAGGGGCATTTTTTGTTTGTTGGTTTAAAAGTACTTAAGTGTGCATTATGTTCTGTTTTATTTTGCATATTTTAAGATATAGTTAAATTTTATATTTCATTTTTCTGTAACTTGCCTTTTAGTTCAATGTTATATCTGAGATTCATCCTTAAAGATACATGTAGCTTCTATTCATTGCTTTCCAAGTATTTCATTAGAAAATGCATTCCAAAATTTACTTGTCCATTCTCTTATTGTTGAGCATTTAGGATGTTTTTATTTTTATTTTTTTATTGTGACTAGATTATTCCTGTATATGTTTTGAGACATATTCCCCAGTTCTCTAGATGAAACACATAGATACGGAATTACTGAACTATAGTGTCTATCTTATATTGTGAAAACACATTCTTCACCTCACATAATTACCATTTTTTGCTGTTGTAACAGTAATAACATTTAAGCTATATTCTTAGCAGCTTTCAAGTACACAATAGAGTATTGTTAACTAGTCACCATTAGCTCCCTAGAACTCATTTCTCTTATAATGGAAAATTAGTATCCTTTGATCGACAACTCATTTTCCTCATCCCTCAGCCCCTGGCAGCCTAAAATGAACTCTGATAATGAGTTTAGCTTTTTTAGATTCCACATATAAGTGAGATCGGTTTTTTTCTCTGATTTATTTTACTCACCATAATACCCCCAAAGTCCATCCGTGTTGTCACAAATGGCAGGATTTCTTTTATGGCTAAATACTATTCCATTGTATATTTATACACACCATATTTTTTTAATCCATTTATCCATTAGTAGATTTATAGGTTGTTTTCATGTCTTGGCTATTGTGAATTATGCTGCAGTGATCATGAAGGTACAGATATCTCTGTGAGACAGTGACTTCATTTCCTTTGCATAAATACTCAGAAGTAGGATTGCTGGATTATATGGTAGTTATGTTTGTAAATTTTTGAGGCACCTCCGTGCTGTTTTCCACAGAGGTTGTACCAATGTATGTTCCCACCAATAGTGCACAAGGGTTCCCTTTTCTCCAAATACCCACCAGCATCGTATATCTCTTGTCTTTTTAATAATAGTTATTCTAATGGTGTGAAGTGACATCTCATTGTGGTTTTGATTTACATTTCTCTGATGATTGGTATTGTTGAACACATTTCCGTGTATTCAATGACCATTTATATATCTTCTTTGGAAAAATGTCTATTCAGGTTATTTGTCTATTTTTAAATCAGATTTTTTGTTGTTGTTGTTGCTATTGAGTTGTATGAGTTTCTTCTACATTTTGGCTATAACCCCTTATTTGATATGTGGTATGCAAATATTGCCTTTTTGTTTATTGAGTGTTTCTTTTGCTGTTCAGAAGCCTTTTAGTTTGATGCAATCCCACTTATTGGTTTTTGCTTTTGTTGCTTGTACTTTTGGTATCATATCCAAAAATTATTGCCAATACCAATGTCAGGGAGCTTTTTCCCTGTGTTTTTTTATAGGAGTCTTAGGTTTCAAGTCTTCCATTCAAGTCCCTCCTTAGTACATTTTGAGTTGTTTTGTGAGTGATGTAAGATAATGAAAAATAATTTTATTCTTTTGCATGTGAGAATCCAGTTTTTCCATTTAATGAAAAGACTCCTTTCCCTATTGAATTTTCTTGGCTCCTTTGTCAAATATTAGTTGACCGTGTATGCATGGGGTTGACCTGAGCTCTCAGTTATGTTCTATTGGTCTATATGTCTGCTTTTATGATAGTACTATACTATTTAATTACTATAGATTTGTAATGGAGTTTGAAATCAGCAAGTATTATGACTCCATCTTTGTTTTTTTCTTAAGATTGCTTTGGTTATTTAGTCTTTTGTTGTTCCACACAAATTGTAGAATTGTTTTTCCATTTCTTTGAAAAATGCTATTAGAATTTTGATAGGGATTGCATTAAATCTATAGATGGCTTTGTGTGTTATAGAAATTATAACAAGATTAATTCTCCCAATATATAAACATGAGATATCTTTACTTTTTTGTATGTCTTAAGTTTTTTTTCATCACCATCTTATAGTTTTCATTGTAAAGATCTTTCATCTTCTTGGTTAAATTTATTCCTGTTTTTTGTTTTTGTTTTTGTTTTTTGCATTTGTAAATGGGACTGTTTTCTTTATTTCTTTTCTAATAGTTAATAGTATATAGAAACAAAACTGATTTTTGTATGTCGATCTCGTGTCTTGCAACTTTACTGAGTTTATTAGTTCTAGCTTTTTTTTGATGGTGTCTTTAGGATATTCTATATCTAAGATTATGTCATCTGCAAACAGAATGAGTTTCTTTCTTTCTGATGTGGATTCCCTGTATTTTTTTTTTTTTTGTCTTGCTTGATTTCTGTGGCTAGGACTAGTTTTGTGGTTCAACATGTGATCTACCCTGGAGAATGTTCCATGAACTATTGAGAAGAATGTGTGTTCTGCTGCTATTGGATGGAATGGTCTGGTCTGCATATGTCTTTTAGTTTTATTTGTTATAAAGTGTGGTTCAAGGACAATGTTCTTTATTAACATGTCTGAATGATCTATTCTTTGTTGAAAGTGGGGTTTAAAGTCCCCTACTATTATTGTATTGATGCCTATTATTCTCTTCAGATCTGTTAATATTTGTTTTAATATTTAAGTGTTCCAATGTTGGGTGTATATATATTTACAATTGATAAATTGACCCTTTTATATAATGACCTTCTTTGTCTCTTATTATAGCTTTTGACTTAATCTATTTTGTCTATATAGCTACCCTTTCTCTCTTTTGGTTTCCATTTGCAGGGATTTCTTTATCCAGCCCTTTACTTTCAGTGTGTGTTCTTAAAAGCACAAGTCAGTTTCCTATAGGAAGCATAGTGGAGTCTTGGGTCTTTTAAAAAATATATCTTTATTTAGCCACTCCATGCCTTTTGGTTGGAGATTTAATTAATCAATCAATCAATCAATTAATTCCCCTCTTTAATATCTCCTCCCCGCCCCCCGCCACACACACACACACACACACAACTTCCACCTCTGACCTATGGATGTTGTCATTTCCCCTTAAGAACCGGTTCTCTGAAGGTGAGGTGTCTTTTTCCACACACTTGCGGCGTGCCCCCGGGGCCTGGCACCCCTGGCGCACTCACGGGGCCTGGTGCACCTGGGGTAGGGTACATGGCTCCACCTGGGGCATGAACCCAGGATCTTCTGTGTGTAAAGCAGATGTGCTAACCACTACACTATGGAGCCACCCCCTGGTTGGAGATTTTAAACCAATTATATTGAAAGTAATTATTGCTGGGTAAGAACTTACTAATGCCATGTTAATTGTTTTCTGGCTCTTTGGTAATTCCTTTGTTCCTTTTTTTCTCTTTCTTTTTTTCTTGTTTGTGAGTTTGATTTTATATAGTGTGTTTTATATTTTCATGTTTTCGTGTTATTAATTAGCATGCTCTCATTTCAGCTTTAAGAACCCTTTTCAATCTTTTTTGTAAGGTAGGTCTAGTGATGATGAACTCCCTCAGCTTGTTTGTTAGAAAAAATCTTTATTTCACCTTAATTTCTGAAGGATGATATTTTTGTGGTAAATAAAGTATTCTTGGTTGGCAGTACTTTTCCAGTCATTTGAATATATCATTGCATTCTCTCCTGGCATGCAAAGTCCCTGCTGAGAAATCTGCCTATACCCTTTTGATGGTCCTTTTAAAAGTGACAAGGGAAATTTTCTTATGTCTTGCTGCTTTCAAGATTCTTTTCTCTTGCTCCTTTCAAAATTTCCTCTATCTTTGATTTTTGAGTTTTATTTCGATGTATCTTAGAGGAGATCTATTTGGGCTGACTTTGGGGACATATTAGTTTTATGAACTTTGATGTCCAGTCTCTCTCCAGATTTGGGAAATTCTCATTCATTATGTCTTTAAACAAGCTTTCTGCCCCTTCCTCTCTCTCCTCTCCTTCTGGGTCTCCAATAATGAATATATTGTTAATGGTGTCCCATAGGCTTTCTTCATTCCTTTTCATTCATTTTAATTTTTGTTCCTGGATTACTGGATAATTTCAAATGGTCTGTCTTGTGTATGTTGTCAAGTAATAGTCTGGTTTCATTATTAAACATGTGGCTTTCCAATTTTCCTAGCACCATTTATTGGAGAGGCTCCAGCTTTGTTCTTTTTTCTCAGGATTGATTTGACTATTCCGGGTCTTTTGTGGTTCTATACAAATTTGATAATCCTTTTGTTCTATTTCTTTAAAAAATGTCTATGGGATTTGTTGTGGATTGCATTAAATCTGTATATTGCTTTAGGTAATATGGCCATTTTAACTATGTTGATTCTTCCAATCCATGAACATGAAACATCTTTCTATTTCTTTGTGTCTTCTTAAATTTCTTTCAATAATATCTTATAGTTTTCAGTGTATAGGTCCTTCATATACTTTAAGTTTATTCCTAGGTATTTTATTCTTGTTGCAATTGCCAATGAAACTTTTTCTGAAATTTCATTGTTAATATATAGAAATGCAATGGATTTTTGTACAGTAATTTCGTGTCCTGCAACTTGAGTGTATTTATTTGTTATTTCTGAAATTTCATTGTTAATATATAGAAATGCAATGGATTTTTGTACAGTAATTTCGTGTCCTGCAACTTGAGTGTATTTATTTGTTATTTCTAGTAGGTTTTTTTTTTTTTTTGAGTGGAGTCTTTAGGATTTTTTATATAAAGAATCACGTCATCTGAAAATGTGACAATTTAACTTCTTTATTGCTAAATTGGATACTTTTAATTTTTTTCTCTTGTGTGATTATACTGACTAGGACTTCCAGTATTATGTTGAATAATAATGGTGAATGTGGACATCCTTGTTTTATTCCTGATCTTAGAAAACCTTTCAGTTTTTGACCATTATGGTATTCGCTGAGGGTTTGTCATATATGGTCTTTATTACGTTGAGATTCTTTCCTTCTATACCAATTTTATTGTGTTTTATTTGTAAGTGAATATTGAATCTTATCATTTGCCTTTTCTGCACCTATTGATACAATCGTATAATTTTTATCCTTGATTTTGTTTATGTGCTTTATCACATTGATCAATTTGTGTAAGTTGAACCATCCTTGTGCCCCTGGAATGAACCCCACTTGATCATAATGCATTATTTTTTAATGTATCATCGTATTTGATTTCCTAGCATGTTGTTCAGGATTTCTGTACCTATATTTATCGGAAATATTGAATTGTAGATTTATTTTTTAGTTGTCCTTGCCAAGTTTTGACTTCTCTTAGACATATGTAAGACTTGATTATTCTAATCTTCATATCTCTTAACCTTTCTCTGTTCTTTTTCATCTCTTTATCTCTCTGCATTACATTCTGGATAAGAATCTTAAATGTTTTCTATTCTCTTCCTTAGTACTTTCCTCAGTGCTGTCTAATCAGTTTTATAACCAAAGCCATTGAGTTTATTGAGTTAATATCAGTAACTATTTTTTCATATCTATAATTTCTTTGATTCTTTTTAAAATTTGTCCTTTTTTTTATTCTGTCTTGTTTCTTCCTTATGATTTATAACTTCTTTTATCTTTGTAATCAATGTAAGTCCTGTTATTTTATAGTCTTTATGTTCTTGTTTTCCAAGTTCCCAGGGTTTTCATCCTCCTAATTGATGTGTCTGCTATCTTATGGTGCATGATTTTCCTATGTGTTTTGTGAATTTAGATTTTAAATGATGTTTTAAAAATGTAAGTTTACTTATATTATCCTGAATATAAACATGAGATTTCTGGAGAGGACATGAAAGCTATTATCTCTTATATTAATAACTGCATTAGTTTTCTTTGTCTCAATTTTTTCCTCCTTCTATGGTAATGTGATGAGAGCCAAAGTCACTCTGTGTATATTAATGTCTATACTGGAGAGGAATCCTGAAATTATGAATCTGGTAGTTTATAAAGAATGGTTTAAACAGAGAGAGGGAGAGAAACTTAATCTCCCTAATGTAAACAAGAAGAAAGAGAAGAGAAAGGGAAGGTTTTGGGGTTTTTACCCTTTGGAATGTAAATGCATGTCTGCAAGGAGAAGATAAGACTGCTCAACTGTCTATGGGCTTACAATGCCTGCAATGTCTCTGTGTCTCATCTTCCTTGAAATCTAAACACATTATCCTAGGAATGTAAAAAAAAAAAAAAAATTCAGGACTTCTCTCATTATCTAATCAGTGATCATTTAACTTCTAAGGCTTGTCATCTAACTCAGAGTTTAGTACAATTTGCTCAGAAATCCCTAACCATGTAGAAACATGAAAACACTCCTTTTTTTTTTTTTGATGGTAACATCTTCAGTGGAACTCTTTATTCCCATTGTGTGGAAATCCCATGTAGCCTAGTTTATAAGAAGTTTTATCCAAAATGGTTTTGCTTCTGCTTCTTCCAAGTGCTTAGGAGATATTACTGGGCCACGATTTGTTTTTTTATGTAAAGTTGTTGGATCGGGGATTTCTACAAAAAACAGGTAGTTTAATTTGGTTTTCATATCTTTATGATTTCTCATTGGAGACGCTTTTCCCACCTTGTTGTTATCTGGGGAAAAAATGTTGCAGGCAGGAGAAATAGCAAATGCAAAACTTGATGAGATTATTGAAGGGACATTGTGGCTGGAAGGGGAGCTAGTGATGGGCAGAATGGTAAGAATGATGGTAAACAGGGATTAGGAGGATAGACAGATTTTGTAGATCTTCGTAGGCTAAAGTAAAGGCTTTGAATTTTACTCTAACTGATTTGGAAACCACTGGAGACTTGGAATAGAGGAGGGGCATTATCCGACTTTTAATTTAAATGGGCCACTTTTATTGTTCTATTAAGATTATGTTTATACAGATGGATATCTGGTAGAATTATCACGTTCAGTTCAAGATTTAATTCAAGATTTCCTTCAACCTGGCCTCCCAAAGAGAAGATGACTCCTTTTAGCATTCCATAGAAACCAAATACTTAATCAATCCTGGTTGAGTGGTGAGGTGGCATAATCGCTTACTAGTCTACCACATCAAATAATAACTAGTCTGATACCCTAAACCTTGGAGGAGAGGCTGCTGTTTTCCCAACCGAAGAATGTCAATGCGGTGAAAGAGGATTGAAGGCCAATATTTTGCAGTGACATAATCACATAGTTCGATCCCTCTGTGATCATACCAGGATAGAGATTGTTGCTTCCCTAATTAGGTAGCTTAAAAGATGTATAACCCAATGGCTATAGTTTGATATCCAGTCTTGTTGGATCCTTGTTCATGACCTCTGATTTAATGGGCAAAGGAGAACTTAAGCTACTGTTCCTTTCGCTATAAAAGTCCCTCAATAAAACTGTTCCAAAAGGCCTGGTGTCTGATTGCTTGCTCTTGTCGTCATCACCAGGGGCTGGAAGGTGGGATGAGTTGGAGAATGGGTAGGATCAGGGAGACCAGTAATGTGCTATTGAAATTACTCAAGTGAGAGATAGTGGCCCCTTTTACCAAGATGGTGGCATAGAGGTGGTAAGAAGCTGTCATATTTGAGCTACATTTAGAAAGAAGGGCTAATAAGATTTGCTGAATGATTGAATGTGGGGGAAAGAGAAAAGTGAATAATTTTATGTTTCTTATTTTGCCCAATTGAAAGAATTGAGGATCCATTTACTGAGGTGAAAAAAGTATGCACACTCAATAAATGTATATTGAATAGTGCAATAAAAATAAATATAAGATTTTAAAAGAATATATATACACACACACATATATATGTGTGTGCGTGTGTGTATACATATATACACACACACATACAAGCAAGCTCTGTACCATCAATATACTTTTAATAACTGTAAGGTATGGGAAGGCAGGGACTATTTTGTTCACCTCTGTATATCTGGCAACTAATACATATAATGCAACTATATGAATCTCTCTCTCTTTCTGCCTCTGTCTCTGTCTCTCTCTGTCTCTCTGTCTCTCTGTCTCTGTCTCTCTCTCTCTATGTACATATGATGTGTATGTACTTTTGTTTATATGCACATATATATTTTGAGTAAATGGATAAATGTAGGAATGAAGGGATGCATGTATGTGACATTTTGCTTTTAAATTGCCACAGAAATGTCGCAGTGAATATTGGTTAAAGTGTCTTGGTGCCAATGTAAATCTCTTTTTGAGATTGAGGGAGACTTACCCTTTGTATTTGTGCTTATAATCTTACTATAGCATTATAACTCAATGAAATTAAATTTTCAACATTAAGTAGAACATACTTTCTGTCCAGAGAAACTTATTGTGCAAATGCTGCAGAGAACTACCAATTATCACTCTGTTTTTGTTTTCTGATAATTATCCTTTATCTTTAAAAAGTTTACTTATCATATACAAATATATTTACAGTTGTGCAAGGTATGCAAGGCAGGCATTATTAGTCACTATTTTAGCTAAGAAAGATCTGAGATCAGAAGAATAACTTACCCTAGATCTCAGAAGTAGTAAGCTATGATGCCAGGATTTAAATTGAGTCTACAGCTTATTCAGTTAAACAATTCTGCCTCTTAACCAGTTGTAGCAGATGTAGTAGCATGAATGTCTAAGACTAAGTACTTTGTTTTGGGCACCAGAGGGTGTGACATACTCAGGGTGATGATAACAACAGAGGACAGAGTTTTGAATTCCGCTTTATGAATTCTTTAATGTTATTTTGTTCACTTCTCTAAGGCTGTTTCCATACCTGAAAAATAGGTACAAATCTAAAATCTCAAAGCTTTATTTTGAGACTTGAATAAGATGGTATATTAAATACATACTATAGTGCTTGCCTTACAGTAAGTGTCAAGATAATTGTACCTTCTATTGTTATATGCTCAAGTGCTCTCTATTGTCACTCTGTCTCTGGTGTAGTTCTCTAATGCACTCAATACCAATATTTGAGGATTCATTCATATGTACATGTATATATGTATGCACACACACACACACACACATATATATACCCTACACATTAGTTATTTCTGTTATCTTTCTTTAATCTGTCCTTAACCTTGCATGGTATATTAATATATCATGAATCTTTTGATGCTTTCTATTTCCATAGATATTATTGGTTATACTTGAAAATTCTGAGGAATATTCAAGAAAAACACAATATTTCCTATTTTTTCTCAGACTGAATTTTCATTTTTAATCAGTCTGCAGTTATTTTTGACTGATTAATTTTATATGAGGCTCCTGAAATAAAGAATATATCCAATCTTAGGTGTTCCATAAATCATCTAGATTGTTTTTTTAATTCTTACCTCTATAGCATAACTCATTCCAACTCAAAATTTTGAATATCATAGACTTATCTAACTTGGATATTTTCCCCATTAACTTTGGCAATACTGTCCATATCCTCTCAGTTCTATTTAAAAACAGTTGTTGAGCCTTTACTGTGTCAGTTAGGATTTACATTCACCTGCAAGTAATAGACATCAACATTATGCTTGATGAATAAATTATTTTTTCCTCCTTTCAGAACAAGAGGTCCAGCAGAAGGCAGTCCGGGATTGGTGCAGATACTCCATTATTTCATCAATTTCCCAGCTTCCTTTTATCTTTTCATTCCACACGTTATAACATGCAGCTTTTATATTCACGCTTGTCATCTCATGATAGCAAGATATAGCTACTATTCCTGCCTTACATGCAGACTGCAGGCTAGAAGTGCAAGAAATAAGGAAAATAATCATTGGCAGCATTAAATGAGGAAAACAAAATCTTTCCTTGTGTCCATTGTCCGGAACTGAGTCACAGTCACATAGCTCCCCTCCCTGCAAGACAGTCTAAGATAAAGTGAATATTTTAGCAGACCAAAAAAAAAAAAAAAAAAAAGCCCAAACAAACCAGGAATGGATTTGGGTAGTAGTTTGTTTGTTTGTTTGTTTGTTTGTTTGTTTTTGACTTCTGAAGAACATTCTGGAATCTATTTTATCATCCCGACAATCTTAATTGAGGAAACCTCCAACATGTTACATATGGCCCACAGAAGACTGGTTGCTACCAATGTGATAAATACTTTGGGAATCTCAAAACCATGTTTAGCCAGAAACTGTGCACCTCAGAGCACTGTGTCCTGGTGAACAGCCCAGGACAGAGCAGGGACAAACAGCCATGTTGTTCTCGCCTTGGGAGCTGGGCTATATTCTCTCCATTTAGCGAGTGGGAAAACTGAGGTCTTGCCAGCAGCTGAGTGGATGGGAAGGTGTCTGGCTGATGCTTTTGAGGTAACACTTTGAAAGCGCCTAAGTGGCAAGAGAGAGTGGCCTGGAGAAAGCTGCCACTATGTTGCGCTTAACTCTGGGACAATATAAGGCTAGGTAAGGCACAATTTCTTCCCTTTTTCGTAGTCTAGTAAGAGAAAAACATGGGAGAAAATTATTATGAAAGATGTGATAATGTTGACTAATTGAATAAATGATAATAATAGTTAAAATGTTGTGTGATAGAAACACCAAAAGAGGAAGGGAGGGATAACCCAACTTAGAAGCCCCATCTCCAAATATAGTCCTGCTTGGAATTAGGACTTCAACATTTGAATTTTTGGAGGACACAAATATTCATTGCATAATAGGGAGTTTATCACATGCCATCTCTTCTTGGGAGTTTTCATCACCTTTCTGAGACTGAATATGACTTGGAAATGTGAAGATAGTAGATATAGTGTAGATAAAAATCAGGGAATATTCTTTCTGGTCTAATTAAACACAATAAGACTATTAAAAATGGCTGAGCCCCTCCCATCTCTGGCCTCCTCAGTCTCAGGTGCTCAAGGACTTCTCCCACTTTGACAGCCTTGCTATGATATGGACTCTAAGCATGGTGACATAGTCAGACTTCAGGTGTAATAGACATCACCCGGGAAACTGATAAGCTATTTTTTACCCAATATCATGTCTTATTTTTCCTTGTAAAAATAAATTTTGTCACAATTGTCAATACACCAGAAAAATCTGTTGTTTCCCCTCAAATATATTTTCTTTTATTCATTTTGGCAAGCATCCTGACATATTTAAATGGAGTATATATTAAACTTCAAGAGAGGAAGAATTATAGGAAGGTTGTTTTACATCAAGTAAGGAGAAATGACCTTAATATAGATCTATTTCACAGCCTTTTTGTCTTTATATATGCTAGGCTTTCTAGTGTGCATAACTTTCATAGGAACCTGAGTCCAACTAAAATAACCGCTGTTTCTAAATAAATAGTAAAGTTTAGAAATAGAAGATGCTAAAAGAAAAATATATTTGCGGTGGTTCTTTGAAAAATTACTCATTTTCTAGTAGAGACCAATAAATAAGCACCACCAAAAATTAAAATAGAGCAAAACAATATAGCCAAAACTGAAAACAAATGAAATTATTAATTCCAACCTCCCCTCCCAAATAAATTTACCACTAGTATCAACAGTAACAAGCCTCACAAATAAACATGAATTATAACATATCTAATCATATTCTTAGTTCTTAGAAGCAGGAACTTAACTTGCAAGATTCTCTATAAAGAACAAGCACTGGAGCTTCTTTTTATACTCTTCTTATACAGCAATCTCCAACCTTTTTTGGCACCAGGGACCGGTTCTCCTACGAGAATCTAATGCCTCATGATCTAGGTGGAGCTGAGGTGGTGATGCTAGCGCTGGGGAGTGGCTGCAAATACAGATGAAGCTTGCTTGCTTGCCTGCCCCTCACCTCCTGCTCTGTGGCCTGGTTCCTAACAGGCCACAGACCAGTACCGGTCCTTGGCCTGGGGGTTTGGCACCCCTGTTTTAATAGAACAATTTTGAAGAAATTGGAGCAGAGATAAGGAAAATTGATCAAAATATTGAAAAGTGAAGGATGATTTTGTAAAATAAAAATTTTGGATTGCCCAACATGCAAGAACATAAAATGAATTTGTACAATATAAAAGGAATTATAACCAGTTGTTCTTAGTTTCCACTGCAGAAAAACATAGAAACAAAATTTAAAACCTAAAAATGTATTAGGTGCTTACTGTGTGCCCAGTCTGTAGTGTACTATGTACACATTACCTCATTTAATCTGTAATAATTCTATGAGTTATGTAATTTTAGTGTCCTCATTTAACAAATATGGAAATTGAGGCTGAGAGGATTAAAAAAGAGTATAGGAAGTTATAAATAGAAGCAAGTAGTGGAGCCAAAATCAGAATCAGAACCATTCAGAGTGATAGAGTCTTTTAGGCAGAATAGAAAATGTTCAAGTGTCAAGATCTGGAAAAGTTTGGTGGGCTTGTATACTTGAATGAAAGCCATTGTGGCTGATGTTTAATAATGAGCCTAATGAAGTAGGCAAGGCTGAATAAGTAAGGCATCTCTTTTATGCTATATATATACATATATATGTATATATATATATACACATGCACACTTACCTTATGGGCATTAACAAGCCTATAAGCAAGAGAATGATATGATCCAGTTTAAAATTTTAAGATCACTCTGGCTATTGTGGATTGGGTGGGTGGGTGGTGGTTACTGAGTGAACAGTGAAATCAGATATCTGTTGTAGTGTAAGAGGTGATGGTGTCTTGATCTGGTAGTAGAGATGGAGAAAAATGGATAGGTTCGAGGTAGATATTTTAGGTAGTATTTATGGAATTTGATCATGGGTTATTTGTGAGTTAGTAGTAGAGAGGTTAAAGAAGTTATGATGGCTGATCAGTAGACTTCTGGTAAGAATAAGTAGGTTGATAGACGTGTCATTTGTAGACGTGGGTTAGATTGGAAGATGAAGTGTGAGATGCCTATGGAGGGTATAGGTGGAGGTGTCATGTAGGTAGTTGGATAGTAGATTTGGAACCTAAAAGATAATTTTGGTTTGATGATACACATCTGGGAGTTGTCAGTATATAGATACTATTTGAAGCCAGGGCAGTGGTTAAGATTTTCTAGGAAGAAAGTGTAGAGTGAGAAGAGGATTAGAAACAAGCTCTGAGCAGCTTCAATATTTAGAAATATGGAGGAAGAAGAGAAGGCAAAGGAGCCACACGAAGAAAAACAAAAGAGTAGAAAGAAAACAGATTATGCAGTTTGAGGATGGAGTTAGTTTTATGAAAGCCAAAAAATGAAAGGAAGGAAGGAAAGTTCAACTCCTTTGAAAGTTTCTGAAAGCCCAAATAAAATAAGACTCATGGAAAATAGTTAATAAGTTTGACCTTTGTGGGAGTAGTTTCAATGTCCTGATGGGACAAAAAGCCAGATTGGAGTAAGCCGAAGAATAAATTGAGTTCCATTACCAACAAGATTGCAGGTAAAATGTCCTGGAAAAAACAAACAAACAAAACAAAACCTAGTTTAAAACACCTACAAGAATGTGATAGAGTAGCAACTATAATTTTAAATACACAAGTGAGCTCACAAGTAAGCAAGGGAAATCCCCAGGGGAAGGTGGGGTGAAGGGAAGACAAAGAAGAGGAGTCAGAAATCAGAGTTGTAGGTGGTTCCTTAAATCATGGCTGTCCCTGAGGGCATTTACTGATTTTTGTAATCCACTTTTAATGACCACAGATGTAGGAGAAAATCCCTGCACTCATATAGGTGGAAAGGTCTCACTGAGAACCCACATAAATCTGAATTTAACTCTATGATTTATATAAAGGTAGAGTTAAAAAAAAATGTATTTTCTTGTCATCTAAGAAAGATAACCAGGCAAATTCTGTGTTGGCCTGGGCTCTGAGTAAAAACAATAGAAACATCTGCCTTGAGAATTGATAACCACAAAGGCCTACCCTCACATCACTTGCAGGTTAGAATTTGTGTTATTTTTGTGGTCGGAACAATCTATAGCTGAGAAAAAAAAACTAAGTAGTTCCAGTTTGACGGCCCTCTAGAGTGATCAGCAAAAGCAAATGCCTAACATTCTTCATTGAATGTAGCTTCAATCCAGACCTCACAGTGTTTCCTCAGAAAAGACTTCAATAAAACATAAATAGAGAATACAAATTACAAAATACATGAGAAATATGTCACCATGGGTGAGACTCAGCAGAAAATATTCTTAAGGTGTTCAGATAATATTTAAATGTTTAAATAATGAATGGACTCTCTAAGAAAGAAACAAGATACAAAAAAAAAATGAGACAGGTTAGGAGATACAAAAAACACAAAATAGGACTTCTAAAGATGAAAATTACAAATAAAATAGAAATAATTTAATATTGAAATAAAATAATGAAAAAGAAGATGGAGTTGCAGATATCATAAAGAGATGAAAAACATGAAAGAAGTTAAGAGATGTGGAGGTAAGAATAAGAAGGTATGACATTAGTCATTGGAATTTTGAAAAAAGAGACTATAAATAATGTAGTGAAGTGATTTGCAAGACCAGGTTAAGAATTTTCCAGAATTGATGAAAGATGTAACCTTCTGTTTCAGGAAGCACAGAAAATTGCAGCCAAAAGAAATTTAAAAAGCAAATAAGTAAATAAATAAACATATTAGAAAAGAAAGGGCAATTAATGGGCCAATAATCCAAAATAGGAAGTTAGAAAAAGACAGAATAATCTCAATAAATAGGAAAAAGGGAAATAAAGTGGACAGACAAGATATTGAAAGAGAAAGTAAACAGAATAAACATAGGATTAAGGTAAATCAGCTCCTTCAGTCTGATAAGACAGCAAGCGAGAGAGAAGAACACAATTAGGAATGAAAAATGGGCACTACTGTAAATGTAACAGTGTTTGATAGGCTAAGAGGAGAGAAGAGAATAAGGCTGTGTATAAATGGTTTAAGTGTAGATGTTGATGTAAACTTATGGACCTATTTTCTTGAAAGCAATAAAGTTAAAATACATTTGGAATATTGTGTCTTCCAAACCCTTCCCTAATATGAAGCTATTTGCCTGGGTCTTAAATATCGGCTGCTTATCTGTGTCAAAGTAACAGGTCCAGGAAAGTGTGAGATATTTCATTCTAACTGATATAATTTCAAAAGCAGTCTCTGATCATCTATGATTTTAGAGTACAAAGTTTCTCAGTGAATGATAAAGCAGTAGTCATTCAAAAAAGGAGTTATTATGACCCTTTATAGCTACAGCATGTACTTGGGAGAAATACTGTTTCCTATGAAGTTTGCAGCTGGTTTTATCTGGGTCTATTATTTCAGGCTCATGCATGACAGGGCAGATTTGTGGTGCCTAAGTTTTTTATTTTATTTTATTATTATTATTATTATTATTTTAACCTTTCTTATGTCAAATCTGATCTCAAAGCCTCTGCCCATCACTTGAAACTTAGAAGAAATTGAGGAAATTCCAGAATACTCAATATACTGTTTTCAAAGAGAATATTTTCTAGAAACTAGGAAACTTGATATTGCTCCTTGGCAAAATTCTAACTTAGATTAGAAATTCATTGATATTCTTTTCTCATAGGGTTGTTTTTTAAAGTTGGTAAATCAGAGAAATTACACCTCATCTTTGTGACATGCTTCCAAGTCTACAAATTACTTTAATTTTGATTTAATTTGATTCTCACTATGAGTGTCTTAATTTTCATATTAAGAATTGAGTCAAGAAATGCTCAGTAACTTGCTCAGGGTCACACAGAAAATTTATTTTTCCTTAATATTCATGATTTGTCCATTGTTCTATGCTGCCTACAAGTTAAAAGAATTCCTAGAATTATTAGATTTGGAAAAACATTTGTAAGGAAGAGGTTGATATTAGTTTGGGAAATGATTGCTTTTCTGTTTATCTCAAAATCATTCTTCTCTTTTCCCCATTTTTATTGATACACAACTGTAGTTTCAGTTAAATTTCCAAGATTAAATTCCCAGGGGTTCTCCAATTTTTGGGATTTAACCATGTTTATAGTTTTGTGTGGGAAATTCTAAGCTTCAAATATTCAAGCTTTATCTGCAAATATAGTCAGATTTTGAGGTACCGGGTATTAGGGCTTTAAAATAAGAATTTTGGAGGAGGACACAATTCAGCCCATAACAAATATGTTGTTCATCATTGTATTTCTGGAGTCTGTCATAGTTTCTAGAGCTTAATATTTTTGTTAGTTGAATGAAAGAAAAGGAAATTAAGTTATCAGGATGGTAGAAGTTTGAACACTTAAAATGATAGTTGTAAGAATTATTAGGCAAGTAGCCAATTGGATGGCAGATTGAAACTTCTCTACAGGGTTAACTGGGATATGAGGAGACAAAGCATGAAGTAATAGTATTTTGATTAAAGTATGAATATAAAATTTCCAGTGTTACTTTTGAGGTAAGGACATAGTAAACTTTAAAAGATTTGATAGCAGCTAAGATACTGTCAGTTAGTGGGACTTCTTCTCCTTATAGTGTTGATAGTTTAAGATGATCTTCCAGCTTTTGGTATAACCAAGTCCGATTTTAGCCATTTACTTTTATATTTCACCTAATCAATGTGCAGTCAAAATTGTAGCCATTTTACTTAGCCAAATCAAGTAAAATCGAAAACAAAGGGGCAAATTTCTCATATGAAGTTAAATTTAGAACCCAGTTTAATTATGCATAAAAGATTAAGTGGAACAGCTACCTATTAATAATTACAACTTGATTTTTTATAAAACCAATGCATATTCTGTTGTGTCCTTCCTCTTTCTAAATAATGTAAATTGTCATGACTCATTAGACTAAAAGGTTTTCTTAACATGGCAGAATATATATTTTTCTTTAATATAAAAGTTTTTAAAAAAGTTTTCAGGGAGATTCTGGTCAAGACGACAGATTAGATAAATACTGTGCTTGCCCCCTCTCACAACCACATCAAAATTACAACTAAATTACAGAATAGCCATCATTGGGAGTCATCTGAATTCTAGCTGAACAGAAGTCCTACAACTGAGGACACACAGAAGAGGCCACTTTGAGATTGATAGGAGGGGCGGACATGCAAAATGGGCTGGTCCCACACTTGCGTGTGGCAGTTGAGAATCGGGAGAAATATCTCTGCAGCAGAGGTCGTCCTGAAAGAGTGAGGGGTCCCGTCCCAGGGTTCCAGTGCTGGGAAGAGAAGTCCCCACGACTTCTGGCTGTGAAAACCAGCAGAGATTGTGGCTGAGTGAGACGCAGGGCTGAGGGAGTCACAGACATTCATCTTAAAGGGCTCGTGCACAGACTTACTCACTGATGGACTCATTCTGAGTTCCAGGGACACCCAGGGAGGAACTGAGTTGTCTGGCTTCAGGGAGAGGGCTGGAGGGGAAGCTTTCTCTCAGACAGAAGTGCTGGCGGAGGACATTGTTTCTTTGTTGCTCCCCCAGCCCCTTGGCTTACAGACCCAGGCAGGTGCCATATCTGAGTCTCCATCAACCTGGCTAATACTGGTCTCCCTGCTCTGGTGATTCCCTGAAACCCTACACGTCCCAAGTGCAGGCCAACCCAAGCTGCTTCCAGTGGTTTTTCTATACATATGGCCTGTCTTGGCTCATGCTGAAAACTTTCCTAAAATCACTCAAAGGTTCACAGAATCTAAACGAACCGCATCTGGCCTCTGTGTACCCTGTACCTCTTGCTGAGCAGCCCCTAGAGCTAGTGGCAGATGGCCTGTTTGTGGCTTGGCCTCTTAAGGCACTTCCAAGACTAGTATGGGTGTTGACCGTCTGTAGATTGCTTGGTGGCCCATGCCAAGTACCCCTGGGTAGGGCACAGGCTGAAGCTGAACTTATCCTATGTTCAGGCCCCTCTTACAAGGTCCTGACCTACATACCTGGTGGCCAGCCTTGGTCTGAGCTGGAGTACCACCTGGGGTCACATCTGAGGATGACATATCCAAAGGGAAGACAGGGCAGGCACCAGAGCCCTGCTAAACCATATCTTGCTATGTAGGGTCATCCCCTGCACAACAGCTCCTTGCCTGGTCATGGCTAGTTCTCACAATCAATCTGTGGAAGACTGCCACTGGGCCCCACAGCACACCTACTACATAAGGCCACTCTACTAAGACTGGGAGACAGAGCCAGCCCTACCTAATACATAGAAACAAACATTAGCAGGCAGCCAAAGTGGAGAGTCAAAGAAACATGTTCCAAAATGGAGGTGAGCAATCTACCAGATGCAGAGTTCAAAACATTTGTTATAAGGATACTTAATGAACTTAGTGGAAGAATAGAGGAACTCGGTGAGAACTTTAACAAAAAGATAGAAAACATAAAAGTGGAGATAAAAAACATAAAAAAGAACCAACAAATTAAGAATACAATAACCAAAATGAAAAATACTTTAGGAAGAATTAACAGTAGATTAGATTAAGCAAAGGATCAAAGCAGTGATTTTTCTATGAGATAAGGTAGCAGAAAACACTCAATCAGAACAGCAATAAGAAAAAATAAAAAAAAATGAAGATAGTTTAAGAGACCTCTGGGACAACATCGAGTGTAGCAACATTAGTATATAGGGATACTAGCAAGAGAAGAGAGAGAGTAAGGAATTGCAAATGTATTCCAAGAAGTAATAACTGAAAACTTCTTAAACCTGGTGAAAGAAACAGACACACAGGCCGAGGAAGTGCAGAGAGATGAACCCAAAGAGGCCCACACCAAGATACATCATCATTAAAATGTCATAGTTTAGAGTCAAAGAATCTTAAAGCCTGCAAGAGAAAAACAGTTACCCACAAGGGAGCTCCTAGAAGACTGCCAGTTGATTTCTCAACAGAAGCTTTGCAGGATAGAAGGGACGGGTAGGAAATATTCAAAGTGATGAAAAGCGAGGACCTACAACCAAGATTACCCTACCCAGCAAAGTTACTACTTAGAATCAATCCAAGGACAGATAAAGAGCTTCCCAGATAAGAAAAAGCTGAAGAAATTCACCGCCATCAAGCCAATGTACAGGAAATGTTAGAAGGACTCCTTTAAGAAGGGAAAAAAAGATAAAAAATATGAATAAAATGGCAATAACTGCATGTCTATCAACAATTACTTTAAATGTAAATGGATTAAGTGCTCCAATCAAAAGATAGGGCGGCTAAATGATTAAGAAAATAAGACCCTTACATATGCTGACTATAAAAGACTCATTTTAGATTGAAAGACATATGCAGACTGAAAATAAAGAGACGAAAAAACCATTTTATGAAAATGGAAACGAATAAAAAACTGGAGTAGCAATAATTATAACAGACTAAATAGACTTTATAGCAAGAGACAAAGAAGGACCCACCCAGTTATCCCGTTTCTTGGTATTTATCTGAAGATACGCCAAACACTACTTTGAAGGAACATGTGAATCTATATGTTCATTTCTGTAGTATTTATAGTAGCCAAGATTTAGAGGCATCCTAGGTGTCCATCAAAGGTTGAATGGATAAAAAAGAGGGGGTATATATACACAATGGAAAATTATTCAGCCATAAAAAAAGAATCAGATCTTGCCATCTGCAACAACATGGATGAAGTTATGCATATGTGGGTTTAAGAGAGATGTGGAAGATTCTTGTACCTGCATTTCTTTCATTTTTTCCTATGAACCTTAAACTCTTAAAAAAAAGTGAATTAAATAAAAAAGAATACACATATACCCAAGGGTGCCATTGAGTAATATCTTTTCTAACGTGACTCCAGTTAGGACACAGTGGAGATAGCATGGGTGTTAGAACCATCTGGGTTTGCATTTTGGTTGTACTACTCATGCTATATGATTCATTTATACTCCTTAAGCTTTATGAAAGTGTAAAATGTGAAAACAGAATTCTACCTCTCAGTCAGAGCGAAGATTAAATAAGATATTTTTGTACCTAGAACACTTAATAATGTTTACTAAATAAATGGAAGCTATTATAACTGATTATTTAATGAATTTTTATGAGACTCTCAAAACAGTATATCTTTATTATCTCATAAGAATTTTTAACCTTTTTAAAAGTGTGAGCAACATTTTGTAGTTTCAAAAGTAAAATTCTACCAATTTCTTTTAGAAATGTATAACAAAACAATTTCCTTCAAAGTTAACAATTACACTGTAATTTCTCGTGCTAATTAATTGAGCTTATTTCGAATTTCATCTGTCAGCGTGATTGGAGTAGATTGTGCATTTTGTGGAGGTATGTTAACTCTGTCAGACTTGAAATGCCTAATGGAGTTAAAAGATCCTTAAGTATTTTCAAAGATTTTGTGTGTCTCACTTTAACTCAAGGCATTATACCAAGATTTTATTTTTCAAACTGATAAATTTAGAGTAAGATGGTTTGTAAGATAAAATTTGTTCTTTTACTTAAGGGATAAACTATCGTTTAAAACACAACGCCATAAGTTATGTTGTAAGGGATAAATTCGAAAATCAGCAGGCATGTATGTAGCTTTGGGCAAACTATTTAATATCTCTGCTCAATTGTAGAATGGATACAGTGCACCCTTTCTTCAGAAGCTTTCCTGACACTGAATTTTTCAACAACACGCTCTTTAATACATACCAAGTATAGAGTTTGGTAGGGAAATTTGTACCGGTTGTTTCATCATTGTTTTAGTGTACGTTTATTTACTGGATTTATGTTTTTTTTTGTTGTTGTTCTTTTATGTCCTTTGTTTATTTTCGTTTTTAATGTTTTATTTTTTTTAATTAAATTTATTGAGGTGACATTGGTTTTTAATGTTTTAAATTCTACTCCCTAATTCATTTTATTCTCATAGTTATATTTTGTTCTTAATTTTATAGCATTTGAATCTCCTCAATCTGCATTTCTATTGTTTTTCACTTTTTTATTTTGTGAATTTTATTTTTTAATTACTGTTAATATTTTATTTTTGTTAACTTTATGTTTAAAATTTTTATTTAGTTGGATTCTAAACTTTTAATCTTCTTTAGGTTAAATTTGATTTATTGTGTCTGTTTTTTCTGCATCTCCTTATTTAAAATATATTGACTTTTGATTAAAAAACACTCATGTCTAGTTCTTATTTTATCTTGCCAACATTATTTTTTGAATTCACTTTCACTTTATCCTAGTTCATTGTTTTTCCTAAACATTGAATTTCTGTGATTTAATTTTTCCTTTTTTTATATTTTATTTTACTCCATTATTTGTTTATTTGTTATGTGTCATGAAGCATGGGTTTAGGATGGTAGAATGCATAAACTGTATACAAAGGCTGCCTTCCTTCTGGTGGTCTCTACTGTTGCCCCTCTGGCTCTCTCTAACAGATATTTCAACACTTTCAGGAAGGACGTCTAAAAAGCACCACTCCAGGTGGCTCAAATTCCAAGTCACTCTTCAGATACAGGGGTTTACTTTCCTTAGCGCAGGAATTATTCTGTGTAGAAAGCACACTTGATTTATCTTAGTAGTGCTACTTTTCAATATCCCACACACTCTGGACCTTTCACTGGGAATTGAACATTGTGAAATCTCATCTATGTGCAATAGAGAACCATTGTATCATAAGGAAACTGTGCCACTGGTGTGCTCTAATCCAGAAGGAGATGGTAGGCAAGAGGTGATTTTCTGGAAAAGATCTGTGATTTGACCTGCATGGAAAAGCTGATGGAAAGAGATACAGGAGCCACTTTTACAGGTTTCTGGCTTTGACTTTACATAAGTATGCTTCTAGTACACTTAGTAGAAAGATACTTTCCTTCTCAGCAAGAACTGCACTTATTAAATTAATTGATAAGCTCTATGTTGCCAAATCTAATGCATTTTTTTTGGTCCTCACCTAATTTGTGTATTGAGCAACATTCGCAAGGTTGAAAACTTCCCATTTCCTCAAACACTTTCTTCTCTTGCTGTCTAATATTATAGATTTTTCTGGACTTTCTCCAGTCTCACAGGCTTCTATTTAGTCTCCTGGGCAGATTCCTATTTTTCTCCTTTGTTTCCAGATATTGATGAAGTCTTTGGGTCTTGGTGCTCTCTTCCCTCTACACTTTCCCCAGCTGATCACATGTTTTCACGAGTTAAGATTCTGCCTATAGACTGATGACTCCTCAGATTTTATTTGTAGTCAAACTTCTTCTCTGAATTTACTCATTCAACTAATTCTTTTTTGAGCACCTCTTGTATACATGATGATCAGGCACTATTTTAGCCACAGCGAACAGCATGCACACAAAATTTCTCACAGAACTTGAGTTTCAGTGGGTAAAAGAGGCAATAGAGTAAATCACTAAAATATATAAAATATCATATGGCGATAAGAGCTATAGAGAATAAAACAGGAAGGGGGAGAAAGAGCGTACCAGGGTGAGAGAGCATTACAATTTAAAATAGCATGGTTTGGGAAAGTCTCACTTAAAAAGGTAACCTTTGAGCTAAGACCTAAAAGAGAGGCGGCAAGCAAGTAAATGCCTGGGAGAAGAGTATTCCAATTAAAGAGAATAGCAAATACAAAAGCCTTAAGATGCTGTGCTACTTTGAGTTATCTCTTCACTAATGGGTTTGGATTCCAAAATTGGCTCAGGTCTGAGAGCTGAGTAAAAGATTATGGCTTTTTATTGAGGCAGACACTTTCAGCCTCTTGCTCTTCTTTTCTTGCTTTTTGTGATTTTGGATGTTTAGCAGCATTCTTATTGGCTGCTACTCTTTTCTGCCGCCATGGACACCATGCTCTATTAACCACCACCAAAACTCCCCATGTGTCAAGCACCTTGGCTGTTCCTCTGACAATGCTGCTCATTACAGTTATTGCAGCCTGGGCTTCTGGCAGTGAAATGCTCTCACTTTGCCAACTCTGTGATCATCTGCCCTTCCATCATCTCTAACTGGCAGAGAACAGCCACTACTGATTTCTTATTAATGTTGGTGTCCCTATTACTAGAACATTCCTGATGGCCTTGGTGACTTATGTGTCTTCTGGGCCTTTATTTAGAATATAATTCTGGATCCTCTGGCCTTTCGAAATATATTCATTCCAGCACGCCTCTTTCTCTTAACCTCTTTGTTCTTCCCTCTATTATCTTCCAGGGGAGCACAGGCATTTCTTCTTCATTGAGGGTTATTATTGGTTTTCTCAGGCTGCTACATGCCAAGCCTTCAGAAAGTTTGCCCCGTCCCTGGAGGAAGGTCTTGTTTAAGGCATTGAAGCCCATGTCTGAGTGTCTCCAAGTTAATGAATTCTTGCTTGTCTACTCTGACAGTCCAACCTTCTTATCAAGTACCCTCAGAATCTAATCCCATGTGTACCTGCTTGGTTCCTATTAGTATATGCCAGCTAGTTTTTATAATTTTTTAGATGAATGGTCTCTTTCCTTCTTACCGGGCCTGACAAGTCATTATCTGGGTTATGCTAGGATTTAACTCTAGTTACAGTGAGAAGAGGTGGGGGCAGCTCTTGAGGGGGCCACCCATTACCTTGTGGAAGAGAAGCTTCATCCATATTCTACCAGCCACAATTTAGTCATGTAACTTGGTAATGGAATGTAACTGTGTTATGAGGAAAGAGAGGTAACAGATTTGGTGAGCATGTAGCCAGTTTCTGCCAAAATGCCTCTAGGACTTAAAAGGCCATATTATCCTGGAAAGAAATTGATTTTTTTCAGCTCTTGACATGTTGGCTTTTATAGATAGAGTAGTTCCACTGAGATTAATTTTCTCTTGTGTAGCTATAGCTATAAATGTTGGTTAAGCATACTTCCTACTAGTGCTTACACCCCAGCCCCATTCACTGTTTCAGTATTTTTTTCAGTTTATATTTTTAGATTACTTAAATTATGTTTTGTATGTTTCGTTATGTTTAATTATGTTTCATCACATACTTTTGTGTTTCTAAAAGATTTTCACTATTGGCGAGTTTTAAATTGAGGTAAAAAATTTTCCACTGTAAAAACAAATTGAGGTAGAAGGTGAATATTGTGTAATGGAAGGTAAGTTCTTGAGAGGTTGCTTCCCAATCAAATCACATTTTGACATTGGTAGATATTTAAAAATTGGAGATTTGATACAATGATTTAAAAAATAGAGTAGGTTGGTGAAATAAATTCAAAGAGCTAGAAGAGGTTATAGGTAAGTTATATCTCATAAATACATATTAACCTGAAAAAAATTAGGGCACATACAAAAGAACAGCTTGATAAAAGATGAAACAAGGAGAAATCATTAGTTATGAACATATCCTTTCAAAATGCAGTAAGGCATAATTTAGCAGGCAACGAGCCTCATCTCTTACCACAAATCATTTTAGGAAAAAAATCCCTCATTTACAGAATTTTGCTTACTATCCTAATCATTTGACATTTAAATATGGTTTGTATCATTACTGAGATTTTATATGAAGGGAAGCAATATTTTAATTTTCATTTCACACATGAAGAAACAGGTATTCACTGTAGTACATTTAAGGCTCACGTTAAGTCTAGATTAGAATTCTAATTGATTGCTTCTGACTTTCAGGCTTAATGTGTCCACATATCATAGAGAAATTTTAATCATAGTCTATTAAAGTTGAAAGTTATTTGAATGAAGGTCTGCCTTTTATAATTGAGGAAAATGATGCTCAGAGACAAAGTAACTGAATGATTACACAGCGAGTTCGCCCATTTTAACATGAGTATACTTTATATTCTCTGTAACAAGCACTATTTTCTAGTTATTCTTTACAATTCTAAATGAACATCAGTGAATCCTGCTCTAAAGAGACTGATAGTCTGATGGAAGGGATTGACGTGTTAAGGGATATTCAGAGACACTGCTGTAGTTGATCAAAACCCAGTGGTGGATCTTAAGCAGGAGAATTATCTAGTCCAATTTGTATTTTATAAAGATTATATGAACAGTATTAAGGAGATTCCCCCCGCCGCCCCCCCCCATCTGCTTTTCTTTATTCAAAACATTTAAGGTCTTTTTTTTTTTTTCTATTGGAAATCTTTCCTGGTACCATCAGTTTATGTTATTCACTCCAATTTTATGTTCTCACATCACTGTACTTCACCTAACAACTTAATCTGTCCAAAAGAAAACTCTTGATTTCTCTTTTGCTATATCCCTCACAAACCTTTTCTTATTCTAACTTCCTCATCCTAGTTAATGGCACCACTGTACACTCAGGATTCTCATGCTAAACTCTGACAAGTCATCTTTGTTTCCTCTTTCTCCTTACCCCCACATCAAGTCTCACTGACTGTACTAAATATACTTTGAATATATTTACACTTCTTGCATATTCTATTGCTACTACTGTGGTTCCAGGTGACCATTTCTCTTGCTTGGATTGCTTTCATAGTTGCCTTAGTAGCTACCTAATTCTACTTTTGTTCCTGGAATCTATTTTTACACAGAAGCCTTTAAAAATGTAAATTTGATCAGATCATTTTCTTGCTTTAAACTTTCCAGTGGACTTCTATTACACTTAGGATAAAATCAAAATCTTTTACTATGTTCTGCAAAGCTTTATATGATATAGTCTTTACTGAGCCTTTGAATTCATCTCTTATTACTTTCTTAGTCATTGTGCTTCACCTTGTCCCCGAGGGCTTTTACACAGATTCTTTTTCCTGCAAAGTATACTCTGCTTCTGGATTTTTTTCATGGCTGGTTACTTCTTATTCTGGTCTTAGCTTAAATCAGAAAAGCCTTCTCTAACTACCAAACTACCTAGGCTTCCTCATATTTCCCACTTATTCTTTATCATATCACTATTTATTATGTTTTTAATAGCACCTTCCACTATTTGAAATTATCTTTTTTTTTTTTTTTTTTAGCATGAATATTTTGCCTGAGAGCAGAATCCTGGTCTATCATTCACCACTATATTCTTAGGGACTAGTACAGTGCCTTCACCTACATTTAGATGCTCAGTAGCATTTTTTAGTTGGATGAATCATAACATTTGCCACACTTTGTGCTATCAAGAGTTTAGCTCTCTTTCTCTGAAGATTATAAGTTCTAGAAGAGTGGGAACCATGTCTGCCTTGCCCACATTTATACATTAAGAGCTTAGCACATAATAGGAATTTAATAAATATTTGATGATGGAGTAAATGATCAGTTCATTGAGACCGGAATTAGAGAGGACTGTTTGGAGACTGTTGATTGCAGTGATCATTTGAAAGTAATGAGGGCCTCAACAAAACCAATGGCAGAAGCGGTGAAAAGGAAATGAGAGACTTAAGAAACATATAGGCAATATATTAGAGCATATTCAGTGCCTATGATAAAGGGTTGGTTATGAAAAATAAGGAGTCGAATTTTAGGGGAAAGTGTAGATGATGGCACCATTTACAAAGAAAAGGAAAAGCAGGTTGGAGGAGAATGGGATAAGGGGAAGGAGTGAGATGAGATAAGGGAAGAAAGTGGTGAGTTTAGATTTGTACTCGAGTTTGTGATGCCTATGGGATACTTAGAAATTTTACTGAGTAATGCATTTTGGTGCCCAAAACAAATATCTAACCTGGTTTAATACGTTAGTGTGATATATAGGTGGTAATGAGGCATTTAAAAAATTGTGATATATTATCTTATTGCCTGGCCATATGCTTTTCCTCCTTACTGGCAACTCCATACTGGCAGATTATTGAGAGAGGATTAAACTCCCCGCCCTACTCACATGAGGCTTGGCCATGTGAATTACCTTGGTCTGTGAACTGTGAAGTGATGTACCACTTCCAAGGATAAGTTTTAAGAAACATCTTTTGGTCTACCATCTTTCTCTCTGTCTTAAGATCAGCATATTTCAGATAGGGGCTGCTCCTTCAGCAGAGAAGAAGATGAAGAGCCTAGCTACAGTGTTGACCTATAAAAGACATAACACATGACTAAGAAATACACCTCTGTATATGTGTCGAGATTTGGGATAATATGTTGTTGTAGCATAACCTAGCAAAAGCTGACTGATACAGAAATAGAGAGTAGTGTGTCTAGAGTTGAGACTAGAAGAAGGCTAAGGGCATAATTCCTAGGAAATTTAAGGGGTGAGTCCAGGAAGAGGAGTTCCCAAAGGAGATTAAGCAGACTTCTATGGTGTGAGAACAAAGGGAGAGGTTGTATATCACAAAAGCTGAGGGAGAAATGGCAAGAATGAAAGAGTGGTTAACAGTATCAAATGATACACAAAGTTTTAATAAGTAGGAACTGAAAGCGTTCATAGGATTTAAAAAAACATTAAATCCTTTGTTGTTTTTATGAGAGCAATTCTATTTGACTGGTTAAGAAGCTACTTAGTGACAGAGACAAGTGTAGAATGTATTTTTCAAATTTTGCTGCAAATGCCACTTTCTCCGTGATGCCTATTCTGATCCTCCGGCTAGATATAATCTTTCCTCATTTTTAACCTCATTGCAGTCATTAAATTCTGCTGTGTTTCTTTCTGACTGCTAACCTGTTAGACTTTCATTTTATCATTTAGATTTTCAAATGAAAGATGGAAGAAGACCCATTATTAAGAAGGCAGATTTAAAAAAATGAAGTAACTATAAATGACCATTGCAGATTTATAGTCAGTTTTGAGATGCAAATGCATACTGTTCAAGACACAGATAAAATTCAGAGATGCTTAGGCTCTGCTTTAAATGACAGGCATCCATTTCTGAGATGTCTATGGAGAGTAAATGTTATTTTCTTTGACTTGTGACTTGTTTAGTAGATGATTGCCTACCCTCACCTCATCCTTCTGTTTGTCCCTCATTTCATCTGTGAATCTCCAGTCATTACTGAGATTTATTTCATCCTTAAATTACCCCTTCACTCATTCTATCTCCATCTTTAAAAACTCGGAACTTGAACCAATTTCTGACCCCACTCCTTTTCCCACCCTATCTTTAACCTCATCTCAAAGGCTTGATACTTAAGGATGATGTGCCTACCTTAACACATGGTACACAGTAATCACAAAAGCTGAACTTAATCGTTTATTTAATAAGTGTCAAAATGACCCAGGACCAAAAAGTCCCTAAATCAAAACTCCTCTGAGTTGAATGGACATGTCAGGGGGCCACTGTGCTTCTCAGATGGGTCTACTTGTGATTAGTTTTGAGTTTTCAGAACCAAATTATCTACTTCAGTGGGTCACATAGACTCAGCATTCCATAGACTTTATAATGCCAGTTTCTGTATGTTCCCCAAGGAGTCCTCATTCTATCTGCTGTGCTTTTATACCCACTTATAGAGAGTCCAGGTTCACCTAATGCATTGTTAGACAACATGAGAATGTGGTTGTGTTTACTTAATTTATTACACTCGTGAAAAAAGAATCATTATAACTTTAATTTAGAGATCCATGATTTTAGAACTCAATTTTCACAAATAGTCTATAACCAAAAATTGAGCATAAAGACATTTCTGGACTAATAAAATATGGTTTGCTGTAAAGCTTCTGCACTTGAAACTTTATGTAGCAAATTAAACAGCTGCACAAGGGCATATTCCTAGGCAAATGACAGCTGACAGCCTGACTTATGGGAGAAATGAGAAAAATGTCTGTCTTACAATATAGTAAAATAACTGGTAATTTTAGGAAAAGAAGGGAACTAACATTTATCTCACGTTTGCTATGTTCCAATCATCTTAAGTGTGTTATCTCATTTAGTTGTTATCACAGTCCTATAAATTTTTTTTCTTTTTGTACAGACAAGGAAACTGACTCAAGGTCACACAGTCAATACATAAAAGGGAGGAAAAGCAGACATTTAAAAATAATAGTGACTAACTTTTGTGTGTGTGTTTATGTGTTTGGCAGGCATGATTCTAAATCCATTATGTGTATTAACACTTTTATGCTCACAATAACTTCATGAAGTAAATAGTAGTATCATAGTTTTATAGATGAGGATATCAAAGCACAGAGGATAAGTAACTTACCCGTCATACAGTAGAAGACAGAAGTGAAATTCAAATCCACATAGTCTGACTTCAGAGTGATTACCCACTAAGATAAAATGCCTTTGCTAATCATTTATGATCTTATTTTAAAGAGAGGACACCAAACTCTAGTTCCTATCCTATATCCTTCTAAAATCTAGCCCTCACTTACTGTTTCCAAGCAGTAAGGCTTAAAGTGAATAAGTAACTTGCTTAAGTGCATGTGGTAAACATGCAGCAGATCCAGAGCTCAAAACTAGGTTTGGATAACTCATGCTATTTTTTTCTTTTTTTCTTTTGGTAGGAATGTAAAATGGCACAGCTATTCTGGGAAAGGCTTTACCACTTTCATATAAAATAAACATGTAACTACCTATGATCACACAAATTCCTATACACGAATGTTCACAACAGCTTTATAATAGCCCAGATAGTCAGCTCAGATGTCCTCTAATAGGTGGTAAATAGTTAGACAATCTTTGATACATTCATACCATGGATACTACTCAGCAATAAAAAGGGAAGAACTATTGATATACGCAGTAACTTAGAGGTATCTGCAGGGAAATATGCTGAGAGAAAAAAAGCCAAACTCAAAAAGTTAGGTACTGTATGATTCCATTTATATAATATATTTGGAATGACAAAATGTTAGAAATGGAGGACAGATTAGTGGTTGCTAGTTGTTAGGCACGGAGGTGGGGTTGGGATGAGATGAGTGGGGTTATAACAGGGCGAGAGGGATCCTTGTGGTGAACTATTCAGTATCTTGACTCTGGTGGCAGATACAGGAACCTACATCTGTGATAAAATGTAGAATCAAATATGCATGCATGCACATGCATACACACAAACTATAAGTAAAACTAGGGAAATATGAATAAGATAAGGAGTGGTTTCAATGTCAATATCCTAGCTGTGACATTGTGCTGTATGAGATATTGTATAGTCTTTTTAGTTACTATTGGGGGAAACTGGGTGTGGCATACAAAGCATTTCTCTATATTATTTCTTAAAACAATGTGAATCTATAATTTTGTCAATTGAAATTTTCATTAATTCTCATTTTGTCTGGGCACAAATAGTTCTGTAGAAAGGAAGGACAAATAAGAAGTGCAACAACGGTTAAGTAAAAAAAAATATGTTACAGAAAAGTATTAGCTCTGTATATTTTTACATGTTTTGAAGGTAGTCTGGGTGAGTACAACCAAAATGATATTTTCTTTTCCATTTTCTTTTAATTATATATATCTTCTGTTTTTCTAAATTATGTCCTATTATAAAGAAAAAATCATCTATACTGATTATAAAAACAAACTAGGTTTATTTCACTCTAAAATCTGTCCTTTTAAGCATTGTGTGGGGAGATTAACAACTGGATGGTTTAATAAAGTTTATATTATGTAGGCTAATTTTTTTTTGAGTAATATACATTTGTTTCTTCTATTAGATCACTGAAGACAGGGGCACTATCTTGTCTGTCTCTTGTCCTTAATATATATATTAAAGACCCTGGGCACATAATAAATCCTTGATGAATAGTTGGTTTTACAGAATGATGTTGCCAAATAAATTAATGCTTCTATTTCCTATGACCTTTTTGGCAGCCAATGCATGAAACATCTCATGTGACCTTTCTTAGAAAATATAAAGCATGGCATTGTTTTGTCTTTATAACAAGTACTAAAAAGCAGTAACACATAAATAAAGGTCCTGCATCTGGAGCTAACTCAACATATTTGAAATCAGTGACAGAAGTTTTTAAGGAGAGAGGAAGGTAGGCCAAAATCCTCTGTATAATAAACCATCTGTACTTCAAGATCCAGTTCAAATGTTATCCTATTCACTTATGAAATGAAACCTTCCTGATAACCCTTGGTGGAATTAATCCTTCCTCTAATTATTGTCTCACAGAACAGCATACATAACTTCTATATTTATCCCAATGGATAATACTATTTATAATTATTTACTCCATAGAATGTGGGCACCAAGAAGGCATGAGTCATGTGATAGTACCTATCACGGTGCTTTATATTAGTGCTCAGAAATGTTGATCAATGAATGAGTGAATGATTCCATATATATTGATACTATGTACATTGAAGTGTGCCACTTTTTACTAAGATAACCTTTGTTAATATGAATGTAGACTCTAGAGTGTAGACTCTAGTTCCTTCAGTAAAGAAAGAAAACTAAGATAACGACCTAAGAGAAGCAGTTATGTAGTTAATGAGTTTCAAATATTTAAGTCAACAGAATCGAGTGTTTATATGTGTTTGACTTCTAGCAATTAGAAAAAATTAAGGCCAATTATTATAAATAACAAAAATCTTTCTTTTTTTTTTGGCACTGGATTTTTGACTGAATAGCTTTTCCATTATAAAAATGCAAGAATCACTTTCAGAATTATTTTTTGCTTGACTGTTGTGCTTTTCAGTTCGGTCCCCTTAAAAGCGGGCTGCAGTTACATGTGTGAAAATTGCCCAGAAAACAGTATTTAATTTCAAATATTATATTTTGATAGTTTTATCCCATTCGAAACCAAAGCCAGTGACATGAGGTTAAATCTGAGCTACCAAAAAATGTTTTAGGAGCTCTATGGAGTATTCAGAATAGTTAAATTTTTCTTTTAATAATTTAGCTTATATTGCATCAGAACATCTATCTTGTTTAAGATTTTAAAATTAGATTTTTAATGGATTCAGAATATTGTGTTCAAAAGATACATAATAATTTTTATAACTAGATTGCTACTATAGGACAATTAGATTTCAATTTTATATTAAAAATGGAACTATAATTAACATTCTCAATTATATAGATTCCCTCCCTCTTTTGAATTTTTTATTTTTGTATAATTTCTAGAAAGTAAGATTACTAGGTCAAAGGGTAGAAATATTTTCATGGCTCTTGCAATGTATTGCTAAGTTATATTCTGAAATGTTCTTTTCAAATTAAAGTATTACCAGTCATGTATGAGTGTGCTGATTTTACCATAACTACACTAAAATTGGATATTAATAATTAGAGGTTGACTACTTACTATATGTATTTCCTTTATGGTCAATTTTCTATTTATATCATCATTTAACTGCAATGTTGCTTTATTGGGCTGTAATTGACATATATAGTTTCAGGTATACAACATAATGAATTAATATTTGTCTGTATTACTAAATAATCACCACAGTAAAACTAGTTAACACCTGTCACTACATGAAGTTACAAAAGATTTTCTTCTTGTGATAAGAACTTTTAAGGTTTATTCTCTTGGCAACTTTCAAATATGCGATACAATAACTACAGTCACCATGCTGTATATTATATTCCCATGACTTATTTATTTTATAACTGGAAGTATGTACCTCTTGACTCCTTCACCCGTTTGCTCCCATAATCCCCCTTGCCTCTGGCAGCCACCAGTGTGTTTTATATCTATTAAGGGTTTTTTTTGGTTTGTTTGTTTGTTTTGTGTTTTAAATTCCACATATAAGTGAAATAATATGGCATTTGTTTTTCTCTGACTTATTTTACTTAGTGTAGTACCCTCAAGGTCCATCCATGTTGGTGTAAATGAGAAGATTTCATTCATTTTCATGGCTGAGTAGTATTCCATTCTCTACATATACACCAAATCTTTATCCATTCATCCATCAGCGGAACTCTTAGGTTGTTTCCACATCTTGGTTTTTATAAATAATGCTGCAATGAACATAGGGGTGTGTATATCTTTGATTTAGTGTTTTTATTTTCTTTGGATAATATCCAGAAATGGAATAGATGAATTATATGATTATTTTAAATTTTTTGAGAAACTTTTATACTGTTTTCCATAGTAGCTGCACCAATTCACATGGTTCCCTTTTCTCCACGTCCTTATCAATACTTATTTCTTGTCTTTTTAATGATAACCATTCTAACATGTGTGAGGTGATATCTCATCATGATTTTGATTTGCATTTCCTTGATGTTTAGTAATGTTGCACATCTTTTCACGTGCCTGTTGGCCATCTGTGTCTTCTTTAGAAAATATTCAGATCCTCTGCCCACTTTTTAATCGAATTGTTTGTTGTTTTGCTATTGAATTGTATGAGTCCCTTATATATTTTGGATATTTACCCCTTATCAGATATATTCGTATGTCACGTAACAATGTTTAGTCAGCAATGGACCACATATCTAATAGTGGTCTCTGTCACTGAAATGGAGCTGAAAAATTCCTATACCCTAGTGATGTTGTGGCTGTCATAATACCATACAGCAATGTATTACTCACATGTTCGTGGTGATGCTGGTATAAACAAGCTTACTGTGTCGCCAACTGTATAAAAGTACGCCACATAAAATTATGTACAGTACATACTTGGTAATGACAACACATGACTATGATCTTGGTTTATGTATTTACTATGTTTTTTATAATTATTTTAGCATATACTCTTTCTATTTATATAAAAAACATTTTAGTATGTCATGTTACGCTGCACTAGCCTTATGCATCTTATGTGTACGGTGTCTCTTGTTCATTTTCTCTTGATTTAATCTTTTGCCATTCTGTATAGTAACATGCTGTATAAGTTTACAGCCTAGGTGCAATAGGCTATACCATATAGCCTACCTGGGTAGTAGAATATGCTATCTAGGTTTGTGTAAGTATACTCTGTGATGTTTGCATGTGATGAAATCACGTAATGACATGCTGGAACCCTAATCTTGGACTCGTTTCTTCTGGAACTGTGAGGAACAAATTTCTGCAGTTTATAAGCCATCCAGTATATGGTATTTTGTTACAGCAGCTAAGACCAGCAGTATTTAAATAAACTTTTGAAGTTAAAGATATTAACCTTTTGTAGTTCATAGAGTAAATAATTTTCAGCTTTGTTGCTATCCTTTTTATTTTAATATTTTATTTTCTTTAAATATAAAGTTTCAAATATTATATGGTTAACAATGTTTTTTCTTTGTTAGATGCTCTGCTTCAAACCTCAGAAAATCAGCATCTCTCAAAAGACCCAAAATTAGTCTATTTTGTTTCTGTAATTTACAATTTGTTATTTGCTTATAGGTTTTTTTTTCTTTTATGGCTTATGGGGTAAGGCAAGGATTAGTGTGTGTTTTTTCTTTTTTCTTTTTTTTTGTGCTCTGGAAGAACCAAGTCCTGTGGATAAAAACAGCCATGGAAACAAACTAGCAGCATGATATAGTGGAATGAACATGGGCTTTGAAACTGTTTACATCTGTATTTGCATGTTTACTCTATCCCTTACTTATGAGATATTGGGAAAGTTTCTTATTCTCCTTTCAGTCTCTATTTTCTCATTTGCAAAATGGGAATAATAATGATTGTACTTACCTCAGGATTATTGTGAGCTTGTAAAGCACTTAATGCAGTGCCTGGCATGTGGAAAGCACTCAGTAAATGCCTGCTCTTTTTATTGTTACTCTTACTACCACTACTTTTATTATTTTCATCATCATCATCAACATACAGAAGTTCTGTTATTGTCTAATGCATTGTACTTGTTCTATAGACAAAACTTACATCCTGTCTTTTCAAATCTTATAGACTACTTTGAAAGGTAAATGACTGTGAACACATACTTGTAATCGAAGTTAGAAATTGATAAATAGCATAGAAATAGAAAAGTTTATAGAAAATTAAAAGTAAGGATTATGTCCAGTTGACAAAGCAGAATTTCTTCTGAGGATAATTTAGAATTAGGAGAATGGAACTAAAGGAATTCTAGGCAGAATTAGCAGCATGAATAAAAGTAAAGAGAGGAAAAAATATCATGTACATTTGACCCTTGAACAACATGGGGGTTGTCAACCTCCTATGCTGTCGAAAATTTGTGTATAACTTTTGATTCCCCACAAAATTAACTGCTGATGGGTTGCTGTTGGCCAGAAGCCTTACCAATAGCATAAATAGTTGATTAACACATATGTGTTATAAACTGTATTCTTATAATAAAGTAAGCTAGACAACAGAAAATGTTAAGAAAATCATAAGGGAGAGAAAATTTGTAATATTTATTGAAAAAAAATCCATGAATAAGTGGACATGTGAATTCAAACATGTGTTGTCCAAGGGTCAATCGTGTAAGATTCAGTTGGACTGGAATACAGTGAACAAGAAAGAGAGATTGGGGAAACATGGTTGGAAGACTAGCCTGGGGTTAGATTGTATGAGGACTTGAAACTGTAAACTATTTTATGAAAGAGACTGTATGATATTATAGTTTTAGTTTTTTTTCTAATTATTTCAACTTTATTTTGAAATAATTTCAGACCTATAAAAAAGTTGCAAAAATAGTACGTGGACTTCCTGCGTATCTTTACCAGTTTATCTCAGATCTTAGCATTTTACCACATTTACCTCATTATTCAATATATTATTTTTCCTGGTTGTAATTGCGGACATAATGCTTCTTTACTTCTAAATTCTTAAGTGTATATTTCCTAAAAACAAGGCCATTTTCTTACATATTTGCCATACAAGAATCAAGATTAGGAAATTAGCACTGATATGAAACTATTATTTAATTCACAGGTCTTATTCAAGTTTCTTTATTCTACTTGTGTTCTTTATATAAAAAGAAAAAGTCTGTATAGAACCCAACCCATGATCACATATATCACATATTGCATTTAGTTGCCAAGTCTCCTTATTCTTAAACTGTCGGTGTTCTTTGTTTATCATGACCTTGACATTTTTTGAAGAGTACAGGCCATTTATTTTGTAGAATTCTTTCAATTTTGGTTTGTCTCTTTCCTTATAATTAAATTTAGGTTGTGTGTTTTTTTTTTTTTGTCAGGAATACAATGTATATTTCTCAGTGCATCATATCGGATAGCACATGATATGTATTTGTGCCATTATTATGATGTTAACATTGATTGCTTAGTTAAAATGGTGTCAGGTTTCTGTAAGGTTACTATTTTTTCCTTTGTAATTAATAAGTATTTTGTGAGGGGATACTTCGAGACTATGTAAATATCTGATTTCTGGTTATATACTTTCATCTATCAGTTTTAGCATCTTTTGGTAATTCTTGCCTGAAACAAACAGAGGTTGCAATGGTGATTTTCTAATTCCATAAATTTGTCTACACTCATCAGTGGCTTTTATTTTATTCTCTGGTATGTAATCAGTATAAAATAAATAAATACAAATAAAATAAATAAACTAAAAGCTGCTAACTCTGTCTAGAAATCATTTCCTTAGTTCCATTCCCCTAAATGCCATTATTTATGTTTGCTTTTAATTTGTCTTGGATTTGCCATTGGGAGTTCCTTCAAATGTCCTTTTATGTTCTTTAGATACATCCTTATCATTATCTGAGTACTTATTACTTCTGCCATAGCAAGACATTCCAGGCAGAACTGTTTAAAATATCTTAGTGCTTTTCAATGTTTTGTACCTAGTAGATGATGAACAAATATTTTCTGAGTGAATGAATAAAAACATGATTTACATAAGCTGCAGGTATAGAAATGATATGCTGTTTGTTTTCCTTTTTTTTTTATTTTAAAATATGAGTCTAGTCACACTTTCCATAAAGACTGGGCCAAAAGAAAGTTTCTGTAAAGTTTTCCAGGAGAAGAAAATCATTTTTATGAAGAAGTATTAAATAAGAAATTTACGTCATTTATTATTCAATTTTAAAATATATGTTAGTGTCTACTATATCCCAAATGTTATGCTTGGCATTGAGGATACAAAAGTGAACAAAACAAAATAGGTTGCTGCAGAAATACTTACAAAGCCTATTTTCAGCCTTTAGTTTCTTCTATTTTTTGTTAGTATTCTGTCAAATAAAGCATGAGATATCAATGAAAAAATGAAATATATTATGAAAGCCTATACTTTAAATCATTATTCTAGGGCCTACTTTTTGAATGGAATTCCAGAAAATGTATAAAAAATGTCTCTACTATTGTCATAAAATGTACTAGCTAGTGGGAAAAGACAAATCCAGTAGTATAGCACCATAGAAAAAATATAGGCCTTACAGGTTAAAAAAAAAATCAGGACTTGCATCTTAGGTTTGTTACTTTTTATCATCAACCTTGAGCAAATCACTTAACTTATCCAAGGTTAATAATACTAATGCTTAGTCTCTGTAATATATAGGAAGATAATAATGCCTAATTCCTGCAGTTTACTTCAGTTAGATACTTTCATTTGCAGATAGCAGAAATCCCAATGTATGTCAACTGGTTTAAACAAGAAGGAAATGGATTGACTCACCTAACTAGACATCTGTTAGGGCAGGTTTCAGAGTCTGTTTTTTTTTTTTTTCAGTGAATCATGGATGTCATCGGGAATCCAGGCTCTTTCTACCTCAACCCCCTATCACCCATAGTGATGTCTCGTTCTAAGGCTTTTTCTCCTCATGGTCTAGTGGGCTTCCTGACAGACAGGGAGCTCTGTGCTTCCTTGTTCCATCCAATATAAGAGAAAGGTTGCCTCCTGTCAGCTATTGAACAAATTCCACAATCTAATTGGGCCAGCTTAGGTTTATACACCCATTCCTAACTGGTGGATTTGCTCAGGCCTAGAAAGGGAGATAAGATTACCATGATTGATTTAGACTAATCAGAACTCAAATTAGACCTGAGTTCAATGACCTGAGCACACTGATGCTATACCTTGGGGGTGGGGGTGGAGAGTGAGAATGGAATATATTTAGGGAGGAGCTTTTTATTTGAGTCTTACACATTCAAATTTAGAAGTTTGGAGAATGGGAAAGGGCACATCAGGCAGAAGTATAGAAGTTGAGGGGCTTTTCTTATGTATTGCACTATGAATAAGGAAATTAGTTGCTTATTTTAAGCTAGAATTAAGAGCTGTCTTTTGTGTTGGAATGCTCATATTCCTTCCTGGATGTTTCTTCCATGAAGCTGAAATTACTGTTTCCCTCAACACCATTTCTCACTCTCACCAATCGAAAAACAATTTAACTTCTATCATTTCATAGATCTATGTAGTGACAAAGTAATGGTTGATTTCCCATGGTCAAAATATGGGTGAGTGCATATGACTGAATGGTACTGACCATCATCATTAGGTACACTTTGCTGTACCTGTATGTTACAGATTGTGAAACAGAAGAAATCAGTGGTAGCAAAGTGGTATGTTGTTGTATCTTAAAAAAAAACCCTGTAAGTCAAAAACGTCTACAAATTTGTCACTCGCAAATTCGACATAATAATCTTGAATTCAAATGCAATTTGAGAATTTGGAATCACAATTTTAGTTGTTTTCTTACTATAATATGAAAAGTCACTTTGAAATTATCTTGCCACAGTGTGATAATTTGCCTGACTAGATGTGAAAAGTAGATTTTGTGACATTTTTCAAATTTTCTACAAGACAGCCATTTCTCTTTTGAAAATTGCTGCAGTTGATGTTATTTATTTCTCTTCCTTTATGTTTTACTTCCAGGAGAAAGTTGGATATTGGAAGTCTCAACCAGGGAGGGTTTTCTACCTTAGACCAAATCAGTGAACGTATGGTCGATGGGGTTTCTGGGTTGAATGATTTTTCAGGGTTCTTGAATTCTAGTTTGGAAAACAGACATTTCTTGAAACTAATTATGTATATATAACATAAATATCCCAGAATACCAAATTAGTTAAATTAAAATATATGATTAATTATAGGGTATATAACACTGTTTTTCTATAAGTTTGTCATAGCTTCTATTCATCTAAAGTTGATCCGTCATTATTTTCCTTCTGTTCCCCATCTTGCCTTCAGTGCCTCTGTTGGTACCTTCTTCTTACAATGTCTCTGTTCTGTTTTTTTGTAGCCTCATAAATTACTCTTTCAAGTTTCTTGGCATCATGTAAAGCCACTTTTCCTCTTAATTTCCAAGGTTTGTCTTTCTCATTTTATGCTTTCTGTTTTTATTTATTCTCATTTTTCCTTTATTTTTAATTTTCTGCAGATGCTCTCTCCATGTACTACATTATATTCCTCATGTTACTTTTGTTTCCCATTGTTCATTTTGTTTTATACTAATTCCTTTGACTTCTACTGTTTTTGTTTTGTTTTGTTTTGTGGTCTGAACAGTTTTCTGTCAACTCTCTTTCTTTTCTTTTCCTTTCTTTTCCTTTCTTTCTCTTCTCTCTTTCTAGTGGTATAATTTATCCCTGCCTTCCTAGCAGGTTCACTAACTATAAGGAGAGTTTGCTTTTGGAAGAAAACCTGCTTTGGTTTGTGTTCTTCAGTTTAAAACATCTCTCAGATGAAGCCTGAGTGACAATGATGAGCATCAATACGCTCTAAATAATTGGGGTTTGCTGTCTTAGTTTTTATAATCACTGCCATTAAAGTATGGGCAAATCTGTTACCACAGACTCTTTTAAGCAGGACTAGGAATCCCTCCCCTGTGCTTTTATTAACACCTTGTATTAATGTTTAAAATAATGCTTACTACACCACACCATAATATAACTGTTTATTTCATTGTGAGTTTCATGAGGGCTGAGGCTACATTTTCTGAAACATCTACATTTTTAGTATTTATGATAGTGCATTTTTTATGACAAATACTTTAATCATTTAACACATAAGCAGAGATATTGTTGTACTGTTGTACATGTTTACACAGTCATAGGGGACACCATTCATATTACACACACACACACACACATTTTAAATTTGTGTATTATAGTTTTCTGGCAGGTGGTAGTAAAGTGTCTACTTATAAGAAAATTATTGTATTATGACGGTTTCCCAACAGATGAAAGTAAACTTTTTTGAGCAAGGGTCACCTTTTTCTAGTTGATTCAGAAGTTGATTCAGGGTTACTGGGACTCTGATTTGTATTTAATTTGCATCTGGTTTATGTTGTTGAAGGCAGGTCTTTTACTTTGAAGTGAAATGTAGTGTATCTTTATTATAAAATATGAGATGCTGATTCTCATATTTGGAGAAAAATGCCTATCCCCACTTGTTCTTTTTCATTTTTGGTTTCCTCTTCTTTATTTTTATCAACTTGCCAACTTCTTATTCCTGTCTAATGCGTCAGCCAATATTACAGTAGTAATTTATTTGAGTGTATACATCTCAATGTTGCTGAGAATGCAAAGTGCTACCACCATACTATACAATAACCAAACCCACACTCATCCACATAAACATCCCTACTTAGGATTAAATTGTATCTTTTGGTCTCCAAGATGAAATCTTGTTGCATTCCATTTCAGTTTTCTTCCAATTTAATATGCATTTAATTGAGCAGTAATAACAATGAACAACATATCTGGTAATAATGAACAACATTTATTGATTACTTTCTTAGTAGTAGACACTGTTCTAAAGTTTCAGGTACTTTTAATGTTTCCATTTTGTAGATGAGAATACTTTGGCACAGAGTTTAAAGAATTTGTTTAAGGTCAGATAACTGGTAGAACCAGAGGTCAAGCCCAGCAAGGCATATTTTTCTATAAAATATATATACTGTCTCCCACTAGAATTATTCTTGATAACCTTGATCAGAATAGTGGAAAGCACTTTCAAGATTCTTTAGCATATAAAAAGGACTATACTCCAGTGGTTAAAACCCTTCCCTTCCAAGATCCATCTAACTCCTTCTATGTAGTTTCTCTTCTATATCCATTTGTCTTCTCTCCTCAATGCAACACTTAGACTAATAAAACTAACAAACATTTATATGACTCATTCCTAATCAGAGTTTTCAGATATTATCTTAGTGCTCACAACTACCCTGACTTAGATGTTTTTATATTCTCCATTTTAGGGGGGGGAAACTGCTCAAGGTGACACAACTGAAGTGGCCCTGGAAGCACTTGTGCCCATGTAGTATGGGTGAAGGCTCTGTGCATTTCAACTTTGTATCATGTGTGGACCCAATTCTGTGTAAACCAGGACTCTGAAGACCTAGAATCTTATTTTTCATCTCGCTGCATGATCTTGGACTAATTACTTTATATCCTAGTTTCCTCATCTGCAAAATACAGAGTTTGATTTAGGTAATATCTGTATTTAGGAGCAGTCTCTGGTTAGGAAAAAGTCATGAAAACTGGACATCTATAATCCAAGCTCTCTTAACCAATAACTAGTGGTACAACTTTGAGCAATCTATTCAGTTTCTCAAAGATTCAGTGTTCTTTGTAAAATGGAAATAATAATCCCTACTCTTCACTAAATTGTTGTAAGATCTCTGTAAGAAAACAGATAAGATGCTGTTAAAGATTTCTATAAATATTTGACATTATATTCTATACCAGGCATCTTATTACATAAGTAACATAGTTGTCACAGAATCTTAAAAATGAGAGGTGCATGACAAAGAATACATTTTTATCGTTCAGAAGCAATCATTAATATTTTGTGGTATATGTTGCTAGTCTTTTTCCTCTTGTGGATACGTAGCAGTTGCTATCAGCGTCATACCATAACCTCATCTCAGACTGTTATTTTGCTCAAGATTTCCAGCTGCCAGTGTGTGCTGCTGTGTCATAAAAGACAGAGGCTGTTCTCATAAAAGACAGACAGGGACAGGTTGGAAGTGCCTGGAAATTAACACCTCCTAGGAGTGGACTTTAAACCATGACTGACTTGACTTGGAGTATAAATATTATTCCATCTCCCTTGCAACTTGGGTGGGAGAAATCTGTATTCTAGTCTGTTTGCCAGCGTTTCCCTGTGTGATTAAGCTCCTGTTGTCTACTGCAGGAGCTGGTTTGGTAACAAACTTGCTATTGACCACCTTTCCTTGCCTGTGTCACTTCCCTACTCCTCTGATGTTTCTGGATGTCCCTAAAAAATTGCTTCTGTCTCCTGGACTTCTGAGGAAAACCCAAAGTTGTACCAGATAGAATGGAGTCTGACACTTAGTAAGTTATTCATTATATCCTTTTTTCTTTTTTAATTCTTATTTTACGGAGGAGGAAGTCAAGACTTGGGCGTGTAGTTGAGCCAGGATTTGAACACACAGGTTTGACTCCAGAGCCTGAGATTTAACCATTATTTTTTAAGAATGGATAGCAATTCTGATGTTTCCAGGAATATCCTCATAAAAAGAGCCTCCTAACTATTCCTCTTCCATTGATTCTACCACTTACCTTCAAGCATGTAGGTTAGGTATTGTCACTTCTTTGCAAAAAATTTTGTGAAAGTTTTCACTTACTTATGATTAAAGCCAGAGTTGATGTAATGGCCTACAAGATCATACATGATTTGGCCTCCTTATCTCTACTATGTTTTTGACTTCATTTCCTATGAATTTTCCCTCTCTTTGGTCCAAACATACTAGCCTCTTGGCTTTCCCTACAGGTTGCTAAGAATACTCTTGCCTCAGGACCTTTGCACTGCCTGTTCTGGTCTTATCCTGTTATATACATGGTTCATCCACTACCTCCTTTAGGTTTCTGCTTCAATGTTACCTGCTTAGTGAGGCCTTCCCTGTCAATCTTATTTAAAAATATTTTCCCCTGTGCTGGTCTCCTGTGTTCTTCATTACCCTTTCCTTGCTTTATTTTTCTTCATAGCAATTAGCATCATCTGATATGCTATATATTTTGTTTAAAAATTGTTTATTGGACCAGAGTATAAACTCTACAAGAGTATTATTGTTCACCTTTTTGTGTTTCTAGTGTCCAGAACAGAGGCCTCAATAAATATTTGTTAAATAATGAATGAATAAAATTTATGTTGATTAGTTTTATTACTGAATGCCAGAGGAGGAGAGATTTCCTATCAAACAGTTTTTCTAAATTTCAGCATTTCTTTGCTGACCCTCATAGTGTCTTTATGTTTTAGCCATTAAAGTTGTAATTGGATTTTCTCTCTCTGCGACATGAGGACACATCACAGCAGCTGCTTGGACTGAAGAGAATTCGGTTTTGATAGGCTGTTCAATGCTGTGGAGTGTGCATTCAGTCTTCTAATTTGTTTTAGGTTTAAGAATTCCTTTGAGAATTTCTTCCACTCCCCTAGAATGCTGACTCTTAGATTCTCTCATGTAGCTTGACTATTTTCTCAGTGATGTTTATCTCAACTTATACAGACACATTAGTTTTTTTTTTCTTTTTTCTTTTTTTCTCCTGCTGTCTCTGTCAGATAGGATTTATTACACTTCAGTCTGGTTTCTCATACCGTAACTGTTGCAAGTATTTGGATATAATTGTCTAGTGGTCTCACGAATAAGTTTTCCATTCAGAACCTGAGGTTTGATACTGATCAATCTACCCTCTCTAGATGCATTGTGTAACTCTATAATTGAAGAATAAATTGTGTGAAAACTCAGTACTGCCTGTGACCTATGAAGTACAATTTATTGTGCTGATTAGATGATAACTGTTGACTTAAAAGTAATATATTCAATTTAGCTTTTCCCCCCATGAAAATGAAACACATTTAAATTATTTAGATCAATACTGTGGCAGTACCTCTTGATAATCTAACTTCAAATCACAACTTCAGATCCATCTCCATAAGGCTTTCTCTGATTCACTTCTCATAATTTTCAATCTGATGGTGCAATTTTGGACTAGGTCTTTTCCTTTCATTCCTGTTTATAGTTATCCTAATTTATGGATTTAGTATTGTGGAGTGGTGAAGGGCATGAGCTGTGGGTTCTGATAAATTGCTTTGTAACCCCATATTATTCTAAAATGAGAATAATAATAATTCCTACTTTATTGAACTATTATGGAGATTAGTAACATAGTGCAAATGAAATACTTAGCACAGTGTCTGGTAGAGATGGTAAGAATTCAGTGCATATTAATTGTTTTCAAAATACACACAAAATACATGTTTGTGCTGATTAGAAGTGATCTTCATGTTCTCCTTCATTTTCCATGTAAACTTTAATTTTCTCCCATGTTCATTAGTCATTTTTTAGGTCTCTAGCTATTATTAGAAAAAATTATTATTAAATAGTTTACAGAGGACAAAATCTTATGCATAAGGACTTCTTGACCATGTCGTACACATTTGCTTATTAGCTGCTTATTTCTCAGAGACTGTATCTCTTCTTTATATAAGTTAGACATATTGAGCCACAGAATGTTAGGGCATTCTATTTGAATCACCCATTTTACAAAAGGAAAAGTTAAAATACAGGATGCAAGTGGCAGAGCTGAGACAGAGAACAATTTTCATAATGCTTGAGGTTGTCAAACTATGTTACCTGTCTTTCTGATTACTCTGGAATGCTCAGTAGTCCATCAAATAAAATGCCATTCAGTGACTTAAAAAAATTATGTTAATTATTGTTTTTCCTCCTCCAGTACTTTTCTTCACCCAGGAGAAAATTATAATTTCTATGGAATTTTGAAGGATTTTCTAGTACCCTCTGTTGGAGGATGCCTTTATAATCTCAATATGGTTAATTTGGGTGTAGGACCTATGTAATAAGAATTGTTTTCCTTTGTAAAGCCTCTTAGACACACCTCAATTGCTGTGTAATACTTGCAGATAGAACATGTAAAGTGAACATTTTGAGGATTAAGGAATCTTTTGCTGGAAAGAGCAAAAGATGCCTAAATACCATCATTCAAATTCTAATAATGTCTGTGTGAGATCAAATTCGCTGGTACTAAAGCTCTCTTTTTCTTGAGTGTCTCTCCTCTTTTGGTTTCATTTTATATTATTTTTCTTGTTTCACTTTTAAATAGGTGCCATCCTTTGTTCTCCTGACATCCCGTGATTTTGTCTATTGCAGTACCTGTGCAACAATTTAGCAAGCGTCTCTCTATTTGTTTATAAACCCTATTACCTGGCAATCCTTGTGCAGCAATTCTATCATATTAATCTTTATTTCCTTACTCTCTGGCACAATAATTGGTCCATAATATATAATCAATAATAATGGAATAATTGAAATCATTGGGCAATTTGGAATAAATAAATTCTCAGTTCTTGTTTTTCTCCTTTAATGTCTATAGCTCTTTTAATCCATTTGGTATTAGTGTTTCCAGGACCTTCATTTTTAGTCTTCTTCTGAATTCATGTCTGTGCAACTCTCCTTGAGTCATCTTATTTTCTCCTATCTTACGCCCATATATGCCAACAACTCTCAAATATTGATCTGTGATACTGATCTGTCACTTGAGCTCAAACCTGTTTTTCTATCTTTTAAGGATCTTCACCTGGTTCCTACCCTGCTCTCTAATCTGCGGTAAATTAGGCTCTTCAGAGCTTCCCCTTTTGTAAAACAATTCAAGCTGTACTGCAGCTTCTTTCTTCTCTGGAAGTCTATAAGCATCCGTTAGTACTTCCAGTTTAAAACATGCCAGTTAGAGGCTTGGAGCTTTGTATGATTCTTCTCCCCCATCGGCCATCACATCTCATAACTCAGCAGATTCTGTTACTTTTACTTCAGAAACATCTTCTCCTTTTACTTCTGGCTGGCTGTCTTCACTGCCAATGTCTTGTTTCAGGCCTCCATCTTCTTTTTCCTGGTATGTTGCAATGGCTTACCACATTTAGTCTTTTTGCCACCAGCTTCTTCCTACTGCAGTCTCTATGCCATATGTCTACCTGAGACATCTTCCCCCAAAAAACAAATAGGCTCATGCCATCATCCTGCTGAAAGACCTCTTGTAGGTTTTCATCCTCTCCTTTCATAACCTGTTATTCATCTACTTCTCTAGGTGCATTTCCCATATATCACAAACACAAACTTGAGTTTCTTGTCTTAGTCAACTGTGTTCTTCACCAAAAGCCAGGTCCTTTTATGCTCTGTGCCTTTACCCTTGCCCACTTATCTGCTAGTTATATTCTGGACTTTTTTTTTTGCCTGACTTAAATGTTACTTCTTCTATGGAGCCTTTCCTAAATATCCTAGCACTTTGTTATTTATTAACACCTTTTTCCAGGTGTTTAAATCTCTATCTCACACTAGATTGTGAGAATGGGAAACTTGTCTTATTCTATTCTTGAATGCCTGGGCCTTATTCTGTAATTCACTGCTCAGTACATGTCTATTGAATTAATAATAACTGAATGTTGCTACATTTTTGTCAGCTTCTTGAGAATTTAACAATTATTTTAACAATCTTTCATGCTAACCGAGAGATGGTCACATATTTCAGTACGCTTTGGCAAGGTCAGAGCCTGACATCTCTTGTGTGGCACAGACATCAGTGTCAACTTTTGCTGTCACTCACCTGCTGTGAGTTGCATTAGTTCCCAAAGCTTCACTCTTTTCATCTGCAGTTGGCTACTGCCATGCTCACTGGTTTGTAAAAAATTTCAGATGAATTAATGCTTTGTTATCAACTTGGTTTATTTGTTTTAAAACTATGTTTTAAAACTATCTTCAAGTATACAAAATTTAAAGTTTTCTGAACCTTTAAGCAAAAGATAAAAGGAAATGAAAGGCCAGGCAAACAATCTGTCTTGTGCTGATATATAGAATTGTTCCTAAAATTTCCTTTTTTTTTTTTTTTTTTTTACAATCAGAATTTATATTCATTGTTTTAAACCAACTGAACTCAGAGCTCAGAGTAATATGTTTCCCCTTTAAATATTATTGGCTTTACAAAAAGTAAGAGGATGCCCTTTTGCACATGGTGGTGAGAAATTAGCCAGTATTCATGATTCACTGTTGAGGTCATAAGGAAAATAATTGGCTTCCTGACAGCTACTGCAGTTGCACTGTTCACCATCCACAGCTGCCAGACATAGAATAGTTACTTGGCAGCTGACAAGACTTGGGTTCATACAGTGGCCCTTCCTTAAAAACTTACTCAGAAAATATTACCCATTGAGTACAAATTGGGATCCCACTAGTAGTAATTATATTTAAATGAGAGAACTAAACCTAACACTTACTGATTTTTCAGAAAAGTTGAGAACTCCCCCTAGTCCAAAGTATTGCCCTATTTTCAAGCTACTTAATTTTGAGGCAAAATGGACCAAATACCATCTTATATTTTCCATAGTGAAATAACTTTTAAATGAAGACAATTAATAAACTGCTATGAAATAGGTTTTAAAGTAATAAAATATATTTTATTAAGACAGGATAGTTTTAATCTTAATTTTCATTTTTGCTTAGTTTTTGGTTACTTTTCTGTGTCTTGACCTGTCTCTTTCTTTCTCTACTTTCTTTTAATTCCAGTTCCTCCTGCTCTCCTTTCCTTTCTCTTTTATAAATATTTATAAGCATCTTCTTCGTGCCAGGCACAGTGTTGGAAACTGTAATAGTTACAGGATAAATAAAAAGATAAGTTCCCTCCTTTTCAATGATCTAAGAATTTCATGAAGAAAAGGAGAGATGTATACGAATCATGCAGGAGAGTGAGCAAAGTGGAGACCAAGGCGTTAGGGAGAGTTTTAAATGTGGGCTGAGTCTAAAACTCTTGCAACATCCATATTTCAGACTAAATCAGTGGTTTAGAGGTACTGCTAAAATTTACTTTTATTTTTTTTTTAAAGATTAAGGTAAGCTTACTTTATTTCAAGAGAAGATATAACTTTCTTAAAACTAAGCTGTGTAGCATTGGATGAGTAACATAATAAAGAAGATGGAAGTACGAAAATAGAATTTTGAAAATTATAGGCCCAGGGATATTGTAGAAAACATTTCTAGTATAGTTTGTAATTTGGATTAAATAACCCTTACATATTCTTATGTCTCTCTTATTTTATGATTTATAATTCAGAAAAGTTAAAACGTAAAGTGGTTGTAACTTTTGTTCTAATTCTTCTGCAATTCCACGTTGCCTCCAATGAACATCCAGGTCAGTAGATCACAGAATTTAAAAAGTGAAATTGTCAATAATCAACTAAATTGCTGTTTGTTTCTCAAAGAAAACACATGTTTAAAGGATTCTCAATTAAAAAGTTTTTCCTGGGGGGGGGGGTGTTTCCTGGCATTGCAGAGCAGGCTAAGTACTAAACAGTGATACATATGTCACTTTTCATGGACTGTGGGTGGAATAAAGGGGAACTATTATCTTAGAGGTGAGTTACTAGTTCTTTTAGAGGGATTTGAAAATTTGCTAGTTCTTAGGATCATCCTGAGGACTTCGGCTCTTTCTCCCCAGCTGTTCAGAGCACCTGTTGTTGCTGTGGTTCTCTCTTTTTTTTTTTTTTTTTTTTGGCTTCCTTCAAAAAATCTCCTCAGGCCTCAGTCATAGTGGTGATGATGGGGATAGTTTTTAAAATCATCAGTTTTATAACCTTACAGAGCATAAGTGGGATTTTTAGGAAGAATGTCCTGATGTGAGCAGGTTAAAATATTATTATGTGTTTTCATTTTGGTTGGATCTCGTCTGAGGAATCCAGATCACTTTTGGATTTCTGATGTTCATCATTAGATTAGAAGTTCCCCACCTACAAGTTTGCTCTAAAGGAATTCATTTGTATTTTTGCATTCTGATTCTCTTTTCTATTTATTCACTCTTATACATACAGAGCTTTATAAAATTTGAGAGGAAATATCTGCTCCACCTGCTTTGTATGAAACCCTTTCAGCTGTACCTTCTGCTGACCGGCAAAGAGATGATTGTGGAGCACCATAGTGTGCTTTAGCCTGAGCCACAGCCCTCATCCCTTATCTTCAATTTAAGCACATCCTGAGCTGTTATAAAATAACTATTAGGCTCTGCTGCTTAAATATTGTTTAAGAGCCACTGACTCAGATTCGTATTTATTTCTCACAGTCCCTGTATAAAACTGTTTTGTTGTGCTCGTTTTTACAAATGCAATAATTGAAACTCAAACTTAGTCATTAAGTTACTTATCATCAAATCAGAAAGCTAGAGTTGTAGAACTATAACAAATGTGTCGACCCCAAAGAACAGGTTCTTCTCATTAGGCCATAATTGGGGGCGGGATAGGGCACAGGGGAATAGAGTGTGAAAAGAAAACCTACATTTATTGAGCTCCTATTATGTGCTAAGAACTTAACATTTTTTTTGTATCATTTAATCCTCACAGTAAATCCTAATGCCTAAATTTTATTATTTTCGTTTTATAAATGAGGAAATTGGGATTAAGATTCAATTCACTTCGACATGATTTCTGAATGGGAGCTGAAATTTGGATTAAGTCTGAATCTAAAGCTCGAGATGTGACTAATGTTTTTGATGTTAGTCCAATTAACCATTCTAGGAATCATCTTCAAAGAACTATTATGTACAATGCCTTGTGTTAAGCATTTTGTGGGAAATAAAGATGCCACCAAAAATGGACCAGTGTCAAATCTCAGACCTTCCATTTATTGGTGGACCTTGAACCAGTGATTGACCCTTTCCAAACCTCAGTTCCTTCATCTTTAAAAGAGAAATAATAATACCAATCTTTCAAGGCTGTTGTGAGGATCAGACTGATATACTAGGTATCATGTTGTAATTTCATACATATTATAGTTATGAGACTCGCTGTTTAGTAAGGGAAAAAAGACAAATACATGCACACATGTAACTGTGAGAAGCATTAATGAGTATCTTAAGAGAGATATAAGTACTAAGAGAAAGTTTACTTAAGTCTGACCTGATTTCAGGGGGGAGAATTAGGAAAGGCTTCATAGAGAAGGTGAAATTTTAAACCCCAAAGAGTGAGTAGAGTTCATATAGTTTTTATGGGAGAATAGCATTGCCGTGGCTGAGTGAGTGGTTAAGGCGATGGATGAGAAGGGCATTGCAAATAGAGGTAGCACGTTTAAGACAGCATGAGCTGTTTTCAGGGCACTGAAAGGGTCACATGGGAAGTGTGGGAAGATTATAAGGAACTTATGAGCTATAAAATTGGAAAGATCAGTTAGCTTTAGATTGTGGATAAAAGAAGTCAGGGCTTTATTCAGTGGCCGGAGGGGAGCCATTTCTAGTTTTGAACTATTCTTTTTCTAAAACATGTCATTATTACTAAAATTTTAAGTATTAAATTTAATACGAAATACTGAAATAGAATATGCATGCTGGTTGATTTCAGAAAATTGAACACTTTACTTACTGCATGCTAATTTTTGCAAAAATCTTTTTATAAAAAAGTCTTTAAATATTAGCAACAGCCATTTGATGTATAATTCATTTTGGGCAAAGATCGCAAAGTGGGTGGGCTGGGGTTATTTTTTTAAATAACGGCTTTATTGAGATATAAATCATATGCCATGCAATTCACACTTTGAAGTGTGTAATTTAGTGGTTTTTAGTTATATTCACGGAATTGTAGAGGTAATTCCAGAACTTTTTCATCAGTCCCCATCCTCTTCAAATCCTCATGCTCCTCTCTCCAGCACATTGGCAACTATTATCTACTTTCTGTAGATTTTCCTAGTATGGACATTTCAGCCAAAAGGGATCACATAATATGTGCTCTTTTGTGACTGCTGCTTTCACTTATCATAATCTTTTCAAGGTTCATCCATGTTGCAGCGTGCATCAATACTTCACTCCTTTCTATTGCCAAATAATATTCCATTATGTGGATATACTACATATTGTTTGTCCATTCATCAATTGGTGGACATTTCAGTTGTATTCATCTTTTGGCTATTATGAATAATGCTGCTATGAACATTTGTGTACAGATTTTTGTGTGTATGTGGAAGTATTTTTTCAATTTTCTTGAAATATATATCTGGTAGTAGAATTAATGGTAGCACTGTTTAACTTTTTGAGGAACTGCCAAGTTTTTCCAAAGTGGCTACACAGCAATGTATTCCATTTTCTCCTTATTCTAACATTATTGTCTGTCTTTTATAGTAGCCACAATTTTCTGACATGAAGTGTATGTATCTCATTGTGGTTTTGATGTGCTTTTCCCTGATGACTAATGATGTTGGGCATCTTTTCGTGTGCTTATTGGCCATTTGTATGTCTTCTTTGGAGAAATTTCTGTTTAAATTTTTGCCCCATTTTTAAATTGTTTGTCTTTCTGTCATTGAGTTGTAATAGTTTTTAAAATATATATATATGTATATATATATTCTCAATAGTGGACAGTTATCAGATACATTATTTGTAAATATTTTCTTCTGCCTATGGGTTACCTTTGACTTTATCAACAGTTTCATTTGAAGGACAAATTTAAATTAAGTCTGGTTTTTTCTTTGTTTGCTTCTGCTTTTAATGTCATACCTAATCAACCGTTGCCTAACCCAAGGTCACAAAGATTTATACTTATGTTTTCCTCTAAGAGTTTTACAGTTTTGGTTTTTACATGTAGGTCTTTGATCCATTTTGAGTTTTTTCTTATGATATAATGTAGGTATCCAAATTCATTTATTTGCATGTAAATATTCAGTCATCCAAAAATCATTTGTTAAAAAGACTATTCTTTTCCCCATTGAATTGTTTTGGCACCATTGTTGAAAATCAATGGACTATAAATGTAAGAGTTTATTTCTGGACTTCCAATTCTACTCCATTGATCTATATTCTATCATTATGCCAGTATCATACAGTTTTGCTTACTGTAGTAACTTTTGAAATCAGAAAGTATAAAATTTCCAACTTCGTTCCTCTTTTTCAAGATTGTTTTGGTTATTCTGGGTCATTTGCATTCCATACGAATTTTAGGGTCAGCTTGTCTATTTCTGCAAAAAAAAAAAGAAAAAGAAAAAAAACAGCCAAAATTTTTATAAGGGTCATGTTGAATATGTAAATTAGTTTGGAGAGCATAGTATTGCTATCTTAATAATATTAAGTCTTTCAATCAATGAACATGAGATGTCTTTCCATTTATTTACATATTTAATTTTGTTCAACAATGTTTTGCTGTTTTTAGTGTACAAGCCTTGCACCGTTTTGTTAAATTTAGTCCCAAGTATTAAAAAAATTCTTTCGAATGAAATTGTCTTTAAAATTTTATTTTCATATTATTCATTGCTAGTTTATAAAAATACAATTCATATTTTATATATTGGACTTAAACCCCACAACTTTGTTGAACTTATTTATTAGTTCTAATAGTTTGTGTGTGGGTGTGTGCGTACGTACATGTGTATTTGTCAATTCACTATTAAGCATCATGTTAGTTGTGAGTTTTTCATGTTGAAAAACATACCTTCGATTCATGTTGAAAGGTCTGTATCTATTTTACAGATTGATTTATTTTGGAGTCTATCATTTTTTTTAAACATTAACCTGACATTCAACAATTGGGAGATTTCACATGAAAATATAAATTTATGGCTTCTCTTGAAAAATAAAAGATCGGGCCATGAGAACATTTTGCTCATATTTGTACATGGCAACATACTGCTTCATTTAAGTGATGGTTATGCTCTATCTGGTAGACTATAGTCCCCAGCACTTCCAACAGTATATCTTATAATGTAGTAGAGTATGAGTTGCCTGCATTTAGACTTGCTATTCCTTTTCTTATTGTAGAGAAATATTCATTTTTATCTAAATATTTTCTGGAAAAACAGAAGGTCATTCTCTGATGCTATATGATTTTTCTAACTCCTAGTTTATGTTATTCTTTTACCTTTTTTCCTGTATTTTTGTCAGAATTTTGGGTTTGTTGTTATGGCAGTGGGGGATCTTCTCTGATTCTGATTAGAGATATTGAGGATTTATAAGTTTAGGTCAGTTTAGTAAGAATTCTGGGCTCCTACAAATTTTGTCATTTTGGGGTTATACTTACCATCTTCTGTAGAATTGAACTGGCCTTCAATGTGAAAATCCAGTTTGAAGTATAGTTAGCTAGTCATGATGTTTCTCTGTCACCCCTTTCATCCATGTTCACCTTTAAATATTTCTGTATTCATTATAGCTTATCTGCATTTAGTTTCATGAAGTAATATGGAATTCACTAGGATGCAGGGATTTCTGAAAAGTGAAAATTGACAGAAGATTTCATTTGAGTCAACATTATTGTGTATAAGTGAAAAGACCACTATATATATTGTGAACTTTTCCACAAAGGAGTGTGTCTTATCTTTGTGTGTGTGTGTGTGTGTGTGTGTATGCGCGCGCGCGCGTGTGTGTGTGTGTGTGTGTGTCTAGAATCTAGTGTAGTGCCTGGCACTTAGTAGGCTCACGAAATTTGTGTTGAGTAATTATTAGTTTGGGTAATATTTAGATGAAGATTTCTATGTGTAAAAACCCCAGGGGTAATATTTTGTGAAAAATCAAATGTACTTTTATGTTTTGATGACACAGATTGTCATAGAAAATAATGTTGACCTTTTATGTAATTATTCCACAAATATAATTACTAAAGGATAAAGCTAATAAGCAGAAAACTTGATATTTTGTGACATAAAAAATGAAGAAAGAGCTAGTGATTTTTTTTTGTAATTAAAATTATTTTCTGTGAGTGAAAACTATGGTCATGGATTTTTAACACTTTAGGGATTTAGGTGGAGATACTTTTTGTTGTATCCTTCTTGATATTGCAGAGAACAGCAACCAGGAGGTATCTTTGGAATGTCTATAATATCATCGCCACCCACTGGCTCTACTACACTTTTGTGTTGTGAGAAAGCCTGCATTAATACTATTTATTTATTTCCTGGAAGTGATATAGCCTGATTGTACCAGATGCCTTCTTAACCTTACTGTTTCATCCTCAGTGGCACCGAAATGGCTTTGACATTTATGTTACATCCCAGAGTGCACATATTTTAGCTCTAGAATTGTGTTGGGTAGTCTTAATATAGTCAGTGGAGCAGTGGATATGAAAGCAGATCTTTAGTTCCATTCCCAAGTTAAGCCAATCTTCTCTTTTGAGGAACATGTAGAAATATACAGCTAGTGGATAATTAAAAGTTTTTTTTCCTCTTGTGATTTCACTGTTTGTGCTGCGTATTTTTAAAAGATCTAGTTTAAACCTAAAGACAGGATTAAAAGTCAGCTGTTAGGAAGGGGAGTGTCTGTGGTCATATGTGTGCTGAGGTGGTATGAGCAAGAGACAGAGCTGAAGATTTTACCAACTAGTAGCAGACACTTGTGTTTAGAAGCATAATAAGTTCACCCCACTCTTGTAAGCATTTTCATGGAGTCCAAGGAAGTTCTTGTTCACTGTAAGTTGATTTACTTTCCTATTGACCTACTTAGGGTGAATGAGGCATGATTGGTGACTTGAAATATTTCCTTAATGATTCGCTCGCAAATATTGAATTCCGGACCTATCATATATTGTTCACTTTGCTTGTTATCTGTAATACTAAAGTTAATCCTACATTTATGATTATAGACTTAGGGATTCCAGTGCTGACAAAGGGCTGCAAAATTGTCTAGTTATATGGAGCTTTACTTAGAAATTAATGTGTATTTCTCCTGTTACAATGCCTTTAATGTAGTTTGACAATTGAGTACATGAAAAGATGTAGTCAAATGCTTATGTGTGTAATATTGAAGTATTAAGAATAAACTTGTAATGTGGTTTGCAATTTTGTTGTGGTTCAAGTGCTAGATTACAAAATATCTTAAAGGCATGTATTAAATATTCATCTGCCTACGTAGGAACTTGGAAAAAAATGTTGGCTATTTTTTTTCCTAAGTGGTGTTGCCTATGTGATTTGATATGAAATCTGTGAACACTAGTTTTCCTTATACTAAAATGAGTTAGTATTTCTTTGTACTAAAATAAGTTGGTTCATTTTTTTTTCTGCCAGCATATATGTAGTTCTTTTTAATAGCTACAGAGGATAATAAACTTGAATGATTAATGATTAATTTATAACTAATCATTAAAGTGCTATATACCAAGCATTTTATATGTCTTATCTCATTTGGTAACCTTAGGAGATAAGCATGATTATTTTCATCTTGCATATGAGGAAACCGAGGATCAGAGCAGTTAGTCTCCCAGCTTTTAAGTGCTAGAAGTAGAGTTTATATCTCCTTATATTTATAGCTATCCATTGCCTGTCGACCTGATCCCAAAACTGATGCTGTGAATCATTACTAGACATTCCATGAATAATCATACGGCACAGTTCAAGTCAACCAGAGGAATGGACATGGAAATCGTTTCTTCTATTTCTGTATAAATTTTTGGAATTGTCACTGAGCTCCTCAGAGGAAGAGAAGATATTTCTCACCAAATTTCTGTAAATCAAGTTGATTCTGCTATCTTTTTCAATAGTGGGATCATGTATTCATCTACATTCCAGAAAAATGTGCTCTTTGGAGAGAATGTGTGGAAACAGCTGGTTATGGCAGCTGTAGGTAGTGTGCACAATGAGACAAGCTTGAAAGTTCAGTCTCTTCCTTTTTCTGCATCTATCCCCTTCATATATTAAAAGGAGGAACTGAAGTATATGTGTACAGAAATTGGACTTAGCAAAGAAACAGAAGCACGTGGTAATTTTATTTGAGTTCTGTCTTAGAATCATAGTATGTCATTGCCAGAAGGTACCTCCTTTTGGACCTTAGTTCATTCACTAAGGAAAATGAACAAACTTGAATGAATTTGTTCTCAGAAAGTAAAAAACGTATCTTTTTATAAACTGTTTTATCATCAGAGTACTTATAATTTATATAAGGTTCAATAAATATTTGTTGATTGATGGATCAATTGTCCTATTTTGCATGGATGATAGTAGCTGAGGCTCTAATCTGAGTTTTTTGACATTCAAGTCAGTGTTTTTCTTACCATACTGTGTTGCTTGCATTTCCATTTCAAAATAATTAATTCTTCCTTCTGAAAGCTGCAAATTAAAGCTCTGAGAAGTTAAACAACTTGCTCAAGTTCACATAGATAAGCCATAGCAGAATAGATCAAAGCTTGTTCTTTTTTGATGACAAAATCTGCGTTCTTAGATGCCATGCTAAACTGCTGCTTCCTAAAACATGAACTCATATCTCATGGATGTTCTTGTACCTTAAAACTTTCTATAAAAAGAGAATATGTAATCTTATTTTTGACAAATGTTAGACCTGAGTGGTGAAGAACAAGGATTCTATACCCAGACAGTTTAAATTCCAGCTTTACCACTTATATGACTTGGGCTAAGTTTCTCTGTGGCTCAGATTCATTCTCCACAAATAGTGATATTAATGATATCAATCTCATGGAGTTGTTTGAGAATTAAATAAATATGAGGTGCTTAGAACAGTGCCTAACATATAGTAAACCTCACATGTACTATTATAATTTCTTTTGGTATGCATTTCCATTGGGAACATTTTAAATTATAGCCAGTGAAGCATAATCCTGTTGTCCTCTCTTATTGTACCCGCTGGGGGCACAAAGACTCATAGGGCATTACCCTCATTGTCATACCACAGTCTCTAATTTTTATAATGAAGTTGGTTTTCTCTCTTTTCTAACAGGTTTTTAATCTTTAAGCAAAGATCTGATTTCCTCAGTACTCATATTTAAAATTCTGCAAAGAATTTTTTGTATTAACAGTAGGAAATAACATTAATACTTTGAGAGTAAGAATATTTATTTCCATATGGCATAGCAAGGACAGCCAAATTTATTATTATAGAAGGAATGAGTAGTCTTTATTTTTAAATGTTGTCTTGGCTACTTTGAATAATGCTGCAATGAACATCAGGGTACATATGTATTTACAGATACATGTTTTCAAATTTTTTTGGTAGGTACCCAGAAGAGGGATTGCTTGGTCATGTGTTATTTCTATTCTTAATTTTTTGAAGAACTTCCATACTGTTTTCCATAGTGACTGTACCAATTTACGTTCCTGCCAGCAGCCATGATATGGAAACAACTGAAGTGCCCTTTCATAGATGATTGGATAAAGAAAATGTGGTACATGTACAGAATGGAATATTAATCAGCTATAGGCATGATGAAATGCTTCCAAGGCATGATGAAATGCTTCCATTTGAGACAACGAAGATTTTGAGATTATCTTGCTAAGTATATTGTCAGACAGGAAAAGTTGAGAACCATATGATTTCATTCATATGTGGACTATAAAACTGAAAGCAACAAATGAGTAAAACGAATCAACAGAGACTCATGGAAACAGATTACAATTTAATGGTTACCAGAGGAAAGAGGGGGAAAGAGGAGAGATAGAAAAGGATAAAGTAGGTCAAATATAAGGATAAAAGTAATGGGAGGAAATTTAACTTTGAGTGGTGAACATACAATGCAATGTACATAGGACATATTATTGAATTGTGCACTTGAAACCTATATAATTTTATTAACCAATGTTACCCCAAGAAATTTAATAAAAAAATTGATGTTATCCCAAAAGAATGTGTGCTCTCTTGCCTAAAAATTAAGATATTTACTGTGGTTCATGAGTTCTTGAACTGCTTAACATTTACCAGTTATGTGACTTGGCTCCAATTTTCCGAACTGTGAAAAAATATAATAATGATTTCTATGATTATCTTATAAATGTTTGATATTAAATATCTTATTTTTTCAAGGACCCGAATCAAATGCCCCCTGCTTTGCTCACATCTATCCTCCCTATATATTCCTATAGCAGTTTTCATCTCTATAATATCCTATTTCTTTGAGTCAAACAGATCATATCTCCCACTGAATTGCGATCTCTCTGTAGGTATATGTTTATTTTTGTTTTTCACAGACTTTCTGTTATAGTGCCTTGAGTATGTTCTCCATAAAACTGAATTGAAATGAACTGAATTTGTATGATGGTACTTTGTTAACTGTAATGTATACAAATGTAAAAGGTTCTTATTAATATCCACTTATATCTGGCACTCCTCTTTGTCATAGACTTTATTTTCTAACTTACTTATGCCATCCTCTGTTTGATTGAACTCCTCTCTGCATCTCCAAATGTCTTATCTTGGGGAGTCAACCAGGAGGACAATTAAAGTCTTTATAAAGTTTCTGAGTACAAATTGTATTGTTCTAACTGCTTCTAAATCAAATCATCATAGTCTTTGCTCTATAAGAGCACAGTCAAAAATCATCAAATGTCACTGTGCAAGTTATATTGTCCTTAGAACTGTTCAAATTGAATTAAATAATCAGATCAGTGACTTTCAGACTCACAGAGTAATGACCAAACACTTGTGTGAATACACTTACAGAGGGCCACTAGGAGATGTGGTACATATATACAAAAGGATATTCTCAGCCATAAGAAAATATAAAATACTGTCATTTGTGACAACATGGATTGAAATTATCCTGGTAAGCAAAATAAGTCAGACAGTAAAAGTTGAGATCCATATGATTTCACTCATATGTGGGATATAAAACTGAAAACAACAAATGAACAAGGCAAACAGAGACTCATGGACACTGACAACAGTTTAGTGGTTACCAGCGGGAAGGGGGAGGGAGGTGGTAGACAAGGATAAAGGGAGTCAAATATATGGTGACAGAAGGAAATCTAATTTTATGGTGAACGCACAATGCGATATACATATGATGTATTATTGAATTATCCTTGAAACCTATATAATGTTATTAACCAGTGTCACCTGAATAAATTAAAAAAAAACTATTGAAAAAATAAAGCCACACTAATTGACTATATAACAGCTTTTGTTCAGAATTATGACTGAAATAGGCAGTTTTAGATTTGGGTGTTTGATCTAACTCCACTAGTCAAAAACCATTGCATCATTTCTTATCAATTAGGGCAAATCTATGAGTATTGAACTTTTCAGTTTTCGATGTACTCCCTGGCAATTGTATAATACATTTGCCTGTCTTATAATATTCTGTAAGGTCATTTTGTGATATTTGATTATTTTGATCAGACATGAAGATGTTTTTATTCAGTCTCATTACAGTTAGAGAAGCAAGTTCTTACTTGTGAATGTAGAGAAATTTTCAGGATACAAAAATAAAAGTAAAAAATGACAAAAGTCAACAAAGAATAAAACAAAGGGAAAAGAAAAATGAAAAGGAAAATAAGTGAAAGGAAGATCCAGACACTTATATTTGTTAACTGGTACTAAACTATAAGTATATATCGTATGTGAAATTTAAATGTTTATAAATGATTGAATGAGATCTTGTCAGCTCAACAGGCTTAAAATATCACTGAAGTCCTTAAAGCAGAAGAGTGTTTTGGGTTGATAATTATTTTTCAGAGATGTGTGTGTGTTTGTGTGCATATGTAAAAAAGACATATCACATCAATTTTTTAATTAGCAGTTAATAGAGGCTTAGAATAGTCAGTCCTCAATATTCTTGGATTCCACATTTACAGATACAACCAACTATAGATTGAAAATGTTTGGGGGAAAAATTCCAGAAAATAACAAAAGCAAAACTTGAATTTGCCACATCGTGAGCACTATCCTGAATCCACAAGAATGAAGTGATATACAGGCGTACCCTGCTGTAGCTTATATGCAAATACCACACCATTTTATATAATGGAATTAAGCATTTATGGATTTGGTATTTGCTGGGAGTCCTGAAGCCACCTCAGAGGATACTGAAGGATGACTGTATATGCTACACTGCATTCTAAACATTTTACATTTCATCCTCTTAGTCATCTTGAAAAGTAAGTGCTATTTCCATTTTATAGGTGAAGAAACAGATGTTGAGTAACTTGCTCAGGGCAAAGCTGTAATATGAACCCACAGATTTGGGTTCTCAGTATCTGAGATTCTGTTTAGACAGATTTCGGTTTATCTAGTTATTTCCTGCTGATGGAAATAACTTTTGATTACAATTTTCAGGTAGGGGCTACTTCCATGTGGAAATCTCTTTCTAAAAATTCTTGGAGATATTTAATAATTTAGAATTTATAAAGTCAACCAAAAAAAAAAAAAAAAAACCTCCCTCTCAATGGAGTGTGAAGAATAAATTATTATAAAGTTTAGCATAATTATGTACACTAAATCCTAAATAATATGTATTGGGGTTCTGCTATTTAATGTTCATTTCTAAGAAATTGGTGAAAATCTTTATGTCTGCCAGAGAAAAATGGCCCTGTATTGATCTGGTTTAGGTTTCACCTCGCATGTCCTGTTGTTTACCTTTTCTATCCATCCTGCATTGGTCTCTCACTGTTCTACAGTGAACTGAATGCTTTCTTGCATCAGAGATTTAAAATCCACATAGAATTCTAATCTGTACAACTCAAGTTCAGATTGTCTCTCAGCTCTTTACTTAAAAAAAATTAAAATCTACAGAGAAGTTAAAAGAGTAGTATAAAAAAAACCCATACATTCTTAGATCATCCAATTGTTAACATTTTGCCATGATTGAGTACTCTCTCTATATATGTATTTGCTGTGTTATTTGAAATTAAATTGCATATTTCATGACATTCTAAAGCTTCAGTATGCATCTCTAAGAATAAGAAAAGTCTCTGACTAAATACCATGATACTATTTTCTGTTTCCTTCTTATTCTAAATGTGTGTGATTATTGCTTGTGGTTTTCTTTTCATTTTAAAATCTTTTAAATTTTTCTTGGACCAGCAATAACAGAAGATTCTTTGTAGGCAGGGTAAGGTACGTGTGTGGCTGGCTAGATTTCTTAGTTTAATGTTCTCTTTCATTGGTGTGGAAAAGTACATTTAAAAAATATCGGGGTTTGTTTGGGATAGAGGTGGGGTTAGTATGCTTCTAATGTTGTGCTTCTTGTTTGTTTCTATAGTGCCCTTTATTTCTACCACTTGCTTCCTTATTTTCTTTCACTGCCATGCATCCAAGATCCTTCCTCTTACAGATTGGCTTTTTCTCTCTCTCTGCCCCATAAGTGGATTCAATTTTCACTATCTATTTAATTAAAACTTGTACTTGATCCTTAACAATTTCTGCCTTCTGGCTGCAGGAAATGAGAGTGACTTTAATATAATGCTAAGGAGTTCTCTGATTTTCACAATTTACCTTAAATTGGTGATTAATCACTCTTAGTTTTGCCTTGTTTTTCTCCAAAGCTTTGATCACACTTAGCAACATCCATTCAAATCTTGTTCTGATAATTATTTCCTCTGAACCTCTTGCATGACTGAAATATTATACCTGCCAGTTCATTCTTCCCACCAGTTTGCCATCCCAGTTTACTATAGGTAAAAATTTTAACAGTTGTACCATTGGAACATGCCAGGAGTTATTGTTGGTACTCTACCTACCACCAGTATTGGGGTTCTCATTGCCAGCCAGCTGGTGAGTGCAACAGCTCAAAAATCCCATTAAGGAGGAACTCATACGTGAGCTGTCAGCATCAAAAACATCCTGGCCCCTAGGTATTTGAGGGCCTTGGTTCTGATGGAGAGATCTCAGCAGTACACCACAGCCTATCCTAGAAGAGGTAGGGAGAAAAAGTAGGAAGGTCTATCAAAAGATCAATGAAATATTTCAGATGAGAGATAACTTACTTAGCTTGTAGTTTGGAGGAACATGGAGATAGTGAGAGCTGGTTGGATTTGGGATATATTCCAATGGATTTTCCAATGGATTAGATGTCAAAGGTGAAAGGAATCAAGGGTTTCTTTAAATATTTTGGCTAGAACGCATGGGAGAATAAGGTTGCCTCATCAATTTAATGAGAAATGATGGCTAATATAAGTCTTTGTCTTTTTAAAGCAGCTGTATTAACAAAAGACTATAAATATAACTTCTTATTTCATTTAGTTTTTAGCAGAATTAAAGAATGCAGGCTTATAGTTTTGTTTCCACAACATAAATTACTTAAATTGTTCCAATTAGAGATTGAAAAATGAATAGACTTATAAACTTGGAATAAATTAAAATTTTGTCAAAAAATTATTTTTAACCAATAAAACAAACTCGGGTAGGATTAAAGTCAAATACTTTTTAAACTCTCAAAGATAGTTAATTCTCATGATGAGTACTTATTTCCAAAGGAGTAAAATAGCAAGAAATCTTTCTAACTCACTAAAAAAATTTTTTTAATTAAAAATTATTGGGGGTGACATTGATCAACAAAATCCAATGTTTCAAGTGTACATTTGAATAGTGTCTAACTCATTTTAAGAAAATAGCATTCCCTGATATTAAAACTAAACACAGCTAACACTAAAAGATAAAAATACGGTCAGGGGAATCTCTTTGTAAATTATGTAAATGTCTAACCACTATGCTGTACACCTGAGACTAATATATAATAATATTGAATGTCAACTGTAATTGAAAAATCAAGGGGAAAAAGGTGTGGAGGAATAAGGTTTAAACTTCCAGGCATAAAAAAAAAAAAGTCATGGGGATGTGGTATATATAGGATAGGGAATATAGTCCATAATACTGTGATAGCTTTGTATAGTGTCAGATGGTTGCTGAACTTACCATGGTGATCACTTCTTTAGATATATAAATGTTAAATAGAAATATACCTGAAACTAATACCATATTGTATGTTGGCCATATTTTAATAAAAATCTTTAAAAAGAAATACAGGTTAATCTCATTTGTGAATATAGATTAAAAATCCTGATCAAAGTACTAATAAAAAAAAAGTGAACAAAACCTTGGAGGTGGGAATGTGGGAGGTATATGCAAAGGTTCAGAGCAAAGAGTGACCTGTGGAAGCAGAGCCACCTTCAGCGTTATCCTGTATGTTTTTGTGTTAAATGATTCCATGTCCTTGGGGCTCTTTTCAATAGTCTACTCATCCTTCGAGCCACTCTCTTTCTGTGTCTCCATTACCAAAGTTAATTCAAAGTATGTTGAGGACATCAGCAAAATGGTGGCATTGGAATTTCTATTGTTCATCTCCATCTAGAAACATCAATTTGAACAACTGTCTATACATGAAAACACTATGGGGCTGGGGGAGTGGAGAAAAATGTGGAGATCTTGGTCAAAGGGTACAGACTCCCATTTATTAAACTATACGTCCTGGTGATCTAATGTACAGCATGATGACTGTAATTAACAATACTATGTTATATGCTTGAAAGTTGTTGAGAAAACAGATCTTAAATATTTTTATCTCAAAAGGAAATGGTAATTATGTAAGAGAATGGAGATATTTGCTAACCTTATTGTCATTATCATTTTGTAATATAAATATATCAAATTATTACATTCTACACCTTAAACTTATATACGTTGTATGTCAATAATATCCCACTAAAGTTGGGGGTGGGGAGAAAGAGTTCTTTGGGAAAAATACTCCAAGAAAGATTTATTCTGCCAATGCAGTAGGGATTACTATTAGGAAATCTATTAATGTGACATCTCACTAATAGCTCAAAGATAATAAAAGATGCAATTTCAATAGACAATAATACTAGCTCACATAATTCAAATCCTATAGCGAGCTATGTTCTAGGTAGTGTTATAAGGGCTTTATTCAGATATATGTCCACATATATGTAATGTTCATACATATATGTATATATGTACAATTAATTTATATAAAACCCCCATGAGGTAAATAATATTTTTATTTTCATATTTTAGATGAGAAAAACTGAAACACAGGTTTAGTAACTTGCTCAAATTCACACAATTGGTATGTGCAAGAGCTAAGATATGAATGATATGAATCCAGGAAGAACCTATAATATTAAATCACTCTGCTAGATTACCTCCTAATAGATAGCAATAATGGCATAATATTTATATGTCTAACATTTATCAAGTGATTACAAAGTGTCAGATACTTCTGTAAGCACTTTGAATTGACTCATTCTCACTATAACAATATGATGCAGATATTGTTATTATTCCTATTTTACAGATGAGCAAGGTAGAGAAAGGTTAAGTAAACTCAAGATTATTCCATTACTAAGTTGAGGGAGTTAGGATTTGAATCCAATCTGCCTTCAAAGCAATTGCTATATTGTCTCTGAAACATTTGAACATTCATTGCTGATAATAAAATAAACCAATGCAAAGCCAATCAACCAAATAAAAGCTATGTAATTTAGCTAAAAAAGTGCTTCCTTAAAATTATTTTTAAAAATCTGTGTAACATCACAATCTATCTCATACTTTATGGATTTTTTAAAACATTAAATGTATTACCACTAAATTTAATAGCAGGGTATGGGTGCATTAAATCAACACTATCTTTTAAAAAAGCTGTTTTGGAAGTTTATTATAAAAGATGTGAACACCATTTAATGGGAAAAACAAAACTATAATTGAGAAGTCATGAATTCACAAAAGTATGGTCATTAATGGATGATTGAAAAAAAACTTCAGAAAATACATGTTTAATGATAATTGTATTCTACAAAGATTGTGAAAATAATAGTTCTCAAGACTGATGAGAAGATGTTAAAACAGAAACGTTTGTTCCATACAGGTAGGAATGAAAATAAGTTCAACTATTCTGGTTATATAGAAATCAAAACTTAAAAATACTTTAACTCTTTTAACTTACAAACCTCCTAGTAATCTATTCTCCCAAATAATCTGAGATGAGGACAGATATTTATGCTTAAGAATGTTAATTTCAGCATTGTTTATAATAGTAAAATATTAAATACAATCTGAATGTTGAACAGGATATTACTTTTTAAATTATGCTATATCCATTTCATAAGCTGTAAGTATCCACTTAATAAAGGCATTAACTGACTTAAGTTTGACTCCTGTTATAAATTTCTTTTGTTCCTAATGCCCCCTTCAAACTGATGGCTTTTCATTTTTATTTGGGTCTGTCCTAATGATGCTCTAGAGTAATAATTTTGTTAATATTCTTTTGAATATTCTTTTATTTGGAAAGAAGAAACAAGTAATATTTAGTTATGGATGAAACAAAAAAGAGGTGGTGATGGAAATGATATTTGTAAGGGTAGGGTGAAAGAATGAATATTGAATATTGTATGAATTTTGTCTAGTTTATGTTTCCCTAGAAGAGGCCCTAAGACAGGGACTCAAATTCAAGTTAAAATGTTTTATTTTAGAAGATGGTCCTAGAAAGCACTGTAAGAGCAGAGAGGAATAAGACAGGGAGGGACAGTAAGGTACCCAATAAAGGGTGAATTTTCAAGCTAGTAACTTAATCTCACTAGGGAACTCAGGGAGTTAGTATAAAATCAGGCAGCCTCAGTTAATCTCTGTCATCTCCAATGACAAAGGAGCTAGTATATTTATATGCCAACCTCTGTTGCTAAGGGCTGTTCCTTAGTGGTATTTGTTGATTCTCTGACGCTTCCAGCCTGTTTTGTACATTGTCAGTGTGGGTATTGACTCCAGAAGGAGCCCTAAGGCCACTGGAAATCTGGCTTGCACTATAATGGCGAGGCCTGCGGGTATGTACTTGGGGTACTGACAGTGTCTGTTATACTGTTCTGACATCATTTTGAATACTGACACTGACATCCACATTTTTAGGAGTTAGTAGTTTTTCTTTTATAAGTAGAATAACAATAACAGAATCATAACATCTGCCTGTTAAGGATAATTTGGAAAAAGCTGCTTAGCTGGACCTTAACCTAGGTACTTATTTACTCAAGAGTTGATAGAAACTTGCTTATAACCCAATTCATCTATAAAATATTGGTCCTCAGAAACAAGTGCTAATACAATTATATCTGCTTGTCAGCAAATCTGTTAATAATAAGAAACATAATTTCTGGTTTAAGATCAGAAGGGACTAGACTTATTTTAATCCTGTGGGCCAATCATTCTGCAAACCATATGAGAAATGATGCTGTCAATTTCTAATATTCAAACTATAATTTCCCTGCATTGCGTGGGAAGAGGGACTCTGAATTTATCTTCAATTACTATTGTTATAGTTTGACAACCATGTGAAAAGATGAATGAACATTTTCATGTCTTATAAACATTAAAATACCAAAGCACTTAAAAAATTGTTCCAAGCGGCTAGATCCTAGCATGGTATCTGGTACATAGTAGGTACTTAAAATATATTTTTTGAAATTCAATTACCATTAGTAGTGAACTTTCTTGGTTAGATTGATCTATTTCATTTATTCTGCAATCATTGAGTAGCTAAAACATGTCAGGCATGGTGCTAATTTTAACTCAATAGATGTCTATGTGTTGTGTTGCCTGGCATATACCAATAACTTAAGTCTCTTAGTACTGTTATACAACATATTTAACCAAAGATATGTTCTCACATGCAGAGGAAATCATCACCCTTAATGTATATCTTAGAGACCTGCTTGTCTTTCTAAAAGTCTTCCTATATCTCTTCAAGCCTCACTTCCTCTGTATTCCCCTTTATTATTTTAGCTGTTTGACAGCTTCCTTAATAGGAAAGTAGCTCAGTAAAAACTCCTGGGAAATTTACAGAAGATTACACAGAGAGACAGTCTCCAATTTCCTGCTTTTCTTCTTACTAGAGTATTGCATTTAATTGATACATCATTTTGAGCCCAGTGAGTACCATCATCGTTTCACTTGTTCTTTATATGTTCTGAAATGTGTAAAGCATGTGGGGAATTTTATGCTTCCCAAGGACTCCTAAGCCCACTGCTCTGGAAATCACTAAATTTATTTGCTCACTAATTGTTTTAGGTTTCAATTTAATTTGTTACCTGTAACGTTTGTATTTTTATATCTGTCGTGACAGTGTCTACAAACTTTCTGGCCATGCCCATCATAAAATTTGCTCTAACTTTAGTCCCTTCAAATTCATGATGCCTTTTCAGTTAGCTCAGTAATGGTACTGAGATAAAACTTCGCTTTTAAGAAGTGCTGCTCCTCAACTTCATTTGTATCCTTGACATGCTCAAAGTTTTAGAATGAGGTATTGTGTATCAACAAAATTAATTCAGTCATTTTTATTTTTTCATTTATTCACCAAATTCATTTATTTACTAAACGGACTGTTCTGTAGGGAAAAGTCAGTAGACTAAGAGTGAGAAGATCTGAGATCTGGGGTCTGGTATGACTGTGCCCACAGCAAAATAAGTTATATGACCTTGTAGAAGTCACTCAGGCTGTCTGTGCCTCAGTTTCCTGATCCATAAAAAAAGAAGAAAATTATTCCTTTTTTACAGAGTTTTGAAAATACAGTTGAATACTACAGGGAAGAGCTTTCTAGACAAAGCACACTATGCATGTGAGGTATTATTACTACTACTATTACTACCACCATCATCATTTTCCAGTTGGTGACTTTCGATAATTTACTTAATCTTTCTGAGCTTCCATTTCTTCATTTGTACAAAGATAGCTTCTGTGTTCAATTCTACCTCAGCATCAGGAGAGATTTTATTGAGGAAGGCATTCTAAAAGACAATTTTGAAAGATGAGTCACTCTTAGCTTAGGAGAAGGAGAGGACATTTCAGGTAAAGTTAGCAATGTGAGCAAAGCTTGAAACAGTCTGGTAATTTAGAACTGCAAGCAATTTGGCAGGAGCCTCTCTGAAGTGAGAATGGAATCTTAACAATAAGGTTCCACAGGGAGGATCAGGCCCAGCCAAGCGGTTAAGACTGCATTCCTCAGTGATATAGCAGCCCCAGATGGTTTTAAGCAAAAATAAGCCTCAAAGTGATGAGGTTGGTCTGAGCTGTGGGGTAGTAGTAGTGAAGGTAAGACCCAACTAATAGCTCCTACTGTGTGCTAAATGCTTATAGGACCATTTGCCGAGCTCTTTACATGTATTATGTCATTTAATCATAAGAACGACTGTATGAGTTTGGTCCTAATATTTATTATACAGATGAGGAAATAAAAGCTCAGAAACATTAATAACTCACTCAACATTACACACTTTGTAAATGGCAGAATTCAGAGTTTGTAATCTACGCTCTCAATTATTAGACCAAACCGTATTCTTTAATTTTAAAACTCTTGTTTTCTGAACTTATTTGAAAACTGATGAATATTTTGTTAAAAATTGGATCACAGGGTCTTTGAGTTGGAGGGGACTTTATCATTCAACCAAATCCTCTGTCCAACGCAGGGATCCTCTGTAGGGTGCTTCCCTGTTGCTTCAGCGCACACTGTGACAAGGAACTCAGTATAGAGAGAATGTGTCTCTGATAATTTTCCTCATATTCAGCTGAAGTATCTGTCCTGTTCTAAGCTCTGTTCTCTGGAGAACATCTGGTTGTATAAACCTTTTTTTTTTTTTTTCTCATATGATCGCTGTTCTCATGCTATCATGTCCCCCAACCCAAGTCTTATTTTCTTTAACTGAAACATTCTTAGTTCTCTCAACTGTTTCTCATATATTTTCTAAACATGTGATATACATTGTGTAGAGTGAGGTGATGTGCTCTTTTCATCTGGATGCTACTGTCTGATAAAATAACCACAATTTTTGCTTAGGCGATAATTATGGGTATTAATTGTGGACTCTAGTATCAGACTACTTGTCTTTAGATTTTGGTAATGCCATTTTCTGGAAGGTAATCTTGAGGGAATTTCTTAATCTTCCTAAACCTCTATGTCCTCATCTAGAAAGTGGGTTAATTTTAATGGCTGACTCATAACTAACTCATAGAATTATTCAGATTAAGTAAGACAATATAGATAAATCTCTTCATCCATTACTGTTAGATGGCTTTCCCTTTTATGTACGGTAAAATCCACATTTTTATCCTGATTTTTAAAGCCTTCACCTTTGTTCCTCCCCAATACCTCCAATAACCCTTCCCAGCTTGAGTTTTCTTCTCAGCATGTACTACCTACTCTCATTGACGTACTTTAATTATTTATGTATTTATTGTCTGTGTTCTTTGTCCTTGATCCTAACAATAATGTTAGTTTCATGAGGGTAGGGATTTGTTGCCTATATTCTTCACTGTTGTACCCCCAGCTCTCAGAACCATAGCTGGCATATTATTGGTACTCAATAAATCTCTACCGGTAGACTAGGGGCTATGATTTTAAAAGATTTAATAACAAAGTTTTGTTTGCTCAAATATATTGTTTCTAATAGGATTCATCTAATGCTTAGATTTCAATGAGTCAAGATTCACTCTCTGGTGATTTGAGTGGAGGTTTCTGGGAAACTCCATACAATTATACAAAAATCTATACATTTTACTCAAGACTCTTCGATATCTACTCCAAACTGGTATACCTGGCAGAGGTGTTTTTTGTTTTTTTGTTTGTTTGTTTGTTTGTTTTTTTACTCTTAAAGTGAAGATCATATTTATCTGTTGTTATAATCTGTATGAATTGAGCTGAAGATCTCCTTTAACTTAAGAGTCTTCAGTCAGATCTTCCATCTCTTTGATCAGTATCTTTTTAGGCAAACAAAAGCAAATTCAGATTGCTTCGATAATCATTTTAGACTATTTACTCTCCTTTACGTGTATGTTCAGTTATGAATTTCCACCCAATAAAAACAATGTATATAACAAGAGTGCAAGCTGTGGAGCCACATAACATTGAGTCAGATAATCCAGTCTCAACCACTTACTAGCTAAGTGACAACCAGGTATTTTTTTATTCTGTACTTCTCTGTACCTCAGTTTACTCATTGGTGAAACAAATAATGTATGTAGGGCAATTAGCATGTAGTAAATATGTAAACATTTGGTTTTATTTAATTAACTAACATTTTCTTCTAATCAACATATTAGTAGTCCTTTTATTGTTTACTAATATGTCATTATGGTAGATTGTTACAATGATAGGATACTAATCATATAAAGTTTTTATAATATGCTGAATTGTTTGGATTGGTAAACTATGGCCTTTAGGATAGAGTTCAAAATTCTTTTTATGGTATTTCACATTCCAGTCAATCTAAATTTGATCCAGTTCCCCTGGACCCTAAATGTTTTTGTGCCTCTATGTCCACTGCTCCTATAGTTCCTTGTCTTATCAAGGCCTCTTCTACTATATCTTTTAATATAAATTTTATCATTGTACAGCTCGAGTCAACACTGTATTCCCTTTGAGGTCTTTTCCCATCCACAGTTAATTTCTCTTATTTATGACCCTCTATGATGATGATTACTTTCTGTTTTACATATTAAGTAATAACATGCAGCTCAGTGGAGTGTTCTATGAGTTCCCCTACCTCCTTCACTTCTCCTTAGAACTCATCTCTTATGCATCCCCCCATCCCCAGCTCACTGCCTTCTAACTGCTCTGTACCTTGAATATGCCAATTATTCTTCTGGTTCAAGGTTCTTTTACTTGCTATTTTACTTGCCTGGTACACTTTTCCTTCAGATAGCCTTTTGACTTGCCCCCTCACAGAGAAGCCTTCTCTGACCACCCTATTAAAATAGCACTCTCATTATTACTCTCAAATTTACCCTGTTTTTTAAAAAAAATTTTGTATACCTAATATCGTGCTGTATATTAATGTATTTATATGTTTATTATCTGTCTCATAGATAAAATGTAAGATTAAAGAGGATAGCAATATCGTCTATTTTGTTCATGGCTAAATTCTTTCTTTTGAGGACAGTATGTGACACTTAGTAGGTGTTCAATAAATATTTTCCCAATGAATGAATGATGAATTAATAAATAGAATTGCATTTATTGGCATAGTTTCCCACCCAACTATCATGAGAAATTTTCAAATATAATCTGAGTTTGGCTTCTCAACCCTCAATCAGTGCCCTTATTAAAATATGAATATAATGGAAAGAAAAAATATGTATATGAAAAATGACAGTAATATGTTTAAGTGAAAAACTGAAAATAGAAACTATGATTTTGTATTCTAATGAAGTCCCACTCTATTGGACGTTCTTCTTAACACTCGCAATAGTTAAAGAGTGTGGCAGATACTGTTAGTGCTCCTGTCATTGTCATTTCATTTCCAGCAGCCATCGCCTGTCACTCTGTGAGAGAGCTGCTGCTGGAAATGCCTTCCCTTCTCCTTCTGCTCCCTGCTCCTACTGGAACCAGTGACTGGAGTGTGGAGACATAAATACCATAAACCCCTTGGTTCTCTTGTAGGGACATGTTTTCTGCACTGTTTTCAGAGCCCCTTGTGTATTTTAGCCAAAGACTTCTGTCAGATCGTGCTGGATGCTGCACCCTTGCTTGGACTCTTTGAAGTCCTACTTTCCTGCTCCTCTATAACTTTCTTCTAGGAACATACTTTTTTAATAAATCACTTTCACATGAATCCTATTCAGGTCTACTTCTGGGCACTATAATCTAAAACTAAGAGAGAAGGTGTCTTTTTTGCATCGGCTCCCCTATTGTTCTGTGCTGGGGGTCAGGTAACATGGAGCCTCGAGTCTATCATCTTCTCTGAATTCAGATATGGCTGTCATCTGTGGTCCTTTTAGGACCTGGTTGTGACTGGGTACATCCTCGTATGTGTACTTTCTAGATGAGTTTAAAATCTACTTTGCCAATAAACTTAATAGAGGAAAGGAAGGAAAATAAGAGTGGGGGGAAAGGGGTATCTTCTTTTTTGCTCAGTCGACTTCTCTATATTACCTCTCCATCCCTACTCTAATTCAAAATTCATTAGTTTCTTTTCCTTCTGTTCACCTTGCTTCTCTCTCCCCAATAATATTTCTTCTGTCATACCATATCCTTTATTAGTGAAGAGCAGCATCTAAGCTGTCAGCTCTCTAATTACAGTACAGCATAATTACAACTATGTTAAGCAATTATTTGTTGTGCATGTCACCTCTAGTTGATTGTGAGGTACTTAAGAGCAGAGTCTATATCTTATTGATCTTGTTTTCCCCACAGTGCTCAGCACAACACAGTGCACACATTAGAATTGCAATTAAATATTTTTTGAACAAATTATAAAGATCAAATTGATATTGAAAGGGCATGGATTTTAGTATTTTTTTCTAATCTTATCTTGTTCTCATCTCTGAAAAGAATAATTATTTTCTTCTTTGAATTTGAGGACTCATGGTTTGTTTTGTTAAGTGCTTGTTGAAAAGTAGGCTTAAATTAATCTGTTTATACTTGGATACTTGGTAGAATTTAATAGGATGAAGACTCATTTGTTGAGTGAAGAGGATTCTTTCTATTCATCTGATGTTAATGATGTTAGCACCTATCATTGAACTATTTAAATCCTGAAGATTTATTCATTAAAGAGAGTCTAAAGTGACCCTCACCCATTAGAACATCAGGTTAAAAGCCAACTTGATGAAACCGTAAATTATTAATGTGATCAAAATGCCTTTGTATAGTCTGAAGATCAAGGTTTCATCTGCTTCTCACTGAATAACTTGCTAAAATTACATTCTTGGATATTGTTTAAATTTCTGATTCTTATATGAACAAATGGCAAATCTAATATAAATTTCAGATAAAGTGAAGAGTAGTGAGTTCTGAAACAAACTTAGAAAAGAAAAAGAAAAAATATAATTAGCTATGAGGAAATAGATACTATTTTTTAAAACTGAGAAAGCAAGGACGAAGTTGTTAATTACCACATTATCTTACAAAGATAATCACTTCTTAAGTTGCATCTAGGTACATGCAATTAGTAATTATTTATCAAACATCTAAGTAAGGACCACACTATGATGAGTGTTTAAAAGAACGGAAGATTCAATGTCTGGTTAGAGCTAGGATTTACAGTCAGGTTGGGCAGACACTACCGATAACACTTGAAGCAATAGTGAACTTTGTAAGACACTGCCATAGAACATGCTGTGTTACACTGGCTCTGATCTTATAGCCTTTGCCTTGAACATTTGAACATAATTGTCTCTTCCACTGTCCTAGTTTAGCAACTCATTACCTATTGCTTTGAATGTTACAACAATATTTAGTGCTTGGAGCATAGTTAGTGCTCCTTTATTTGTTATCTGAATGAATGGATAAATGAATGGCCAAGAATCTAAAGACTATAGGAAATTAAAGGGAAAGAATGGGATCTGGAGCAGGCAGTGAAGACTGCCTGCAGAAGGTATTACTTCATTTGAAAACCACATGGGAAACCCAGTAGAAAGAGGGCAAACACAGATAGCAAGAGAGCTGTGGCCATCTGTCAAAATTTTCAGAACCAGATGATGACGAATAGTAAAGCCATATTTATTTTAGTTTCAGAGTTTTGTCTGAAATGTAAAGTTCAGACAGAGTCAGGCTAAAGGAGATGTTTAGCTAACCACTAGAAGGCTTTTTATTGAAGTTATCTGAAAAAAATATTGTATGCTATTTGCTAATTTCAAATAGTTCTGATAGAATATTAAAAATGTCTATTCGTAATTATTAACATTTTAAGTTATACATATATGAAAATAATAACTCGTTTTCTTGAAAATATTCTCTAAGATATTTTTATTAATTAGTCTGACAGCACTCTACATTTTAATTATTCTGTCACTTAAATGGTTTTTGTAAAATAAAACCTGATCAACTTACCCCTTTGCTTAAAAACCCTTGTTGGCTTCCTGTGATTTTAGGATTATGTTCAAAGTCTTTAAAGGTGGGAGGGAGGTATGATCATAAGCCTTACTGAGTGTTTACTATGTGCCCAGGCAGCATTCTAAGTGCTTTACATATGTTATACAATTTAATATATGTCATATTTGTAATTATGCTTAATAATTCTTACAACATCCTTATTGTTTGAGGGGGAAAGGTGGTAATACTACTCACCTTCCAAAGCTGCTCTGAGGATCAAACAAAATAATCTTTTAGAATTGGTATATGGTAAGGAATACATATATAGTAGCTATACAGCCTTCAAATCCCTTACCCGAAAGAGAGCCTTTGACTGAATAATGGATTAGCCATTATTGACATTTCAGTGTGTCAGAGAAAGAGGAAGCCGTAATAAACAACATCAGAAAAATTGTAGTCACAGAGAAGAATGAAAACAATTACAACAGTGCTGCCTCCAACTAAAAGATAAGGGGGAAGGAAAGGAATCTAAAAATTCCTCTCAAACATCATCCTTTTTCGGCATGAGGGGAAAGGAAACAGGCTGCTCTACAACTTGCCTCCCCACCTTCCCATTAGAAGAATCATCCAATAATAATACTAATGATTATAATTTGAGTACTTATTTGCTGCCATTTTTTATAGGAGACTGGGGCCTAATGAAGTTCTGCAAATTGCCAAATATCATACATGGGGATTTGAAACTTAGCTTATATTGAATTCTGAACCCAGAAACTTTCTAGTAAAATGTCCTGTTTCCTAAATCTCTTTAGGAGTCTGGAAACACACTTTCCAGAAATGAGAGGAGTGAACGAAATAAATTTTACTAGACAAGACTAAAGTGTGTGTGTGTGTGTGTGTGTGTGTGTGTGTGTGTGTGTAATTTCGAGTGCCTCAGTGAATGAGTATATATTTAATAAAATTTTTTTAGGAACTACAGTGTACTAGGTATTGCTCTAGATGAAGGGCATGTTATAGTAAGCAAAACACATTTCCTGCCCTCCTGGAACTCATATACGCAAAAGAGAGAATGCTGCCTCTTCTGTAAAGACAAAAAAAGCTTGAGGTCATTCATTTATTACTGGGACATGCTCACAGAATGACTTGCTCCTATAGAAATTCACAGTATTCTTTGTCATAAATAAACAAGTTATGATCCTCTTGTCCTGAATGGCTCGCCATAATAGACTTAATTGGACCCCTGTCTCATAATTTGTAAATTTTCCTTGTTCTCTGGGAGCTTACATTCTCTTCTGGAATTCTCATCTATCAGTATCAAGTATAATTCTTTTTCTTCATCATTATGTTAAAAAAAAAAAGGCCAAGTTCTCTTACTTCTCGGTATGAAGCAATTCAGATTATAAAGTATCATACTGCATTAATGGCAAAAATGCCTCTGAAGGGGAAAACTTATTCAGCAAGGGCATGTGTAAACAACAAAAAATAATATGGAATTATGATGAACTACAGCAGATGAATACCATAATTTCCAAGAAAAAGGCACCAAATACAGAGAATCTGTGGCTCTCCCTTTTCTTGTAACTTGTCTTCAATATAAAATTGGCTTTCATATGACTATAAATGGATAGCTCAGGAACTTTGTAATGAGAGTCAGATTCTTTCATCTCTAAGCTTCTGGTTCTAAAGAGCCAAAGCTATTACTCTCTGATGGGTGTTTAGCGATTTTTGCAAGATAAGTCACAGCCCAGCTTCTCAAAGGCAGATAGATAGATCAGTAAAAAGCTGATAAATGGTGGGATAGGACAATATCATTAGCTAACTCATTAACAATTTTGTGTTTAGAGAAACTCAAGGGTGACTAACATGGAGATTAGACACTCTTGGACAACAAACAAGGCCACATTAAAAGTATCATGGGAAAATTTTATTCTGCTAGTGCCTTAGCCAGGGTGAGGGTTGGGTTGATATTATATCATCTAGAAACTTTCACAAACAATTCATTAAAATTTTTTTCAAAGACTTTATTTTTAAAACATGTGCTTTAAACAGAAGTATAATTTTTCCTTTATAATTTAACACGTATCTTGACATTGTCTCCCAGAAGAAAACCTATTTTTCCTGCATCAGCAACAAAGCTGTTTTGACAAACCTAGTATAATTTAAAGTCAATTAGACCAGTTATTTATTTTGAACATGAGCGACCAACTAATCAAAATTTAGGAAGAATCTTGATACATATTCTTTAATATGTTAAATTTATAGGATTATATTCAGCAACATTTGAAAAGTTAGGCATTTTGGAAAAAGAAAATGGAAAAGAAAAATAAGAGGCAAAAATTCGAAATAAGCCCTGCCCATTTCAAAATGTTTTAAAGTAATTGAATGATCATCTGCCACATATTGGATTGTAATTTCAATAAAGCAGTGATCAAATCTTTAATGTGTAGACAAATATCTTGCACATAATAGACAATCAATAAATATTTAATCTTTCATTCAGTGTTAATTAAGCATTTCATATGTGCTAGCGCTAAAATGTTTGGTGTATATATATATATATATATATATAGTGTGTGTGTGTATGTTTATATATATGCATGTATATATATATTTAATAGAAAACATTCTCAAAATTTTTATTCAAAAAACAAAATAGGTAGCATGATGTAGAGTACTAGAATGAAAATCCAAAGTCTTGGGTTGTACTCCTTGGATGAGAAACATTTTCATCTCTCTGTTTTGTTTTGTTTTGTTTTTCATTTGTAAAAAGAAAGGGACAAGAGTAATTATCTTTCAGTTTTATAGTAGCCTCTGCTCTAAGACATGGGTGAAACTGGGAGAGACTAGGCAAAAGTATTTGAGGAATTAATCTTAATAAGCATATGTAAGTTTGTGTGTGTGTGTGTGTGTTTGTGTGTGTGTGTGTGTGTGTGTGTGTGTGTGTGTGTGTGTGTGTTTGTAGGAGAGGAGACAAAGAAGAGAGAGGAGAAGGAGAGAGACATGGAAATAGTGACCTTGAAAATCAGTCAAATGTGACATCTCTTGGGAATAATTTAGCAGTTATTCAGCAAAGTACCAGCATATCCGGAATTAAAGCCAAAGACCAAGACAATGTTCGACCCTTGGAGAAATTAGATCCAAATCAGATAATCTGATATATGGCGGTCATGAAAGCAAAATGTAGTGGCGCCTCATAAGATGAAACCCAGGAATGATAAAAGCTAGAGATATGGAATGACCCTAAAAAACAAGGGAAAATAAATGACTTTTTGAGAAGGTGATACTGAGGAGATTTGTAGACCTCTTATTTTTTTTTCTTCATACAGGAGCATGACCTTCATATATCTAGGTTTGCAGTAATTACATATGCAAATAAATAGGTAAGATCTGATTAGTGTGGTTGGTATGTAGGAATCCATGAACATAAATCATTTTGTCAAGTTAGTTTTAGTTTATATAAATTTTTACTTTAAGTCTTGGAATAACATTTTTCAAAACATAAGGTTGCTTTTGCTTTAAAGTTTTATGATAGTAGAGGATTAAAAGTTGGGAATCACTTTTCTTTTTCCACTTCATCTTTTGGGCATATAGGGTGGTTGGGCAGGAAAAAGGAGGGATAGGAAAAAAATAACAGGAGAGCACCTAAATAGACTGTGATTCTTTCAAGTGAAATAGTGACTCTTTTTGGTAGTTTTTACAAGTTATAATGCACAAGCAATTTTCTGATATGAATTTAGATGCATAGTTGTTTGAGTTAATTATTTTAATTTAGTTTTTACTTTTTAAATGTGAGTTCTAATGTGCACAGTTTGAGTCAGATATTTTTACAAGTTCAGGTTTATTGTGGTCTTTTAATCTTCCTTCATTCCATCCTTGCTCTCCAGAAGTGGCAAGTTTCAATTCTTTTAGCTGATTTTTTAAATTTTTGTATGTTTCTTTATCACAAAGTAACATACAACCACCTCTTCTTTTTGTGTATGTTTTTAAAAGGATTACTTATTAACTTCCCACCCTGGAAGACAGAGACGTTGCTGTCTTAAATAGAAACTCTCCTTCCCCCAGTACACATGTATCCATTTTTGTATCCTACTATTTTTTTCCGAATAAGGCTGTTTGGCTAGATCAATATTGTGTAAACTTAACACACAGCTAAGCCATGTGGTATAATCTAATTGCTTTTAATATTCCCACTGATGTTTTTGTTTTCCTTGAAGTTAATACTTGATTTTTTTCACTTGTTTATTTTTGTATGTACCAATTATTAATTTAATTTCAAACTCTGACAATGTTAAATTCATCTTAATACAGTCAGACTCATCAGATATTCCATCAATTTTATCTGCTTGATGAAATCTCAGTAGCTTTCTAATCTGTTCTAATAAAGACTGGCTGTACTCTATCCCTGATGTATACTTCTTTTTCTGGGATCTTTCTTTACCATCACTTTTACCTGGGGAATCTCTTTACTGCTCTTGAGTTGGTGCTCTTATTTCCTGTATACTATTTCTTCTCCCTTATTGATTTATTCTTATATTCGATGGGGCATCCAGTAACTTCTTTATAAGAGATTCATACAGAATACATTTTGTGAGAGTTTTTTTATGTCTGAAAATAACTTCACACTTATTTAACAGTTTGGCTAGATATAGAATTGTAGATTTGAAAGTATTTTCCATTAGAAATTTGAAGACATTTCCCACTGTTTTCTAGCTTCAAATGTTGTTATTAAGTTCCATGTCATTATAATTCCTGATCCTTTGTACGTGACCTGTCTCTCCCCAAGTCCTTCACTCCTCCAGGAAGCTTGTAAGATATTGTCATCAGTATTTTAGAATTTTATAATGATAATCTCTGATGTGGATATTTATCCATTGGCTAGGTACTTGATGAGCTCTTTAGGTCTGGAAACACATGCTCTTCACGTTTGGAGAAGTGACTTAATTCATTAATGATTGTCTTTATTATCTCTGATTTATCTTTCTAGAAATCCTATTATTCAGATATTGGACTTGCTGACTGGCTCATCTAATTTTCTCAGATTTTTTTTTCTATATTCCATCTCAGTCTTTTAGCTCTACTTTCTCTGAGTGGTTTTCTCATTTCATCTTTATACTCAGCTTTTGATTTCTGCCATTATGTTTTAGATAATTTTTGTTCTTTGAACCACATTTTAATATCTTATTTCATTAATACAATATCTTCTCATCTTTCAGAGGTTACTAATGATTATTTTTTGAGGTTTTCTTTTTCCTATTCTATTTCTGCTTCATCCAAGTTTTTGTTTGTTTTGTTCATCAGATGTTTGTTGATCTTCAATCCTTAATTATCTATTCAATCAAATTTGGGACATTAAAACCTGGGTTTTTATTAACAAGTCTCAGCAGCCTTGACTGAGACTTGTTAATCATAAGCTTCACAGTAAGGTGATCTAGCTGAGATGTTTAATTGGGGAAACTTTAGCATCAGCATCTTCCGATTTTCTTTTGGAGCTGATCACGCCCTGTAGAGAAGTACCTTCTGGTAATTTTTCTGGAAGGTACAAGCTTGTCTGTTATTCTGGTGGTTAAGTTAGGGAAGAGAGCTGAGGTATGTAAATGTTCACGTAATTTCTGTGTTTTACTTTATCTTTACCTTTGCCCTAGTACAAAAACAGTCCCACTTTTTTCATGCAGAGAATAAATCTCAAATTTTATGCTAGAGGGGAGGGAAGTCATCTGGAACACTGAGCGGAAAAGGGGATCTAAGTTTCTAAATACTTCTTGGATAGATAGTACCTTTTCAACAAAATAATCCTATTTTAGCCCTATATCTACCCTTTAAGAGGTGCCTAGTACTGGCAATTCTTGATGCCTTCAGAGGTTCTGCATGGTAAATTAGATAATTTCTTCATTTCCTTATTGTGTTCTAGATTCGATACTGTTTATCCAGTTGCTTCGGACATTTACAAATTTGTGTCTGTTGCCTCATTTCCCATTCTCTTTGTCCCTATGAATTTTTGTGTTTTGGAAACCCATTGCCAGTGTCTTATTTAAGAAGGGAGTGAAAATAAATGCATGTTTTCTTTTACTTTCCCACCAGAAACACTATTGATCTTAAACTGAAGTTTATCTTACAAGCGATACAATTAATTTGACCATAGTCTAGTGGTCGAGGAGGGAAAGCGGAATCTTTCTTCACATAAGCCTTTGACATTCAACTGTATCAGTGTCCTCTTGCACCCTCCTTTGGTGTCCTTTTCTTAGAGTTCACACAGTGCATTGCTACCCTCTTACTTTTTTCCCCTTTATCATTTCATACCCTTGATTCAGAACCCCAAATAGCCCCAAATTCTGAGCCTGACATTCAAAGCTCTCCATAATGTTTTCATTTTTTCTTTCTCTCTAATATAAACCCTGCTTCAGTTAGTCTGGTGTCTCTCTTTCCTTCTTTCTTTCCAATTATTTCTTTACTTATCAAGCATCTCTGGAACCCTTGTTATATGTCCAGTTGTTAAAGGTTAAAAAATAAATAAAATATCCCTTTCTTTGAGATGCTTGCAATATAATGAGAGACACAGATGTTAGTAATCTAATACATTGACATAGTACAGGTGCTGTAATAAGATTCTGACAGAATAATGTGGAGCCACTTGGGTGAAGGTAGAATTCCATGTGAGAGGTAAGAAAAGACCTTACTAATGAAGCATATTTGGCTTCAGTCTTAAAAAGTAGTCCCTAAGAGGCCTTAGAGCAAGGGTTTGGTGAGAGGACAGACTCTCTAGGTAGTGTATATCGTTTGCGGAAGGTTAAGGGCCATGTGTAAAAGATCTTTATGTATTAGGGGAAATGTAGGAGTAATGAGGATGGAAAATGATGGATTGGTTCAAGAATGTGGATATTTGTATTTTAGAAACATAACTGTTATAGCAATGAGGAGGATAGATAGGAGAGGTGCTCCTCTCAGTTGCCACAATCATGATGAATGCCCACGTCATTCCTCTTCCTCATTCCAAATCTGGCTCACTCTTCAAGTTCCAACTCAAGTCTCATCCATTTTATGAAGCCTTTCTCACCTGTCCTAGCCTGTCAGCTTTTCCCCCTTTTTTGACTCTTAATATATGAATTATGCCAGGTAGTGCTTGATTATATATTATTGCAAACTTTATACTATTTGTGTGTGTGTGTGTGTATGTGTGTGTGCGCACTGCACCTCCTGTCTAACAAATGTGCAACCTCCTAGAAGACTAGCATAGTCCCATGTATGGTGTAACCCAACAGATATTTGATTTTTACAACAGTGGTTAAATAAATATGTAGTGAGCTACCACTGTGTGCCAAGCCTGTGACAGATTCTGGAAACTGAGTGAATAAGTGAGACTACAGTCTCTTCATCTAAGACGACAGACTTCATTTTTTTAAATATATCTAAAATTAAATCTACTGCATATACTCTTAATAACCACAACCAGATTCTGATTTATTTATTCTCTCTTCACAATTTAAGCCAATTTTCCACGCAGTGATTTTTTAAGCTTTTATTTACCCACCCATAGATGCTCCTGATGGTCTTATTACTGCCTTTCCTTGAGGAATCATTTTAATTAATAGCCCCTTTAATTTGAATTTCTGGGCATAGAGGTTGCAAATGAATGTGAGAATATTTAAACTACATTTATTTATGAGCTAAAAGAATCAGAGTTTTTTAAATTATTTTTTAAAACTATTTTTTAAGCTGGTTCAAATTTGGCAGTAGAGAAGATATATCTTCAATTTAACTGTAAATATAAAAGAACTATTAATAGAAATTTGAAGTACATTCTAGGATAGAAATGTGATTATTTAAACTCTTAAGTACAGTAGCCAACTTTATCTTGATAAAGTGCAAATCATGATTCTAAATTCACTTAATTTTCTCCTTTTTAGTTTCCCAGAGTTTAGAATTTGTTTTACATTTCTAAGACCACAGCTCTCTTTGAAAGTCCATGTATCACCTTAATTTACATAGAAATAAATGGAAATATATTATGGAGATCATTTAACTTTTTAGGTTTATTTAGAGGAAGACATCAAAGAAGACATCCTATAGTATGGATCTTGTTGTATTCATATGTATTGAAAATGCCATTTAAACTCTGAAATGTGATCTGATTATGCTGTCTAAAAATTAGCAATAAATGATCAAATACTTAGTGAATGGGTTCCATTATTTTATTAGTGGAGGCTTGATTGATTATAGTTTGCTTATTATTGGCTAATATTTGTTGAGTATGAGCTGGATATATGATGTTGGAAGTCTGAGGACATATAATCAGAGATGAAAAGTGGATGGCTATTGGTGCTATACACAGACCATCTGGGAATTCTTTGAACAGTTTGGTTGCTGTACCCATCTCACATCTGATGCAAGTTCAGTGAGCTTATATCTCACACTTAAAAGCTTCTCAGGACCATTACCCTTGGACCATCCAAGCAGCTTCAACTTGAAGCCCCTGTGGACCTAGTAGCTGTAGCTGATCTTCGCTTGTATCCAGCATGTTCCTGCACAGTGCCTGTCCCTCCCCTCTCTTGTTTCCTTGACTCTCCTTACAGGTTATCCCTGAAAGTACTTCCCCAATAAATTGCATGAATACTAATCTAACTCTCTTGGTTCTACTTTTAGAGAATTTAACATATGACAGTTGATATTTGAGACAATAAATGATGGTGGTTATATTAAACATGGGAGGAAACAGTACTTGTATTGAAAGGAATGATCCAAGATTTCAGAGAAAGGCTTGGGCACAATCAGAAGCTAGAAACATTTTGTAGAAAATGCATTATCAGAGCAGCAATCAGGGTCATGTTTTCTAACATTCCTAAGTTAATTAAGTTTTCTAAGTTTTCTTATTTTCTAAGTCTTCCCAGAGAGAAGAATTGAGTGTACTACATGTTGAAGAAAGTTGTAATAAGTTTCTCCACGTTGTTATTTGCAAATAGGTAAAATTGCTTCCAATGTTCAGGTTGAGTAGAAATTGATATGACAAGTATGTTGAGGTAGTAGCAGTCAATATGCATAAAAAGAAATAAACAGGATGCCTGGGAGTTGAATTGGACGAAATGGGGACTGAGGATTGATTAAAGGGATTCTCAAGGAATCCTTCCTAAGGATTTCTGAAAGGAGTCATCCTGGCCATAGTACTGCACCCTAGAGTGCTTAACTGAGTAACATATGCATGCCGCAGTTTTTGCCCTGGGATGTAGCTTCATCACTGGGAGTTATTTTTAGCTGAGGAAATGGAGACTCTGACAGGTTAAGTGATTTGGGATTAATTAATGACAAAATCAAGACTGCAGATTTTTTTCAGTCAGTTATTTATTCACACATACATATTAAAATAGTTGTAGTTTGATGAGATTAATAAATTATACAAATAAGCACAAATATTACGTAAGAGATATGACTCTTAAAGGATGCACAGAAAGAAGTTGTTATGATATTTGGAATAAAGGGACATAGATAGAGGTCAGTATGCTATGCCCAAGGAGGTGGGAATAATTTGGTGTGACTGCATTGTAGAGTGTGTTTCTCTGGTCAGAGAGGAGACTGAACTGCCATGTAGATACTAAAATGTGAAGGACTTTATACATCAAATTCAGAAGTTATAATTTAATCTTGAAAGAGATGATGAGTGACTAAAGGATTTTAAGCAAGAAGGTAAATTGATCAGATTTGCATGTTAAAAAACACTGCCAGCAGTGTGGAACCATTATAATAATTCAAATAATGAGAGCCTGAATCAAGATGTATTAATAGGGATAGAGATGAAGAGAAGACTGGAGAGGCGCTTAGAGATAGAATTGACAAGACTTAGTGATATAAATCTGAGATAGAGAAAAGAGTCTGAATTGACTCCTAAATTTCTGGCTTGGGTTACTCAAGAATAGTAATTCTGTCTCCAAGAGAAGGAAGTATGAAGGGTTGGGGTAGATTGCTGTTACGGGAAAGTTTGGAGGAGGGGAAAGAAGCAGTAACTTCAGTTTTTTACATGTTGAATTTAAAATGCTAGTTGGACAGTCAAATGCCTTGATATAGGCTCCTGATCACATATTCAGAATGCTTCTTACTATACTGTACTATGGATGGGAAAAACAATAGTGGTAAAGTAGAATAAGAACGTGTAAATTATGTATGCATACATCTATATTGTTTCTTTTAAGACTGGTCATTGTGGTGTGAACAATGGTAACTCAAAATCTCTTTTTATGTGTAGTTATATTTTATTAAAAGTAATTTTTTTCCCTATGATTCTTCTATGAACCCCCTTTTTTTTTTTTTTTTTTTTTTTTTTTTACTTTTGTAAAGTTATTACTCTGCCACTCAGTTAGAACTGCCATATGTCCTGGGCCTCTGCCCTCTTGTCTTCACCACCTTTCTACAATTCTTGTCCCTTAGTCTGTCTTCTCCATTCACTGTCAACTTTCTGCCTCCAGCATGTTAAGGAATGAATGTGTTGTCACCCCTGTTTGCTCTCTCTTTGTGATACCCCTTACTGTTTTTGGTATCTTATTGCAGTCCTATCAATCTTATCTGTTAAATCGTATGAACCAAGTTTGTAATTTTTTAAAGCAATAGTGTATTGTGTATGATCAACTAGCTTTATGCTGTGGAGAAGGCACCACAAAGGCAAACAGTTCTTGCTCTCCAGGTTAATAAATCTCAATGGCTTTCTTTCTACAAAGCCTTTGTATACTGATCCTATCATCAGGATGATGGAAGTAAGAATTTCAGGTAAGCAGAAAGAGGGAAGGGAGATAGGTAGTTGTTTCTTAGGCCAGATGAAATGTTTTATGGAATAAGAGTCTTATAGCTGGGGGGATGGTATGAGGAACAAGAGGGTGAAGGGTGTCAAAAGGTATAGACTTCCAGTATTAAAATAAATAAGGCATAAGGATGTAATGTATAGCATAGTGATTATAGTTAATAATACTCTTACATATTTGAAAGTTGCTAAGAAAGTAAATTTAAAATGTTCTTACCACAAGAAAAAAAATTCTGTAATTTCATATAGTGACAGATGTTAACTAAACTTAATGTGGTGATCATTTTGCAATATATGCAAATATCAAATCATTATATTGTACACCTGAAACTAATAAAATGTTGTATGTCAATTATACTTCAATTTAAAAAAGTCTTATGATAATGCAGTTTTGCCTGATGAAGGGAGGAGCATGGACTTATGCAGACCTAGTTTGAATCCTGGTTCCATTTCTTCTAGCCGTATGATTCTGGGAAAATTACTTAACTTCTTCAAGCCTCAATTTTCTCACAAGATTGTTGTGAAATTAAAATAATATGTGAAAAACTATGTACTACTTGACATTCACTGGTGGTTCAAAAATGCATGAATTTCCTTTTCTTTTCAAAGTTCCTCTCAAGTGATACCCTATGTACCTTCCTTTTCTTTCACATCGTGGGGACTCTCCCTTTGGGATGATAGGCAATGTTGTGTCTCAAGGAACACTGAAACTTTGAACACAATAGTACTTACACAAAACCCAGTGATTACTATAAATGTCTTTCTAAAATAAGTCCTATATAAAAGTTTCAAGGAGACTTTTATCAATATTAAGGGTGGTATATAAGTAGAACAAAGAGACCACGTGCATAATGATTTGAAATAGTGCACTTCTACAGTGTTGTCATCCAGCCCGCATTTAAAAGCTAGGTGCCTTTGGTACTTCGGCCCTGTTTGTGCTGCTTTTCTCTTGACACAACAGAAGACATTGGATTTGCAGTTAACTTTCTGGAACAAGGAAACAGCTATATTGAATTTTTTCTATTCTACTTAAGTACAGTCTTTCTTATTGCTGTTCTTATTCTTTTGGTTTTAAATCATGTATCTGATTTGAAGTTTATTGCCCTTTTTGGAACAGTGCATAGGATGCAGTGTTACCATAAGTTTTTTATTTTCACTAATATTTAAAGTACATTCTATAACAAAGTTGAAAAAATAGTAAGCAGGAAAAGAAAAACATACAATATGTTTAAGGGACCTCTGACTCATCAGTATCATATAAAATTAAGAAGTCAATCAGAGTATAGAATATAGGCCATAGGATTCATAATGAAAGATACTCTGAGAAATTATGAAAACAATCAAAATGATAGATTACTATACTTTATACTGTATCTTACTAGAATAAACAATGTTGCACACTATAATCTAAAGAGAAAATTAAAGAAATTACAAGTAGAAAAGTTTTACTAAATAAAAGTTTAGAGAGTCTCTTCAGAACATTATATCTCATTAAAAATAAAAGCAAGCTCAATCCACATATCTTTATCTTTGTTTTAAGCTTTGCTTCTGCCTCTGTCATTAGGAAACTCATAATAAGAAAGTCACCAATTCCTGTAATAGAAGACCTGAATGTTTGAGATGGCAATGCAGGGACAATCTCTGAGAGTCCCCTGAGAAAGTTTTATACAAAAGATGAATCTCAGGAGCTAAGAACTGGGGCCTAAGAAAATACAACAGAAGACCTTCCTTTCATTGTTCACCATGAGAAATGAGGCTTGATCGATGAAAGAAGCCAACAGGCATATTTAAGACAATAAAGTATTATCTACAATTTTATAGATGGAGGACAGAGAAGGAAAATATTTTATTGAAAATAACTCAATATTGGGAGAACTGTAATCAGGATTTAGGACATTTATTTCGAGTGCTTACTTATTTGCATGCTTCATTTGCAAACATAGATGGCTACTACTACTACTACTACTACTACTACTACTACTATTATTATTATTATTATTATTATTTTAGTTAACTTCTTTCATAACAGCTTTTTCAAATAAGTGATAGATTAGCTTTCGATTTCCATTCTGCATCTGAATTTCACTTTCCTCTGATGAGATGTATGATCTCTGGAAACATTTATGCTCAGTTCTGTTTTACTATGGAAACAGTCCTTGTTTGTTCTCTTAATAGCAACATTTATACTATGTAATCACTGTCATTATCTTTCTACTTCAGAAGATTTTCCTAGCTGCTCTAATCAGGTTTCCACCTACCTCAAAATCATATATTATCATTCTGTTTTTGTAGTTTCAAATGGTACTTTTTAGTTGTCGTTGTTGTTGGTGGTGGTGTGTGCATGTGTGTGTGTGAAAGTAAGTGAATGAGGAAAAGGGGAGGAGGGAGAGAAAAAGAAACTTTTTTTAGGCCATAATAATCTGAAACAAATGCCAGGTCTTGCTATTAACCCTTAGGAAAAACTGACCTTTCACTGGTAAATTCAATACATATTTTATTAAAATAAAACAAAATGAAACACTTGAGCATGCACTAGGCCAGGCATGGTGTGATTTCTGGGGATACAAAAATGAATAGGTCAAAATCATGGATCATTATCTAGTATAGAGAGAGATAAACAGGAAATATAGAGTGAGGAAACAACCTCAGTGCCAACCCATAGTAGCAGTTAGATAAATCCAGAAGGGAAGATGCACTATAGGACTAATAGTTTGGCCTCTTCAGCAAGTTTGCCTCCTACAAAAAAAAAAAAATGAGGAAAGACAGAGGCGTGCTGGACTAAGAGACATTCTAAAGATTTAACAGACATTATAACCAAATGTATGTTGATCTGGGTACTGGTTTGGACAAAGCAGTTCAAAGGACATTTTGGGGACAATTAGGACAATTTAAATATAGACTGTATCAAGACTGTATCAGAAATGAAAATTTTTGACATAGAAAGGTAGAATAGTAATTGGAAAATTCATATTGTGAAATTGCATGTAAGTTAGGGAGATCAAACTTTTTAGAGTCAGCTGAGAACACAGCTCTAACAGATGAAAAACTTTTAGATTGCACACATATGTGTTATTAAACATAAACATGTTATATATTTTTGCATATCACATGTTTATGCGTGTATACTATTTATTACATACTGTATACAGATATTAAATATTATTACTTTATTATACATTATACCCATTACATATGTACTATTTAACATAAATATATGAAAATAGGTATTTTCTTAAAATTATATATTATTCACTTTTCTGTTACATAAATGCTATTATTTAAATTTAGGAGTAAAAAGAGAAAAAGAAAAAATCCTAGCACCAGGGTCCTACAAAATCCCATTCCCAGTCACCTGCCAGGGAGCTTTGCTGGGAGCAAAGGCAACCAAAAAAGTTACTAAAAAGACAGATGAGAGATCCTGAAGAAGGAGCCTGAGAGAGTTGGAGCAACCAGTAGAAAGAGTAAATCCACCCTAAATCATGATTTAAATCAAAATTTTGATTTTAAAAATTAACAAAAATTAAACTACTAAATAATTTGCTCAAGAAAGAAATGGGAACCACAAATATATAAAATAAGAAATTATAAAAGAAAGTAACCACCGAAACACAAGAAATGAAAAAAAATTATATATTGTAGTTGTAGACAATTTTGAAAACCTAAATGAAATAAAAAATTTTCCTGGGATATACAGATTATCAAAACTGATCCTATTAGAGTTAGAAAGCCGTAAGAGTTCAATTTTTGTAGAAGAAATAAACTTATTAAGAAACTATACCACAAACAAAATAAAACATGAAGCCCGTGTTTTTGCATATTGATGCAAGAATTCTAAACAAAATGTTAGCAAACAGAATCTAATATGATATTAAGAAAATAATACACAATGACCAAATGAGATTTATTCTAAGATTGCAAAGAAGTCATTAATATCATGTACCACATTAATAAATACAAAAGAAATTACATGATTATACTGACTGGCTAAATCTGTGGAGAAAATTCCACTTTAATTCATGATTAAAAACAACCAAGAAAATAGAAATTGAGGGATACTTTGCCAAGATGATAAAAAACATATGTTTGTCCTAAAGCCAGTATCTTTTTAAATTTCTTTTTCTTTTTTTAAAAAAACAATTAATTAAAATTTTTTAGAGTGATATTGGTTAATGAAATTCAGCCAGTATCTTTTTAAAATCAAGAAACACTAAAAGCATTTTCACTAAGATCAAGAATAAGGTAAGAATGCCAACTATCTCTGCTACTATTTACGTTGTATTAGAGTTATCAGCCAATACAACTACACAAATCAATCAAAGGCATAGAAATGAGTAAAGAAGGAACAAAACTATCTTTTATAGTATAATGTTATGTCAAATCAACCACCCCCCTTAAGAATCTGTGATAAAACTAACTCAACAACAAAAAAATTCAGTTAAATACAGGTTGTAAAATCAACAAAAAAATTAAGCAAACTTCTATATGCAAACATTAAATAGAGAACATAATAGTAGAGAAAATACTATTTACAATAACAACAAAGATTACATACATAAGAATAAATTTAAGAAGAAATGTGCAAAATCATATACAAGTAAAATTTTAAAACACTCCCGAAAGATACTAACGACTTGAACAAATGGAAAAACATCTCTTATTCTTCCCTCTCACCCAGCATTATTGAGATATAATTGACATATACCATGTGTAAGTTTAAGGTGTGTAATGCGATGATTTGATTTATGTACATATTATGAAATTATTAGGTCAGTTAACGTATCCTCCCATATTTACAATGTTTTTTTCGTGTGTTGAGACCTTATAAGATTTACTCTCAGCAACTTTCAAATATACAATATAGTATTATTAGCTTTAGTAACCATGCTGTACATTATATCCACAGAAACTTATTAAACATATAACTGAAAGTTTATACCCTTTGACCACTTTCATCAATTCCTCTTCCCCTCAACATACCTGCCCCTAGCAACCATCAATCTACTCTCTGTTTCTGTAAGTTTTATTTTATTTTATTTTTCAAAACCACATATAAGTGGGATCATACAGCATTTGCCTTTCTGTTTGACTTATTTTACTTATACTGCCCTCTGATTCATTTATGTTGTTGGAAATAGCCGAATTTTGTTCTTTTTATGGCTGAATAGTATTCCATCTTCTTTATTCATTCTTCCATCTGTGGATGCTTAAGTTGTTTCCATGTCTTGACTATTATGAATAATGCTGCCGTGAACATAAGGTTGCAGATATATTTTCAAAAAACTGATTTTATTTCCTTCAGATATATTCCCAGGAGTGGAATTGCTGGATTATAGAGTTCTATTTTTAATTTTTTGAGGAAACTTAATACTGTATTCTGTAGTGGCAGTACCAGTTTACATTCCACTAACAGTGCACAAGGGTTCTTTTTTTCCTCCACCTCCTTATCAACAATTATTATTTCTTATCTTTTTGAAGACAGCCATTCTAGTGGGTATGAAGTGATATGTCATTGTGGTTTTGATTTGCATTTTCTTGATGATCAGTGATGCTGAGCACCTTTTTGTGTACATGTTAGCCATGTGAATATCTTCTTTGGAAACAAGACATTCACTATTCTTGGACAGGATGACTTAAATTTATAAGGATGTCACTTTTCTCTAAATTAATTTATAAAGCAAGTGTAATCTCAGTAAAAATGCCAACACATTATTTTATAAAGTTAAACAAGTTTACCCTAAAATTCTTATGGAAAAACAAATATTCAGGAATAGATAGGGAAACATGGGGAAAAAAATCTGTGAGTGGGGAAACTAGACTTACCAGACATTAAAACATATTCTAACACGTTTATAATTAAAACAGTGTTGTACTGGTACATGAATAGAGAAACCGACAAGTAGACAAGAATAGAAATTCCAGATTTAGCCCTAAATGCATATGGAAATCTAGTACATGACAAAGACAGCATCTCTAATAATTAGAAAGAAGAAGGATATTTAATAAATGATGCTTAGACAACTGTGTAGCTATTTGGAAAAAGATAAAATTAGATCTGTATCTCACACTATCCCAAAGAACTCTAAATGGTTAGGGACCTAAATGTACAAAAATAAGATATAAGTACAAAAATAAAATATATGTGAATCCCTGTTACATCTTAAATAAGAAAGGCTTTCTATGATGACTCAAACTTGAGTGCCAATAAAAAAAAGATTGATAAATTTGACTACATAAAAATAAAATACCACATGATAAGTAACACCATAAATGAGTTTAAAAGATATCTGACACATTGGGATAAAATAATCACAAATGTACCACAGACAAAGGGCTAATGTTCTTAATATATAAAGAACTCTTAAAAATCAAGGGACAAATAACTGAAAACCCAATAGAAATATGAGCAAAAAGCATGAACAGAAAATTCATAATATATATATATATACACATGTATAAATGGCCATCAAATATATGAACAAATGCTCAAATTCACTCATATTTAGAGAAATGCAAATTTAAGTAGCATTGAAAGCTGTTTTTCTCCGAAGTCTGGCAAACATTTAAAAAATATAACATTAAAAAATATATTCTGTTGGCACAGCTGTGGGGCAACACACTTTCATACATTGCTGCTGGGAATGCAGATTGATACAACCCTTCTGGAGGGATGTTTGGCAACACCTAATAAAATTACAGATGCATTTATCTTTCAATCCAGCAATTCCCTTTGTAGGAATCCACACTGAAGGTGTTCCTCTAGCAAAACAAAAATATATATGCAGAAGGTTACTCATTATAGCATGGCTTGTAATTGTAAAATATTGCAAACAACTAAAACGTCCATATATGGGTAAGTCATTAAATAAGCTATGGTACTTCCACGTGGAAGTTAAAAAAAAAAAAGAATGAGGAAGATATCTATGAATTGATAAGGTACAAATTTCAAGAGATGCTGTTTAGTTAAAAAAAGCAAAGGCCAAAAGAATATCTATAATATTCTACTCTTTATTTAAGAAAGATGGTGATCCAAGAAAACACACAGGTATATGCTTATTTGTGCAAAAAACGTAGGCTAAAAAAGAAAGTGATTGGTTATTTATAGAGGGTTGGTGGGAAATGGATGGAAAGAAGTGGGAAATGGGATTCAGGTAGCAGGGAAGTGATATATTCTCTGAGTTCATCTTTTTGTATAACTCTGACTCTTAGAACCATAGTAATATTTTATATACCCCTCGCCCCCAAAATAAAAAATTGAAACCAATCAGAATATAGATGAAACCCTGAATAGAATATGAATACTAACAAATTAACCTAACAGTGTTACAAATGAATAACCTAACCATGTTGAAGTGGATGGGAAAGAAAACAACTAACTTAAATATGTTCGAGCAACTTGATCAAACTATCTTGTTTAGATACTGCAAGGCTAAAAGCCAAAAGAATTGCACATAAATGCTGTTCCAAGTATCAAGGTCAAATGGATTCTCAGTTTATTATGAGCTTCTTTGACTCTTCTTCTAGAGACACTTACCTGTCCCTATTTCTGTGTCTTATGTCATGCTCCTTTTTGCATTGTTTTTTTTTTTTTTCTGAAATGAACCCTCGAATATAATTTTCATTTAAGATGCATTTATGGAAAATATTTTTTGCTATTAACTCTTCAAATAGTGCCTTTCTTTTATTCTTGCTATTCTCTTTAGGACTCTAATTCGATGTATCTTTTTTGTCTCTTACTCTTTCTTTTATATATTCTAACATTTGCCACTCTGTGTTTCATAGTTTTTTCAGCTCTATCTTCTACATCACTAACAATTTCTGCAGTTATATCCAATTTGCCATTTAAACTTTTAATGATTATGTCAAATATTTCTACATGTTCTATTTGGTTCTTTTGAAAATCTGCCTAGTCACATTTAATAGTCTTGTTTTTTTATTATACATTCTACCCCTCCTTTATTGTTTTAAGTATTTTATATTTCATGCATGATAATCCTAATATCTGTGGAGTTTGTGGATTTATTTGTAGTGGGCTGTTTTTGCTGACTTTCGCTTATGGTAATTTGCTTCTTCAGGGGTTTAGTGATTAAAAAAAATAAGTTAGCTTATATTCTTTGGAGGGATTACTTGAGGCCTGTGCTGTTTTGGTGTTTGCTCCCGTCAGGTTCTGGGGATCTACAAACCCGGGACCACTTTAAACTACATTTTTAGTTTTGATTCTATATAGATAGTGCACATTCTAACTCCAAGCCAGTATGAGGGCAGGCTTACATTTAGAAATTCCACTAGCCGATCCCTCCCCTTCCCCACCACTTGCTGCCCACCATCCATCTAAATTAAGGCCAAAGCATACAGGCTTCAATACCATCTCCCTTTAGGGTGGTTTTTGTTTTTGTTTTTGTATTTGCTTTAGGGGGTCCTGTATTTGTTCAGGTGTCTTAATTTTATCTCTCATCTTTACAAGAACCAGTTTTTCTCTTTCACCTTTTACAGCACCCAGGTCTGTCTTCTGTAAAAACTTAAGGTCTAGGCCACAATAGATCAGCAGTTGCCCCTATGATAAATGCCAGCTTCAGGGCTTGCTTACCTCTCTGAATTTTTGCTTTCTTTTCATTTCTGCTCTGTGAGAACTTTATTTTTTCTCTACTCAGCCAAACATATAAGGAAATTAAAACAATTCTATTCAGCATTTTGTTCTGTTCTAAATTGGGAGGATTTCTCTGGACAGCACATCTGACTTATTGCCTTACAGTTTCATTTTGTATGTATATATATATCCATCCGTTGCAATGTCTTGAACGGGAGAAAAGGTCAATGTATTCAATCTGCCATAGTGAACTGCTTGCTCAATTAGACCATTTTAAATTTGTGTTTTAAAAACTCATGAAATTTTTGCTGGAAAATTCTGATGAAAATATTCAACATATAGGTGCAGGATACTTTTACTCTGACATTATGACCTAACAAGAATTTGACTTCATAATTTTAACTATAAGATCATGTTGACTTCATATTATAATTTACGGTTTTTTTTCATCAGAATTAAATCAATCCTGAAGATTTTCTTTGAAAAAGTTAATATCTTAGTCAGTTCTACTATACAGTTAAGTGATTTCTAATTAAAAAAATTATTTACTGAAACTTTTTCATCAAAATAATTTCTCTTCCACTTAATCTATTTCAAGAAGTTTTACAGACAATCAGGGTTTCCTCTCTCCCCATATGACATTATGCCTTCAGTTGTGAGTTTCCTTTGGGACATTGTTTCTAGCAAGCACAATTTACCAAGTTGAAATTTTGCAGTCTAATATTTATGATTTGCAGTTCAGCCATTGTCACTTTTGTTTTCTATGAATTATTCTTGTCAGTAATAATAAATGTTACTAAATAAATTGAATTAGAAAATAATTTGTACTTGTTTCTTACTCAAATCTTGATACAATCAAGAGCCTTTTCTCTGTTATTTCAGAATGACTTAGTTTTTCAGGTTTATTTTGTTATAGAGTTCTTCCATATTCTGGTTAGTTTGTGTACCTTATACTAGATGCTCATACTAGTTGTGGTATCAAAGGATGAACAGAAAGGTCAAACAGAAGAAACAAAATGTTTTTACAATTGAAGTGGTAAGTTAAAATGGCAGGGTGAAACAAGGACCTACAATGTCCTGTTTGTATGTTTCATACTATTTCAATAAGAATTTTTACAGAGACTAGAGAATTTGGTTGATAAAGGTAACCTAAGCTATTCGTGTCAAAGCTAGAGGTCGAATGGATATTATGTGGAGGGGAAACTTTTAATTTTTATTTTAAATCTGAATTGTATTGCCTTTATTGCTTTACAATTATTAAAAATACAATATTAAAAAGAAAAGAAATTCTTAATATACATACCTCTTGGAAAAACACTTTCCAATAGCAAAATAAATAAATAAATAAATAAATAAATAAAAAGACAGTCATGTAATATCTTGCTAATATGTAGCTAGATTTAGGCAATCTGGAACTTCGACAGAGAAATCCCCTGATGACTGTAAGTACCTGAAATAATGTTTTTGACTCAAGGAGATTAGAGTTCTAGAAACTGAATTTCCTGAATCATGTAGGATGTTTGCTAAGAATGCAAAATCTTCAATTTTATACCCCAGAATTCTGATTCAGTAACTTTGCTGTGGATCCCAGGAAATGGCATTAAACTCACCTGGGGTAGAGTTTAATAAACACTAAATTTGAGAATAATTACTAGGAATATGCACACCAGATCAAAGTTGGAATATCTCCAAGAGAAGAATTCAGAGTGACATAGATATATTTTAATTATATATAGAAATAAAATCCAGGATAAATTAAGAAGAGAATGATAACAGTTTAGGCTAATGTATCTTATTCACTTAAGTATCTTAGCCTTTAGAACTACTCAAATCATATTCAAATCCTCAAATTTTGGTTTAGTTAATTCAATAAAGAGCTATATATTTGCCATGTATATATGTATGTATGTATGTATGCAAGTATTTTAAGAAAAGATGTAACTTTATATGTCAAACTAGGCAAATCATGAGTATTGATGAGGCCAGCACTTTTCATAGCCTATGGATGAACACTAGTGTCATATGAAACCTTCATAGGTTGTGAGGAAAATGGATTCATCTTCATATATCTTTGATACAGTGAGTTCAATAAGGTTAAAAGTTTTGTCTTTATAATCTTTAAAAGCAAAAATGTATAATTATTCTCCAAGAGGTATGTATATGAAGGATTTATTTTCTTTTTAATATTGTATTTTTAATAATTGTAAAGCAATAAAGGCAATACAATTCAGATTTAAAATAAAAAAAATTTGAAGTACATAAATAACATAATGTCATTAAGGGAACCTTAAAGAAAAAAAGAATTTACTCATAAATCTACAGGAGACAATAGTCAAATTATTTATGTTTTCATGCTAATTTTCTTTCTTGAGCCACAAAAAGGATTACTTAAGAAGTTTTTTTTGGCCAGGTAACTCTTTTTTTTTAAACAGAACACCTTTTAACATATATAGAATATTAGTATTCTCAGGAAAACAGTTTTATGGCCTCTTTGTTGAAACCTATGCCACATGTCCATAGCCCATGGCAACATACTAAAAAATCAGGTTCAGATCTTCAGAAAACTGAATCTATATGCTTTCACAGAGTGGAGGGAGTACCAGCTTTATGGGTTTACTTTTATAATTGAGTGTATTTTTAAATCTTTCATATGTACTAGATTGTAAACTGAATGCAGACAGGCACCATGTCGTACATAAACAACGTATTTTATCATTCTTACATGTCAAAGTGATTCATTTTAGGTATATGTAATACTCTGTATACATGGAAAATAGCAATAATCACTTCTACATTGTTGAAAACCATCATGTGAAAATACGCGTGTATTCTAAGAATTTGAGTAGCATATGACAAAAGAAAAAATTTACTTGTCTTTCTTTTTTCCTTCAAGCACACCATTTTTCAATCTCTTATAAATCATTTCTCTGTCCTATATTCTTCATAAATACAGCAAACTTCAAAACCTCCTATGTGGCTTTTTCCTTTAGGCAGAACTTTTGAGATATGTTAGAAATTGCTAAAGATAAAATAATTTTTAGAAAAATCTAGACTTTTGCTGGCATTTACTTTAGGAAATGAAGGTGAAGTTCTGAAAGTTTAAAGATAACAGTGTATCAGTAATTAGATATTCAGATGATTTTACTCTTTCCTCAGTTTTGGAGAAAAATATTCAAGGTAAAATAGGTATCAAATTTAACTTAGCGTATGAATACTGTGTAGTGAGAACTAGGGATCGATGGTGATAGGAATATAGAGCTATCCTCATGGATTTTAGCAGGTAAGGTAGACATTTAACAAATAATTGTGTGTGCAACAAATACTTTGAAGTGTAACTACAAGGTGTTCATCTATTTTGCCTAGTTAGGAAAGGGTTTCTTTGGAGTAGATATTTCAGCTAACTATATTTTAGGAGACTGTTAAGTACAGTGATGATGGGGCGAGAGTAGAATGCTAATATTAGGTCAAAGGCCTAGAGGAGAGGTGGGAGAGAGAGAGAGAGAGAGAGAGAGAGAGAGAGAGAGAGAGAGAGAGAGAGAGAGAGAAAGAAAGAGAAGAGAGGAGAGAGATTGGTTTCTTCCAGTTACTGACAGAAGTCCAATATGATACAGCATAATGGGATAGTGGCAGGTGGGGTAAAAGGAAACAGATCATTGGGGGCCTTGTAGTCCATTTTAAGAATTTCCTACTTTATTTTAAATGCAATGGACAGTCGTTGAAAGGTTAAATCAAGGGAGGTTCCATGTGTCATCACCAGACTTAACAATTTTAAAAGATCATTTTGTATAGGGTGTAGAATGAGGAAGCCAAGGCTCTGGGGGGTAGTGTAGATGCGAGATGTTGGTTACTTGGATTTGGCTAATTACCATGGGAATGGAAAGAAATGTCAAATAGAGAGATAATTATATAGAATCAATAGATTTGATAATTGATTAGAACTGGGAGGTAACAGAGGGAGTATTTGAAGATGACTCATCGGAACTGATGATCACATCCAACTAGATGATCAGTAGAGCTGTTTCTGAATGTGGGAGACCCTGGGGGAGAATAAGATTTTATTTTTGTTTTTGGAGATGAAACCATTTACTATTTCATAAAAATAAGAAAGTTTAAGCTGTTCTTTTGGTGGGCTTTTTTGGATTCTTTGTATATTTGTTATTAACAAATTGAAGAGTGAACAGTTTTGAAAATTTCCATTGTGGAAAATGGGGAAATAATCTGGATAGGAAACAGTACCATCTAGTATTAAGGCTGCTAATCACTGATTTATAATAATGCAAATCTTTCCTGTTATCTGGTTTTACTTTAACCATGTTCAATACCTAATATGCTGATGGAGGTTAGACAAATAATTTTCACCCAGGACTAGAGAGTTTCTACACTTGATGGAATGAAAATGGGGAAAAAGAGTTTAGGATTTTATAAATGTGAGTCAGGAACTGAGGAATAAAAGCTGTATGGGGAATAAAATTAATACAAAAAGGAGCTGTGGATGGCAATGAAGTAGAGAAATCAATACACTAGAGTTGTCCATGGAGTCAAAGTACACATATGGATAGGATATTGTGACAAAAGGCTGGGATATATTTATTTATGACACAATAGATCAGTTTTGAATGATGACAGGGTTTGGGGAGTGGGTACGGAAGTCGAGTGGAGAAGGATATTATTGACTACAATAAAGCACAATATAATAGAAGACAGAGAACTGCTGCCATACTTTTCTTGGTTGATTTTTTAAATCTTGATACCATAGTATCTCCTTTAATTCCTTTTCTTTTGCCTGTTTCTCTGCTTCTCTTTACTCAAAACTCATGACAGGGATTTATAGATTTACTGTCTATATCTTCTCCTCTAATCCTCTCTTGAATTCACTCTTCTTCCCTACCATGCACTAAACCTGTCCTCTCAAGCTCCTGTCAGTATGACCAATGACCACACATTGATCTCCTGGCAGACTTCATCTAACTCAACAGCAGCATTTGACAGAGCTGATCCTTTCTCCTCCTCAAAACAGTTCTCTTGGCTTCCAGGATGCTATAGCCTTTTGATCTGCCTCCTGCCTCAATAGGTGTTTCTTCTTAGTCATCTTAGCCTAGGTCCTCCTTTTTATTTTCTCCAATATCTAAATGTTGGAGCGTCCCTGGATTTAAGCTCTAGTCCTGCATTTTCTTCCCTGTGGGACCCTACCATTCTCTTTGCTGTTTTTTTTTTTTTTTCTGTCTGTACATACTCCTTGGATATTTTTGTGCAGCCCCATGGCTTAAATGTTATCTGTATAATTCAAACTTCTAAATTTATACCTGCATCCATGATTTTCCTCTTGAACTATAGACTTGTAAAACCACGCTAACTCAATATTTACTTAAGACATCTAACAAGCATTTCAAATTTACCACATCCAATACTGAACCCCTCGTAGTCTGCTGCAAACCTGCTTCTCCCACTCTGCTCTGTTTTAATAAATAGAAACTCCATTCTTCCAATTGCTCATGCTAAAATAACAGATTATTTTTCTCTCAAAGCCTTCATTTAATCCATCAGCAAAATCTCTTGCCCCCTGCTTTCAAAATATACCCAACAATTTCTCATTGTTCAGTATTACTCTAATCCAAGTGATGATAATCTCTTCCTTGAGTGTTTAATAGCTTCCTGTTCACATGGTAGCCAGAGGGACATGTTGAAATAAAAGTTGTATGACATTTCTCTATTGAAAATCCTCCTTGTGACTTATCTCGCTCTTAAAAGCCCAAGTTCTAAATAATATGTCCTGTACAATATTTCTGACATCATCTATGATCTCAGTTTACCTTTGTTCATTCTGCTCCAGCCTTTCTGAATTTTTTGCTGATTCTTGAACATGTATAGCACATTCCTGATCTTCACTTTCTGTTCTCTTTTCATGTAATATTTTACCCACAGATAGTTACATAGCTTGCTTAATATCTTTCTTTAGGTGTCTGACTAAATTTCACTTCATACCTGACTACTTGATATAAAATATCTTTCTGCACTCTTTATCCCTTTACTTTACTTTTTCTCCAAAGCACTTATTACCACCTGATGTATATATTTATTTTGTTCATATAACTCTTGTATTTTTCCCTTTATACTTGAATGTAAGCTCCATTAGAATAGGAACTTTGTCTATTATCATTATTTTTTACTTGCTGCTATAATCCCTGTACTTCTCAATACATTTTTGTTGTATGTATATATATATTTTTTTATTGAATGGCTACAGCAAACAAAAGTAAAAATGCTAATCAAGAATAAAATGGACCTGAATCCTCAGCCCAGCTCTGTTACTTACAGGCTCTGGAAATTTGGCAGTTGGACTATATGAATTCCAAGGATGTTTCTATCATTCTTTGGTCTCTTTTACAGATGACTTAGTCACCATATATGGCAAGATGGCTGCAGGATGATGTTGAAGAGGCACACTTTAGGGTGGCATGTGCTAGTAGGACATGGCTGCTTTGTTCAGGCATCTGTTAAATACTTGAGAAATTCTCGGAATGTGGTTTAAAACATTTTACTACATCAGGGTCATAGGCCTTTCCTGATATCAAGGAATGAAACTGATTACCAAAAATGATGCTATTTTTTTTTCACAACTAATATTGCCAGGATATGAACTTTGACTTAGGAGTGATTTAAAATCACAACTACATATAAATGAACAAAATTGATGGTGTAGACTCCCCAGGGTTCAGGCTGCAGCTGAGAAGGTCATCAAAGAAACACAGTATTTTAAGACTACAATTCCTTAATAGCTAGAGAGTATAGACAGCATTAAACTGTGTTAACTATGTTATTTTATGCACTTTGGGCTTTCTCTATGGATTGTACGTCAGTGAATTCTCTTGGCAGACTGGTTGCTTCTTCCTTAATAATTTCCAAACCATTCAGATTCTGTATTTCATTTCTCTTCTCTACAGCATTTTTCAGATGATATCTTCTTATAACATGAGCTTCATAATTCAACACAAATTGCTGAAACTGCACCTTAAGAGGTTTTTCTTTAAAATACAGAGGACAGTGTTTAAATAGATTGTATCATGCAGCCCTAATAAAAACATTTATAAAGCAAGAGTCCCAGAATTATTGAATATTTGTACTATTATAAAGCAGTGGAGAAAATCACAATGAGGGAAGCATTTATTAGACCATTTCATAAAGTTGATGGACTATCAGAATACCCTCCAAGTTCACCATTATTAAACTTCAATAATAACAGTGTCATATAGGTTTAGAAGAGAAATTGCTATTTCCAACTTAGTTTGGGGGAAAAGAAAGATTTAAAACATTCTTGAATTTTTTTTCATTACCCTTCGAGGTTTATAAGCCTTTGTAGTTTAGAACTGTTAAGAAATAACATGTTATATGGTTTCATTTTGGGCTTAAAGGAATTCTTAGCTGTGCATTATGCTGAAATAGGGATATATAAAAAGAAGCAGATCATTAAGTTACAGATAGAGTCATTTGAAGAGTAACCTTTTTATTAAAAATTCAAAATGTAATTGGTCATTTGAGATGCTCCTTGTTTGAAATAACTTGCTGTCATCTACAGGATAAAGGGGAGTAGCTTGTGTTGCTCTTGTTAATGATGACTTTACTTGTGGATAAAATAAACAGTGGTAAATTATTATATAATCATTTTCACATTGCAATAAACTTTAATATATCTCGAATATATAGTTGTCATTGGGTTCTTAACCTCAATAGTGTGCCTAATTGGCCAGAGGTTTTCAGAGGGTTGCCGGGACGGGTGGTGGGTTTGGCAGATAGGGGGAGGGAAGTAGGTGGAAGGAAAAGGTACTGCAACAATGTTTAACTTTCATGTTTTCTTAGGGCCTCTCCTACTGAATCATAAAATTATTTTTTTTAAGAAATTTTTATTTTATTTGCTTTTTGACAAAATTCTTTCTTCTGTAATCTTTTCTAGCCCAGTAGACTTTGTATTTATTCCCCTTTTCTCTCTCCTTGTATTTCAACCAAGTATAGGCTACAAAGTCTTTCAGGAAGTGGTTTATCAGTTAAAAGATGAATGAACGGTGAGAACTTGGGCAAGGTAAGGCTGCCTGATTTCTTTTCTGAACTATTATCCTAATGTGTCCAGAGTGTGCTTCCATCTTTCCCCTACTCATTAGCGTTGGGAACTACTCATATCACAAGTTTACTGTGTTTCTGGTGCTTATTTTTTGATTTATATTGATCAAGAGTCTCCAGTTCTCAAACTATAAGTTTTTGGGAATTGATTTGGCTACCTTGGAAAACTGAAGTAGCCTTTTAGTCCACCAGAACTCTATTTAGCATGGGAAGAATTAGTTCTTTAATTCAGAGATCATTTAGGTATGGCAATGCGTTGACTTATTTCATATACAGCTGCTCTTAACAGTAAACATTTAATAAAAGTGAAAATTATTGAATATCCACTCAATTTAATTGTGCTTCCACTATTAGATATTTACTTGATTAGGAAGTGAATGAGAACTTCCTAGATGTGTAATCCTTTCCCTCCAGGAAGGAAAAAGAAACCAACCATATTCTCATAGCATCCAACACATAACACTAGTGGGACACTCACAGTATTTTCTTAGATTAAGTACCTGTTTTTATCACCAGGCCATTAACTCCTTGCCAGCAGATCCTTGAATTTTCTTTCAATCATTTTCTTCTAATCCAGGGCCTACTACATACTGAAAAACAAATATTTTTAGAGCACAAAATTATATCATCAGGCTTCCTTCAAAGCCATGATTCCTTCTACCTCCTGACTTGGAGCTCCTGTGATTTATTTAAGAAGTTCTATGGATGGTGATCCCTTTTAGTTCTTTATAATACCTGTAATTCAAAGGCAGAGAAAGTGGAGTATTTTTTTTTTTTTTTTTTTTTTTTTTTTGCTCAGTGAATTTTACTTAGAATGAAAGATTAATACTGAACCCTTTTGATGGCTTTATATTATTTCACAGTGAGGATGAACATGTGCCTCCTACTTGTGCGGCTGTACTACATACTCTTCTAACTTGCTGTTGGACCACTGGCCTTTCATGTCTTCAGACAAACAATGTTCCTTCCTTCCTCAGTCTTCATACACACTATTTTCCTTGCCTGGAATTCCTTTGTATTCTCCCCATCCTGCAGACATTTACCTTGATAATTAATATTCATGCTTTGGATCCCACCTGGGAACAGGGAAGCTTTTCCTGATATCCCAGAAGAGGTCATGTTCCCTAGTTGTGCAATATTTTACCTTTTCTACATGGCACATACTACAGTTTTTTTTTTTAATAGTAGTCCCCCTTCCCCATGTCCATGGGGGATACATTCTAAGACCCTCAGTAGATGCCTGAAACCACAGATAGTACCAAACCCTATATATACTATATTTTTCCTGTATATACATACTTATGATAAAGTTTAGCTTATAAATTAGTCACAGTAAGTGATTAAAAATAGATAACGAAATAGAACAATTATAATGTATTGCAATAAAAGTTATATGAAATGTGGTCTCTCTCAAAATGTCTTATTTTACTGTGCTCACTTTTTCACTTAAAGAAAGCACTTTATGGCTTCTCTTTGGCATATACGAATTGCTAACATCATTATACTCACATTTTGGGGCTATTATTAAATAAGATAAGGGTTACTTGACTACAAGAATTGTGGTACCATGACAGTCAATCTGATAACCAAGATAACAGCTACTGAGTGACTAACAGGTGGGGAGTACATACAGCTTGGATATGCAGGACAAAGGGATAGTTCACATCCCAGGCATGACAGCAGGATAGAATGAGATATCATCATGCTATTTGAAATGGGGTGCAATTTAAAACTTATAAATTGTTTATTTCTAGAATTTTACATTTGATGTTTTCGGACCACAGTTAACCATGGGTACCTAAAACCATGGAAAGTGAAACCATGAATAAGGGGGACTATTGTATACCTGTATTTGATTATTTTTGTTTCTCCTGCAGGACTGTAAGTTCCAGAAGGGTGAGGATCATGCTTTATTTTGTTTATCATTGTATGCTCTGTGTCTTGTATAGTCTCTGGCATGAGAAAAAATTTATCAAAAATTTGTTAGAAAAGTAAAATTTGTTATAAAAGTAAAATTCTGTTTTTATTTTTCTGACACAGAAGATTCTATAATTTTTACACGAATGGAGTAAAGAAGTCCTCTATATAGACCGAACTGAGTTCATTCTAGTTAAATTGTCCAAATACCTAGCCGTATCCCCTTTAACCCTTACATGTCAGATGCATTGGCTTACAGCAGCAACTAGGCACAGGAAGAAGAACATTTTTCTTTCCTTATACTGTTGCATCATTGATAATATTCACTCATTCCTCATCATTTCTGATACCTGTATACTCACTCTACTCCATAATTTTGCTACTTTGAGGTTTCAAGGTAATGCCTCAACCCCAGTATTGCTCCTACCTGGTGAGAAATTACTAGAGAAATTTTGAAAAATAAGTCTCGCAATTCTGACCATTTCAGGCCCAAATAACTGAAATTAGTATAGCTTAAATTTGTACTTTGATTGTAGAACTCAATCCTTCTAGTTTATGAAGATCTATTTATAAATAGAAGTAACATTAATGGTACTAGTGAAATTGAGAATATTTTGGAACAAAGACTCAGCTAATAAGAAACTGATAAATATTAATAGTTTATTTGCTCAGTTTGTGGATATATCTGACTGGATGCCCAGACTTATTTTTAAATGTACAGTTTTCTCTTAGACCTGTTCACACAGCACAGTCTTACCTAATAAGTCATGAACAATAATTTGATCCTTTACTTAAAATCTTCCTTATATGAATTGGGGCCAAATCTTCCTTGGAGAGAGAGGGGACACAGCTGGGCATTGACAGAGGTTAAGTGGAGTGCAAGCTAAAGAAAAGCGGAGGGTCTTCCACCCTGTCCTCTGGGGAACATTTTGTTAGTCTCTGTGTTTTTCAAAATCTGCCACTGCTCTTCTGATTTGGGAAGGTGAGGGGGCCGTTTACAAATACCCTGCATGGCTTCCTGGAGAAAATAGGAAAGAAAGTGGCCTTACCTCTCTGTGGACAGCGTCTCAGAGAAATTGGCACCTTAATAAGACAGCTGTAAAGTAAGCAGTTCAGGTAGGCAATTTGTTTTAAAGAAACATGAGAGCTGCTTTCAGAAATATCTTTCCCCATCTTAGATTAAGATGCTGACGTCTCTTTTGCTGTGGCCTGATGCATGATGTTCACTATTCATCCCTGTGTTAGAGGCTGTGCCTGTACCAGTGTGGTACCAGTACAGCAATCCAGGAATACAGAGTGAGCTGTTGTAGGGTAATCTTACCTTGGGTTGTTAAGACTTCAGGGTCATGCCACTGCTGAGTCCTCCTGCCAATTCCATCCCTAATATTCAGAGCTGAGCCAAGCTTTTTATGATTCCGCCTCAGAAACAGTTGTACCTAGGGAGTCATCCCGGCTGAAATGGTTGTTTATCAACCTGATTGAAGATGCTGTGAGACAGAACTGGATGATAAGACAAGGTTAGATGAGGAAAGACTTGGCATGTGCTAAGATAGGAGAAGCTAGCAGCATTGACAGAATCAATAATACTACTGCGGGACATGTCTTGTAGTGGAAAGCACCCGAGGAAGCTGAGCACTTAGAGGTGATCCCGCCAGGGACTAGTTTTGCCAATGGTGGGAAGTTACTCTTACTACCTTGTTTTTCCCAGATGGAAGTCTTATTCTTTTTTCCATGCTTATTATGACAGGCACTTTATACATGTCTCAAATCATCACAACAACTCTAAAAGATTGGAGCCTTAGGCTTACATGTCTGTACGCCTCTGTGTCAATCTCATGTACCCTGAGTTGCCTCTCACTTCTCAGGTCTAGATATATGACACACAGCAGGTTTAGGATCTGGTTTCTGAAGTAGCCATTGGGGAGCTGGAAGTATAGGGGAATTAGCTCTGCATGGGAGTGAGATGGGAGATGGGGATTAGTACCAGGTGGACACTGTAAGATTTCTTTTTTCCCTCTGTGAGCTGCTCCACGGTACAATTTCTCTTTGCAAGACTTCCAAACGAATATCCAGTGCTGAGAGACAACCCGTTGGGACTCTTCATGGCTTTCGTGAAGCTAGTACAATTATGGATAGCACTGCGTTGCTTTGCATGTTTCTTTGCTCCCCTCTTTCTATTTTCTTTTCCACGCTGCTCCTCCCGAATAAAAGGCTTCTACCTTCTATAACATCTAATTCTATCCACGATTTATTGATATTTCCAAAAGATACTTTATTAGCAGTGGACTTATAGTTTATTTTTCTATCATGTCATGCACAAATATTTTAGACTTCAGGATACTGAAAGAAAGCATTTAATTACTTCGTTTATGTTTTTACCTTTTATACAATCCTAGAAATCAGGAGCCATTTTGATAGTTCACATGTCACTTATCACAGAGTCTGGCATATTATATATTCTCAATAAATATTTCTTGAATGAAGGAATATAAAGAGTATCAGGCCACTAAAATTTAGAATCAACCCAGTTTTGCTTTAGTTTTTATCTCCTTCAGGTCATATCTTAAGTTTTCTATATAACTTATTCTTATATACAACCTTTGCTATTGAAATTTTTAACCCAGAGGGAGTTGATTGTGTTATTTAAGTTTTTCAGGAATTCTTGTTATAGATCAGATTGATTTTTAAATTGCTTTGTAGAGACCCGATGAATTTTGCAATTGAGGTCATAGACTTGTAAAAAGGTATTATCTCAGTAGGATTATAGTTATTGCTCAGTATTTTTCAGCTGGTGAATATTAAAAAAGCGAAGACATATCAACAAGCCTATACCAATAAACAACAACTAAGAAGTAAATTCTTTAGCTTCAATAATGTTGCAGTTTGCAGTGATGAGTCAATAGAGTTATTTGCATTTCAATGTTAGCTATTTAACAGCCTTTGTAAAGATTATAGTTCTCTTAATGCAGCACCCCTGTTGGGATGCTTTTGTGTGGAAAACACTATAAGCACCCTGACCATTTGATATAGACGATGTTGCATGATTTTAGTCTCTCATTCTACTTCAATGTCCATGAAGAAATATGGAGGTCTTTTCATTTGCCGGGAAATTATATAAGTTGATCTGTTTTTGTATTAGTTAACACTAGCTGCTGTAAGAGATAAATCCCAGAACCTCAGGTGCCTGGGATTTAAATAAGCATTTTATTTCTTGTTTGCACCAAAGTCTAATGTGGATGCACATTGTCAGGTGGTTTTTTCCTTCAGCAATGACTCAAGAACTTAGGCGTCTGTTATCTTGTGGCCCTGCCACTTGCCGTCTTCAACAGGGTATGGGGTGGTAGGGAGGCTCTCACTGTCTGGTAGATCACTTCCATTTTAATCACCAAAAAGGTAAATGAGGAAGGATATCACCTGTGCAAAGTTTTTATTAGCTAGGCCTGGGAGTGGCATTTATCAATGCTGTCCCCATTCCACCAGCCAGTTATGTGGCCACATCTAAATGTTAGAAGCTAGGAATTATGGACTGGCTGTGTATTCAAAGGGATTTGGTGAGGACTAGCAGTCTCTGATATAGTTCCTAAAGGGTATTTTGATCCTGAAGGATTTGAGGGTAGCCTGGCTAGCTCAGTCAGTAGAGCATGAGATCCTAAAGGATTTGAGGGTATTTTTAAGATTAATCATTTCTCAATATTTTCCTATTCAAGTCATATTTATCAATTTAATTGTCAATTGTAATTGAAAAAAAAATAAAGCCACTTGCTCTATGGACAACAAAATGAGGTGTGTATCAGGCTGCATTGACAGAAATCAATTTCTAAATGGTTATAGATCTTGGATAATATTTATTTTTTAATTTTTAATATTTATTTTTTGATTTTTCAAGCTCCTGAGTGAAAAAATATTTTTAAACAAGTGGATAAAGACAATTTTGCTTGGATTTTTCTGGTCAGAAGTCTGTTTATCAGAGTCAAACTGCAACTTTAGAATCTGGAACTCAGAAATTTGGGAGTCTTTTCATGTGTAGTGTGAATGAATTATATCTCAATAAAAACAATGACTTATCAGATTTAATATTTATATGACCACAATTAATGTTAAATATAATAATTTATAAATGATAATTACAGGTTTTACAAAGCCAAGCAATCTCCTCATTTTTAGGGGTTCTCACACAGATTTTGACATTAGCTACCCAAATAATATGGACTAGCTTAAAATGTTTTATGACAGGATAAGATATTATTCATTGTTTTTTCTTTATTGAGGTATAATTGACAATACAATTGTAAGATAATTAAAGTATAAAATGTGATGATTTCATATGTATTATGAAAGGATTTTCCCCTTAGAGTTAATGAACATATCCATTACCTCACATTTTACCTATTTTTCCCAGTGAGCATATTTCAGTTCTCAACAAATTTTATTATACAATACGGTTTTACCAATTATAGTTACCATGTTATATATTAGATTCTCAGACCTTACTCATTTTATAATGTGGTATTACCCATTCTTGATTCATAAATATATTCATTCATGAAAAATGAATAAGACAGTATTTTTCTCTTAAAAAGCTCTACTCCTATATGTGAAACAGACAATAAAAACAATGCAGTGTGGCAGATTTTACTGTAGAAGAATGAACAGAGTGTAGTTAAAACAGAGAAAATTGGGTTTTGAAAGATGATTAGAAATTTAGTCCCTAAGAAAGGGAGAAAGAACATTCCTCCTAGAGAGAAACACCAAATGCAAAAGTCCTAGGGTCATGGAAGAGAATAGTGTGTTTAGTGAATGTTGACTAGATCCATGTATCTAGAAAGCAATAGAGATATTTGGTATTTTACAGTTCTCCTGTAAAGTTTGCCTCGACATACATTATGCTGTAGTGCTAACCAGAGTGTGACTAGGGTGGTGAGAAAGCCTTGAAATTTCATTAAATGTAAAATAATGGAGTATGCTTGAAGAGTCCTTGGGGGATGTGTAGGATGAAATAAAACTTTGACAAGATATGAGCTTTCTTGAAATACTTGAAGTAAATGTAATAAAGGGTATAATTTTAAGTCTATGGGGTCCAAAGGAAACAAATAATACTAAGGGATAAAAGCTATTTCTTCTTAAAATGTGAAGACTTCCAAATTTGGAGCTGTCCAATAATAGAATAATTTACCTCAGTCTGGGTAACCAGAGGCCAGATAATCCTTTGTCAGATTATTGTAAAAGAGATTATATATTGTCATTAAGATGTTTTGATTCTGTTGATCTGAGTAGTATTTTAACATGAACTCTCTAACTGGACCATGTGGATTTGAATCTGGGCTTCATAAGTACTTTATGTGTGGTAAGTTATTTAAACGTTACACATAGGTAAATAAGGCTATAATAACATGGGCCTCAAAGAGTGTTTGTGAAGGTTAACTGAGATTAATCTATATAAAATGTTTGGCATAGTTCCTGGAACATGGTAAACATACTGTAAATATTAATCCTCCTCATCATCATTATCAAAGGCTGGATAAATTAGCCTTCCTTATGTTTAATGATTCATGATCTATAATGGACAACATTCATATAAAGCAAGCATTGGCAAATATTTTCTATAATGGGCCACATAGAAAATATTTTAGGCTATGTGGGTCATTAACAGTCTTTGTTGTATATTCTTCTTTGTTTTCATTTGTTTATATTTTTACGATGCTTTAGATTTGGTCTGTGGTCTATAGTTTGCTGATATCTGCTATACAAGAATAAATAAACTAACCAAATAAAAAGTAATATAGAATTAAGAGCAAGCAACTGTGTTTATTAAGAAGTTGTGGTGAATAGCTGATATAGAGTGTACACGTACGAGTGGGACATTTCAGGTCCAGACTTGGAAATAGAAAGAAGTGCTTGCATGTTGGAGCTACTTAGATGGAAGAGGAAGAAAGCAGGATCACAAAAATGCCTATTATAGCATCAGATATAAATGTTATGTAAGAGCCCCAGAATAGCACGATGGCTGTAAACATGTCAGATATAAAAGCCAAGAGCCTAATTACAGTTCCCATCTAGTCTAATCCTGTTACCATTAGCAACAAGGAGGACAGCATCTGGGTTTGCCTTCCCACCAGTCTGATTTTTCTAGTTTTTCTCCCCCCTAGCAGTTGCTACCACTGTAGGGAAAATAGAGTACTGTAGAGAAAGAGATGTCCAAAGACATCTGCTGCTTGTTTTAGGCCAGGCCTCCTGGGGTGAAGAAACAATCCCTTGGTGGACTTTTTATAGGTCAGAATTGGTCCCTTGCTTTGGAAATCTTACAATAAATTTTTAGTTCATTCAAAAGAGATTAACTTCTCGAAATAGACTCATGCTAACCTATTTCTGTAAAGTGTGGTTGGTTCCTGAAGAAGACATTGATTGTTTTCACTATTTTTTTCTTCTCTACTCTCCCAACCTCTCAATATTACTGCTCGGGAAGCTAACTTAAACAGCACAAGGTTACTTAGCAAAGAATTAGACAAAAAGATTAGATTTCTTGAGGAATCTGCACCTCAATGTAAGGTATCCTGATGGATTGCCCTTTCTACTCTAGGGATATTTGTATTAAGAACAAGAAATCAAAGCACCTTTCCCTCTACATAGTGCTAAATTAAGACTGACAAACTCGTACTTCCTATACTCCCTAATTCCCTTTTCTATTAGTTACCAAAGCACTATTTCCTCTAGTGCAATTGAATAGTTTATAGCTTTCAGTGATGATTGTGTGAACATTTCAGAGCCTACTATGTGCTAGGTAGGATGTTACATATTGGGAATATGATAAACAGAAAGCAAATTACTTGCCCTTAAGAAACTCACAGTTAAAATATGCTGCTATAATGGCTAGGAGAGAGGTAAACATAGGCATGCACAGAACAAGGCACCTGACTCAGTCTGCAGCAATTAGGGTAAAATAATCAGAGAATCTAGAGGATAAGAGATGGAAGAACTTTTCAAGCAGAGAAAACGGTATGTGTAAAGGAACAGAGCTGAGCAACTACAGAGCATGCCCAAGTAGCTGAAAATAATTTTGTGTGGCTCTGGTGATGAGCCTGAGCAGGGAAAATGCCAGGTTGGGAGACTAAAGACATGAGCAAGGGCCAGGTTATGAAGAGCTTTGTATATTATGGTAATCGGTTTGTTTCATCAAAAATGGCAATTGGGAATCTTCTCTTGGGCTAAGTTGTTTCGGCAGATTAATATTCTAATGGTTTACAACTTATTTTTTATCAGATGATTTTTTATTGACCTTACACTATTTTTTTTTGTTGTTGTTGTTGTTAGAAAACTCCATTTGGAGCCTATGGTTACCTATATATAAAATTAATATTTTATTAGTTTGCTCTTGCTATAAAGTTACTGCATAACAAACCATCTCAAAACTCAGGGATTCAGTACAACAATCTTCTATTCTCATGAATCTGTTGGTTTGAGATTTTCTGATCTAGGTTTAGATTGCCTGTAAGTTTCTGCTGGTCTTGCCTGGGCTCATGATATAGTTCTCTGGGGATGAATTGATCTATGTCGTCCTTGACGGGGGTGGCTCTGAAACACATGTTTTTAAGCCTCCTCCTGGAACGAAGAAGCTAAGCTGGGCATGTCCCACTCATGATGGTGGTACAGGTATAGGAGAGTGAGAACCTCTTAAGATCTAGGTTCAGAACTGTCATACCATTACTTCCTTCCTCTCTATAGAGGAAAGCAAGTCACAGCACCAAACCCAGTATTAATGAATTAAGTATATTTGTCCCATGGCAGTGAGGAGGATAAAGAGAGTATGTCTGAACAATAATGTACTACCATAGGAATAATAATGGTAATAATAATATCAACAATAGTATTTTTTGTGTGAGGATTAAATGAAAAATAATCCATGTAAAGTACTCAGCAGTCTACCACATAAAAAAACATTCAATAAATGCTAGCTATTATTAGTTACATAGTAAAGTTAATAATTTTGTGTATTAGTACTGACAGAAAGTGAATGGTACTCCCAGAGATTGGATAGAAGATAATTTATTGGAGAGATTATTTATAGAAATAGGCATAAAGGAAACCATAAAAGAATTGGAAGCCATTGTCACCCTTAGGCCTGAGAGACAAGATTTTACCAGGATTTAGTAAGAGCTTCAGCTATTGGAAAGGTGCTTCCTGATCAGAGTTATGGCCTCAAAGAAAAGAATGCAGCCACTGCCAAACCTTGGCCTGACAGGGAGGGAACTGGTGGAATAAATACTCTGATCTTTCTCTCCTCTTACTCTCTGGTCTTCTGCTGGAGCCTCACATTAGCCGATCCCAATCAGAAGCCAAAAGTCCAGAAATCTTAGTAGCTTAGTCTGTAGAAGTCAGCATCCCAGGGTGCAGAGCAAGGAAGAGAATGGTAGGATGTGAAGGGAGAAGCAGGACCACCAGCATACTTTGTGTCAGGGATTTTTTAATAAAAAAAATATATATCCATTTTCTTCTCTTTAGTAATTTTTGTTTACTATAACTTAGCTTTCCAAAAAAGGTTTTTGCTTTCTCTTCCTTGTTTTGCTTTAATGTGAGTTCATGTCACTACCAAAAATATTAAAAGCCTAAATGTCAGTGGTTTCATTATTCAATTAAACACAAATAAAAATTCCTCAACAAGGGGGTCAGATTAGATAGCACACAGATAAGCGAATCGGTGTCCTTCGCATAGACTCTATTTTCATAGTTTTGAAATTGGATCAATGCTTTGCAGAATCAGAAAACACTCTTCCCCCATTGCCTTTGGGGTGATTAAATATTCCTGTGAAATTGAGCAGAGAGACCGTCATGGTTTAGAGAAAAATGACCTCATCATGAATTTGGCCCATCTCTGCTGTCAGCTAGCCAGTCTGCTAAAAAAAATACTAGAAAAAGTACTTCCATATAAAGTAATTCTCTTCATAATTAAATTCTGTACTAACTAAAAGAAGAGGTTTTTTTTTCATATGCTTAGAATCTTGGCAGAAATTTTGATTCTTTTTGTCCCCTCTCTACAGCCTGTCTTTTTTTTCTTTTTCTTTCTTTTATTACTTGTCTCAGGTCCTTCTTTTATTCCTTAGATTTCTATTTTCTATGCTTTCAGTTTCTCCTTTATTTTATTTTGTTCCAGGTTTGGAGGGTTGTTCTGACACATCATAGACACAGGCATTCCCTCATCTATTAAACACCTGCTTGCGGAGCACATGCCTTGTGCCCCAGAGATAGGTCATCCTCTCCTTTCATTGTATTGTAGGGATGGTCAACCTAGCTTTACCTGCAGTAGTTTATTCAGTTCTGTTTCTGCTAATTTCTTATAGTTTCTTTTTTAATTCTCCTCCTGGCAGTCTCTGCGTTTCTTCTTCATATTGTACTCACTTCGTTATGAATTCCCAATTCATGACTGCCATTAGTATAAAAGTGCCCATTTATTTACTACAGTGTCCCCCCTAATCCATGGGGGATACATTTCAAGATTCCCAGTGGATGCCTGAAACCACGGGTAGTACTGACCCCTATGTATACTGTGCTTTTCCTACACATGCACATCTTTTCACTTGGAGCACTTTATGGCTTCTCTTCGGCATATCCGAATTACCAGCATCACTACTCTTGCACATTGGGACCATTATTAAATAAAGTAAGAATTATTTGAATCCAGGCACTGTGATAACTCAACAGTCAATCAGACAACCAAGATGGCTACGAAGTAACTAGAGGCTGAGCAGCATACACAGTGTGGATGCTGGACAAAGAGAAGTTCATGTCCTGGGCAGGACTGTGTGAGATTTCATCACAATACTCAAAATGGCGTGCAATTTAAAACTTATAAATTGTTAATATCTGGAATTTTTCATGTAATATTTTTGGATCATGGTAGGCCATGGGAAACCAAAATTGCAGAAAGTGAAACTGCAAATTAAGAGAGGTGTCTATAATTAGATTTAGAGCCAGAGAACCTTTAGCCTTCTGGTTAATACTACCTTAAAAAAGGATCGGCTACTGACCCATGTATGGCCCCATTTCCACTCAACAAGTGTTCAGGCTCATTAACTTGAAAGCAAACGAGTGAATCCAGACAGTTTGTAGTCAAAGTCCAGAGCCTGGGTCTAGCTATATTTCCTAAATATTCATCTCAAACATTGATCTCATTGCTGCCACTTGGGTCAGGCATTTCAGGCATTTCAGACTGTAATTTCCATGAAAGTAGGGGCCCTGTTCTTTGCTATGCCCATTGTACGTAGAGCAGTGATTGGTACATGGAAAGTGCATAATAAATATCTGTGGAATAAATGTATCATGAATGGTGATGACTTAGGAGAGGCCTATGGAAGACGATGGAACCAGGAAAGGGGGAAGTCAACTCCCATTTATGAGCTACTGTGTATCCAGCACTATTCTCTATATAATTTATTTTTTCAATAATCCTGTGAGATGGGTATCATTTACCATTTTATATGAGAAGTTTGAATCTCATAGAAGTAACTTGTCCAAAGTCACAGGCTAATGTGTGGCAGAGATGGAATTCAAACCCATTTGTCTGATTCTAATGTATATCTTCTCCCGGCTCTGTATCCTTTACTGTATCCAGGAACATATGAAAATAGAACTGGGTCCATGGTGGAGGGGGAGTTAGATATGTACTAAGGGCTATATATTTTCTATGACATTTAACACATTTTTGTGTTTTCCTTTCAATCACAGTATAAAAGAAATAAATTGAAAGCCTATTTGGGATTGTTTGGATAATCACTTTATAACAGCACTGCTGCATGATATCCGGGAAGGCTTGTGCTTGGGGCTTGTTTTTGCAGTTTCATTGGAGACAAGTGGTACTTTTTGAAATGTCACAGCCTATTGTAAAGAGAACAGAGGTAGATTTAATCCTAATCACTGCTTTACACCCAGCTAAAGCCAAGTGACATTAAGGCATGGTTAATGCAAAAGAATTTGTACCATAATGGTCATATCCTTTATGTTAGAAGTAGCAACTACATCTCAGCAAAACAGCATTAGTCATGTTAATGTTAATTTAAAGTTTATTGATTGTATAGTTTTGATTTGTTTAATTTTTAAATTTGTTTTTGTAATTGTATAGAAGCTAGAAGCATAAGCAGTTTATACTTAGCTTTATATTTGTACTTCTTAAATAATTCTATAATAAAATATTTTGTCAACATGACAGTACTTTCTACTTCAATTTTTTTTTCTTTTAAAATGGATACACACTTTATTGAAGTTTGAGAAGCAGTGATATAGTTGCTTTTGAACTAGTATATGTTTCTCATTAAATTGTAAATTCTTGAAGATAGAAACCATGTGATACCCATTTCGTAATCTCTACTCCATTCCCTAATGCCTAGAATAATGCCTGACGATTCAGTCATTCAAAAAGTATTTACTGAGAACTTACAATTCCAGGCATTATTTAGTCTCTGGTGATACAGAAGTGAATGTTACTGGCAAGGTCCTTGCCCTCAAGAAGCTCACATTCCAATAGGAGAAAGACAGACAATAAGTAATTAAACACATGGAAATAAAATGCTTACATATTAAATAAATTCTATGGGGAAATAAATCATTTCCATTTTCAACACTCCACAGATGCTGCTGCTGTTGAGGTCAGCAGTGACTCATGTTACCAAAGCCATTGGCTGTTTTACTGTCCTTACCTGTTTTGCTCAATAGGTGTTTGGTACTAAATCTTTTTTTAAAAAATTGAATTGTGCTAATGTTCTTGGACCTTGAGTTATTATGTACTTTGCCTTTTCTCGCAATCTAAATTTACTTCCTTTGCCAATGCATATACATATACGCATATACATATACGTATACACACACACACACGTGTGTATGTGTTATATATATATATATTTTACTGTGTGATTTTCTTAAATTTATTGCTAAAATTATGCCTGGTCTCTTCATGGAAATTGCAAACAACTTGAGAGCACAGGACATGTCTCCTACATGTCTACACCTTGTATATTCTACACATAGTAGATGGACAGTATTATTTGATTTTATTAATTTGCCTCTGCTCTCCGATTTGCCATAATTTTTAATCTGTGTTCCCTGGAAATGTAGGGTTCCACAGATCTGACCCAGGCAGGATCTGAGGAATAGGCTCCCTTTACCCTCTCTTCAATAGACTCTCCCTCCCTCCCACCCTTCCTTCTTCTCTTCCCTTCCCTTCCCTTCCCTTCCCTTCCGTTCCCTTCCCTTCCCTTCCCTTCCTTCTTCTCTTCCCTTCCCTTCCCTTCCCTTCCCTTCCCTTCCCTTCCCGTCCCTTCCCTTCCCTTCCTTTTCCTTCCTTTCCCTTCCCTTTCCTCCTCTCCCCCTCTCTCCCCTCCCCTCCCCTCCCTCCCCTCCCCTTCTCTTCCTTATTTGGATTTGGCTAAGATTTTGTTTGATAAAAGCATCCAGTCCTCCACAAAAATTATTTTTGAAAACAATGAATAAACTAGTTTTTATATCACTTTATTGAGTCTTGGAAACTGACTAGTACATACTTGTAGAGTATACCTACTTCTATCTGGTCAAGAATAGTCAATTAATTTTACCCTTTTGTTAACAAAAGTAAATAAAAACTAAATAGCAGAACTTTATAGTGTCTTGGATTTTATCTTGTTCAATTATCCAGTTTTACAGATGAGGAAACTGGAGTCAAGGAGGTAATGTGATCTTTGTAGAGCCAGATAGGTAGTTAATGGCAGCTGGGACTAGAACTCAGACCTCTGAATCTTTTCACTACTCCATGCTGCATGTATAAACATACAATTTCTTGTTTCTCCATCAACTGTTATATCACAGCGTGGTGACAGATGGTACACAGATTGAGATATAGGAACATAACATAATTATGCCATATTGTGACTTTCGTATCAACCTGAGTTATATAGAATAAGTAGATGCTAGACAGGGGGCACACATGGATGGATGTACATTTGCATACAGATGGATAGCACTTAATACATATTTATTGAATTGCATAGACTAAGACATTTACATATATGTAACCATATTCTAACAATCTTTTATCACCATTTCCTATGGCCAAAATTAATAAAGAATGATGATAAAACTGATGCAGAGTGAGATGTCAGGGATATGATTAAGATAAATTTGAGTGGATAATTAGAATATTGGAAAACATAGCTGTAGGCCTTGGTCATCTCCGAACATACATTCTAGATCTAGACCTTCACCTTTTCTGTCTTTGTTTGCTGTACAAATTCAGCAAAAAAGAAGGCAGGGATATCAAACACTTTTTGAAGACTGAAATGTGAAATGTCATTCCAGACATAAAACAAGTTCTAACTCAGAATAGCGGTTAAGAGCATATATTCTAGAATCAAAAAAAATCTGGGTTAAATGCTTACTAAAGAAGGGATTTTGTGCACTCTCTTAACTTCTCTTGGCCTCAGTTTTCTCATCTGTGAAATGGAGATAATAAGAGAAACTACTTCCTAGGTAGTTGTAAAGTAGAAGTAGAATAATGCATGGGAATTTCTTAACATGTCTGGAATGTAGTAAGGGCTCAAAAAATTAATGTTGTTTTGTTGTTGTGATTAACTACTAGATTATCCTGCCTTACCCTCAGAAGCAATGCTCCTAACTCTAGTCTCTACCACTATGCTAAATATGCTCTCTGTTTTGGCTTCTGTTCCTCCTACCATTATATTAACTAATTTTTACTGCCTTTTTTTTTTTTTTTTAAACTTCTCAAGTAAGTAAATGGATCTGATTGGTTTAGCCTGTCACCATTTTTGTAAGGCAGAGTTCTTATACTAGGCTATTTTGTAGCCTACTGGCCAGTGTAGCAACTGACTGATTTTGAGTCAGGTGCCAGCAATCACCAGTCTGAAAAGGCTTTGTGTAAAGTCCCTCTCAAGGGAAATGTTTAGGTCTGACAGGCATTCTGGTACTTCCTAAAAGAGGATGGTAAATCTCATACTAACCATGACCAGGGAGTATAGGAAAAATAGCCAAATGATAATACTTTGATTAATAACAAATATGATATTCAAATGAGTCAAATATCTGTTGTTTGTTTAGATAATAGTATTGCTCATGAACTTGGGCAGTAGAAAAAAAGGAATTTGGAAATCAAACAGCAGACTAAACAAAGTTCATTTAGGGCAAAACCTGTATTTGTGACATATGAGTAGAATCTGTCCAAGTTTCTAACAAACAGTAGTTACCTAAAGAGGAGCAGAATGTGAGGTCAGCCTTTCAGCAGTCTATTAACTCTAACCTGTTGTGAATTATAGGTAGTTGTGCAGCTGCTTGGAGAGGTCTTCCCATGATAGTCTGACCTTAAGTGCTCTCAAGATCATTTTGTACTGAGTGGTTTCTGCTATTAATTCTTCTCGGCTAAAGTTAGACAAAGAAATGGCACCAGTGATTTTTTAAAAAACTTTAAATGAATCAATTTGATGTTAGGGCATGATGGCTTTTTTTTTGGATCTCCAAAGCTAAGTTCTAAAGCTTCTACTAGAAAAGTTGTGGCAGCTACTAGTTGTTATACATCCTGTAGAGATAAGGTTTTGATGTGCTTGGCATCTGCCTGCATAGTGACTGTTAGAGACTTTCTTTTGCATTTCGGTACAGAACAAACGATGACTGTAGTGGAAAGCTTCTTTGGGAATCAGGAGATTCAAGTCATGGTTTAGTTACTACAGGCTCTGTGTTCTTGAAGAAGTCTCCTCAATTCACCAGCCCTAGTTTCTTCATCTGTACAGTGAGGAGTTAATGAGTCTCAGCCTTTTCACAGTTCTAGCATTACATGATCCAGACTCACAGGCTCCTTTTCTTTTTCATGCTAGTCCATTCAACATTTTATTTCTAGCTCTTGCCATGAAATTTTATGCCTCCGTCTTTTGTACCATGTATACTCTTGCTCATTCATTTAATGCATGCATATGTTCATTCATTTATTGATTCTTAATTCTACATTTATTGAGCATATACTATCTTCCTGGCAATAATGATGCAAAATGTATTGACATAATCTTTTCTCTCAAAAATCCTAAAATTCAAGTATGGAACATAACAGCCTGGCTTTTCAAACTCATATCACTCTTTTTCTCTCTTGGATTTCTTAATGTCTTTGCTATGCTTTCTCCTTCATCAAGTTTTTGCATATTCTCCATCCCTTCCACTTCCCTGTGCCCCACACCTTCATGCCTGGCTTTCTATCATGTGTTCTCCTTACAGCCTATACTTCTTTTAGCCGGACTTTCATGACACTTTGGTAATAACTTGACTAACTCATTATATATGTCTATAATATGTCCAGGAAGAAAATTTTAGTTCTGGACACTGTGAATGTACATGATCCCTAAGGATGCTGCAAAATCCTTGTTTTCCTCCTCCTTTGTTCATAAAGTCCACCTCTGATGGACATAAGAACTTTGTATTTTGTGGTTTTCCTACCTCTTTATCCTTTTATTCTGTCTAGGTTCTCCTTCAGTGATTCCACCTAGTATTCCCTGAGGAGTTGGTGGGACAGGGCCATGTTTTCAGGTCTAAATAACTTTGAAGGTTAGTTTAGGCCCTTCGTATACTATAACAAGCTAGGCAGAGAAAGACAAACCAATCTTTCTCTGCCTAGCTTGTTATAGTATAACTTCGTTGTGTTACTGTGCTAATGAAAATTTTGTTTCTTTACTCACCCAAAAAATCAAAATAGAAGGGAAACCGAAGTGAAGGTAAAGAAATTTGTTTTACCTCACTCTTAGTTTTTTTTTTTTAATTTGCTAGACTATTAGCTTTTATCAGAGCAGAGACTATTCTATTTAATTCACTGCAGTATCTCCAGTACCAGCAGCACCAGGCACTTAATACATGCTGAATAAATATTTGTGAGTTAAATGAGCGAATGAATGAAAGGTGAGAAAGATAGACCAACAAATTGATTTCTACCATGTAATATGAGATGTTCTATAGTATAGATACATTATATCCCTATTAGGGTATAGGATATTCAAAGAAGATAATTATGTATTATAGTTTTGTAAATGCTAAAATACTGTGTAGCTACTTTGGCAACACATCTGTAAGCTCTATACTGCAATGATTGTTAAAGTGTGGTCCCTGGACCAGCAGCATCAGTACCATGTGGAAATTTATCAGAAAAGTAAATTTTGGGTCCCACCCTAGACCTATTAAATCAGAAACTGATGGTGTGGCCAGGTAGTCTGGCTTTTTTTTTTTTTTAAATCAGCACTTAAGCTTATTTCAGTGCATGATGAAATTAGACAACCATCTATTATAAGAGAATGTAGAGTTTGACTTGTCCTTTAACTTTGTAAAGCTTCTGTGTAGGGAGAGAAAACATATATACCAGTGACATGGGGCTATAAGAGATTCAAAATAAATGCAAAATGCAAAGTCAATAAAGGGGAGGAAGGGAGAAATTACTTTCTGTGAAAGAGGTTTCAGGGAGAAAGAATCTTTGAGGTGAAGCTGCTGAGTCATGGTCCATAAAATGTTCCAGATGAAAGCAAAACAAAACAGAACAAAATTTCTGTAAAGCCAGAGCAAAACAAGACAATCTGACATTACTCTGGGCAAAACATGGCGGTTTGTGGTAGTTAAGACTGTAGGCTTAGACATATGTAACTCCTACTCTGTCTCCAAAAGTTATGAGTTAAACAAACTGGGCACGCTTCTTAACCTCTTTCTTCTTGAGTTTTCTCCTTTGTAAAGTGGGTAAAATAATAGTACCTATCTCATAGGATGGTTGGGAATAGTAAATGAGATAATGCTTAACTTGCTATGGTAAAGGCTTGATAAATAGTATTTATTATTATTACTTACACAAAAATACACTGTTGAAATTGAAAAGTTAGGTAAAAGGTTTCATCTAAACAACTAGGAAAAACATATATCTTTTATTCCCTAGATATAATTTTCTTTATTTTTAAAAAAATAATTTTTAATATTTACTTTTAAGATATTTTAAAAAGTGATGAAACTATCTCAAACTTAAAACTGCAGTACAAAAATTTTTACCTCTTAGGACCTGAACAGACACTTCTCCCTAGAGGACATACAAATGGCCAACAATTATTTGAAAAGATGCTGAACATTGCTAGGTATTAGGGAAATGCAAATCAAAACCACAATGAGATACCATCTCACACCTGTTAGAATAGCTATAATCAACAGGACAAGTAATAAAAAATGTTACAGAGGATGCAGAGAAAAAGGAACCCTCATACACTGCTGGTGGAACTGCAAATTGGTACAGCTACTATGGAAAACAGAATGGAAGTTCCTCAAAAAACTAAGAATTGATCTACCATATGATTCAGCAATCTCTCTACTGAGCATTTACTCCAAAGACTTGAAAACCCATATCCAAAAAGATATTTGCACACCGATGTTCATAGCAACATTATTCACAGTGGCCAAGACTTGGAAGCAACTGAAGTTTCCTGTGATAGAGGATTGGATAAAGAAGCTTTGATACATATTTACAATGGAATATTACTCAGCCATAAGAAGAGATTAAATACTGCCATTTGCGACACCATGGATGGACCTCGAGATAATCATACTAAGTGAAATAAGCCAGACAGAAAAAGTTGAAAATCACATGATATCACTTATATGTGGGATATAAACCTGAAAGCAACAAATGAACAGGACAAAGAGAGACTCATGGACATGGACTATAGACTAGTGGTTACGAGAAGGTAGGGGGTGAGAGGGGGAGAGGGAAGGTAGATGGGCTAAAGGGGGTCAAATATGTGGTGACAGAAAGAAATCTAACTATGAGAGGTGAACACACAGTGTAAAAAAAAAAATATATATATATATATATATATATATATATCTTACTGTTAAAGTGTACAGCTGAAATTTATTGGATTTAGTTAACCAATGTCACCATAAAAAAAATTAATTAAAATTTTTTTTATCACTTGAATAATTTGAGAGGAAGTGGTCAACCTGTTGTTGCAGCTCCTCCTAATACAGTGATACATAGTTTCCTGAAAACACTAACATTCTCCTACATAACTGCAATGTCTCCTACATAACCATCAAAATCAGGAAATTAATAAATGCACCAATAAAATATGGTTTATAACAAAAAATTCAGTTTATAATCACATATTTCCCTTAGTCGTTATGTCCTTTTAATTGCCTTAATTCTGGGATAGTTCCTAGTCTTGTTTTTTGTGACTTCGACACTTCTGAAGATAGGAATATCACAAAAGTAAGGCTATTTTCTTTTCATGGCATCCTACCAGGTGGCAAATGATTATTTGTTCTATTTCCTGATGATCTTTTTGAATACTTGATTGAAGTTGATTTCAGGTTCTAGGCTTCTTCACTGTGAATTTACTCTTTTCTTTGTGTATATTTACACACATACACATTTATATCTGTATTAATATACACCATATAGTTCATTGTAGTTTTCTCCATTTTGATATATTTGACTCTCTTTTCTAATAGACTCTCATTATCCTTATTGTATTTACTTATTTGATCACTCTCCCTGTATGTAACTAGTTTTCCATCATCACTGTTGCCCTAGCACAGATACCTTCCCATTAACCTTAAGACTTCCACAATCCTAAACAGGCCACCCCTCTGAATGCATGACTTCCTCACCCTACTTAGCTGTGACGAAGCACTCCATTCCCTTCGCAAACCATGGGTGCTCTCCTCAGAGTGGTCAGGCTTTGGTTCCATGCTTGAACAATATCTAACATGTTATGCCCTCTTCACCCTGTTTCATTTTCAATAGCTCCCGTGAATTAACTCTCTGTGAGAACTCCTTGTCACTCTGTCAGGCTCTGTAACTGCTTTGGGCCACCTTCACACACAGATGCCCTCCTCTCCTTGCTTGAGCTCTGGGCTATCTTAGCTTCTTTTTCCCACCCTCTCCACAGCCAGAATAACCTTGCTCTACTTTACCTAATGGCTCTGGGACTGACTTGTCCAGGAAAGAAAGGATGAAGGCGGATAGGAAGGAAGAGAGGAACAGGAATATAGGAGGAGGAGTTGATAGGTCAATTTTTCAATAGATCAAGGGTAAGTATTACTATTTCCAAAGGTTGTGAGTGGAATTATTAGAAAGAAGTTTTCCTTGTTTGAGAATAGGTAGGATGGACTTCTGGTTTGATTATGGGGTCTGATGTGGCTTCCCAGTTGTTTCGAGATGATTGCACATCATTAGGTAGTCTAAGAGAGGACAACAAAACTTCTAATCACACTTGTGGATTGCATGGTTTGGATAGTTCTTGTGCCATAAAAATCGGCCATCTACAAGCTAGCTTTACACTGTCATCAGAACAAAAGGCATTATTCTTTATTTAGCCCATATGAAAGTAAACTAATAATAGCTTACGTACATAAGGTAGCATATTTTCTAATCTGTATTCGGGCATATAATTTTCTCTTATGTGAACCCTTTAGATATTGGGGAAGTTGGGAAGAAAGGAGGTGACATATTCAATGACTCTAGATTTTATGTTTCCATAACTTTATTTAACTATTATATTTTAAGATTTCTTAGCACAGAATGTTATAAACTTAATGTGATATAATGAATATGATTATACCTGTGCTATAATGATATGTATATGATATTTAATGTTATATAATTAATATAATTTATACACTAATAAAATTATAAATTATAATAGAATTATAATTATGTCACTTATGTATAATCATGTAATTACATATAATGGAAATTATACTATAATTATAATAAAATGTTATCATAAATTTTATAGGAGTATATTTTCAATAATTTTTATAATCTACAATTGATCTTTCAGATAAATTAGCACGCTGGTGCCGAAGAGCAATGTTCTTTTTGAGATTAGCCATCAGCTGTCATTTCTTGGAGTGATTCCAAATGAAGCAATTACAGACTGCCATTTAAATTAGTCCTTTTGGAGCTGTGGAATGTGACACTTTTCTCAAGTGCTAGTTGACATTAGATGTTTAATCTGCCAAAGAAACACCTCTTACCTCATGTTACACATAAGAAACTAAGTATTTGGTGCTGTTTGGTGTTATGATTCAGAACGATCTGTCCAAAATAAGAAAAAAGTAAAGAATAAAGTAAAACAAAGTGAAAACAAACAGAACTATTTTGGCAAGTTGTAATAAGAGAGACTCTATACCAGACTTGAGGAGATGAGAGGCACTCTATCTTTTTGCATATCTGAGACAGAATTTTATTTTTCTACTTAACACATGTCTCTATGGATAACTTCTCCCTATTGTCCAAATGCTATTCTGGCCTCATATGAGTTGGTTCATTGGATTGATTATAAAATTGCATAAAATCAGCATTAAACAGAATAGTAAGTAAATCTATACTTACACGCCTGACAGTAATATTTTCCCTATAGTCTGGTTTCTTTTTCATACCTATCTTGCCACCTTTTTATCGCTTTTTTTTTATTAAGTAGTATTTTTTATTTTTTAATTGCAGTTGGCATACAATATTATAATAGTTTTGGCTATACAACATAGTGATTAGACATCTATGTAACTCATGAAGTGATCACCCCAATAAATCTAGTACCCATCTGACACTGTATATAGTTATTACAGTACTATTGATTATATTCCTTGTGCTACACTTTATAGTTCCATAACTATTTCGTAACAACCATTTTACATTTTTTCATCCCTTCCCTTTTTTCACTTACTGCCTAATCCCTCTCCCATCTGGTAACCCTCTGCACCTATGTGTTTGTCTATGGTTTATTTATTTATTTTTTATTCATTAGATTCCACATGTATGTGAAATCATATGGCATTTATCTTTCTCTATCTGACTTACTCCACTGAGCACCATACACTCTAGGTCCATCATGAAATATCTTTTTCCATCCTATTGTTTTTAGTTTTGTGTGTTATTTAGTTTAAAGTGAGTTTCTTATCAGCAGCATATGCAAAGGTCTTGTTTTCTTATCCATTCAGCCACCCTATCTTTTGATTGGAGGATTCAATTCTTTTTCACTTGAAGTACTTGTTCTTAGATATGTAATTATTGTCATTCTTTATTTATATTTTTGATATATATATTACATCTTGTTAAAGAAGTCTCTCCAACTTTTTCTCTAATATTTGCTTGGTGGTGATGAATTCTAGCTTTTTCTTGTCTGGGAAGCACTTTATCTGTCCCTTGATTCTAAAGATAGCTTTGCTGGGTAGAGTAACCTTGGTTGTAGGTTCTAGGATTTCATCACTTTGAATATTTTGTGCCATGTCCTGTCTGCAAAGTTTCTGTTGAGAAATTGGCTGGCAATCTTCTAGGAGCTCTCTTGTAGATAACTAACTGCTTTCTTCTTGCTGCTTTTAGAATTCTCTTTGTCTTTAACCTTTGGCATTTTAATGATGATGTATGTGTCATGGTGTGGGCCTCTTTGGGTTCATCTTGTTTGAGACTCTCTGTACTTCCTAGGCCCGTGAGTCTGCTTCCTTCACCAGGTTTAAGAAGTTTTCAGTAATTATTTCTTGAAATTGGTTTTCAATTTCTTGTTCTTTCTCTTCTCTTTCTAGGCCCCCTATGATGTGAATGTTGTTGCGCTTGATGTTGTGCCAGAGGCCCCGTAAACTATCCTCATTTTTTTTTTTTTAATTTTTCTTATTGCTGTTCTGATCAGGTGTTTTCTGCTATCTTATCCACTAAATTGCTGATTCGATCTTCTGCTTCATCCAATCTGTTGATTCTCTCTAGTATACTCTTCATCTCAAATATTGTATTCTTAATTTCTGACTGGTTCTTTTTTATATTTTCTATCCAAATTTTTATATTTTCTATCTCTTTGTTAAAGTTCTCACTGAATTAATTCATCTACTCTTCCCCTAAGTTCATTGAGCATCCTTATAACCAGTGTTTTGAACTCTATATCTGGTAAATTGCTTGTCTCCATTTTGTTTAGTTCTTTTTCGGAAACTTTATTCTGTTCTTTCATGTGGGACATGTTTCTTTGGCTCCCTCTTTTGGCTGCTTTCCTGTGTCCGTTTCTATATATCTGGTAGGGCTCCTAAGTCTCCCAATCTGCAGAGTGGGTTTATGTAGTGGGTGTGCTGTGAGGCCCAGTGGCATGGTCTCTTCCCTGGTCACCTGAGCAGGGTATTCAAGATATGCCCCTTGTGTGTGTTGTGTGTGCCCTCCTGATGTAGTTGAGCCTTGGTTGCTATTTTCATTTCAGTGGGAGGGATTGAGCCTCGAGCTGATTGGTTATGAAAATTGGCTGGAAAAGGGCTGACCTATGGAGTGTGATTCACTTTAGTAGGGCTCTGTTGCCTGCCCAGTCTGCGCTTCTGGTATGTCTTCCACAGATGCAGCCCTGGATGGTGCTCTTGCTTCATTGCTGTCATAGCTGACCACTGGGTGTGCTGGCCCAAAGGCCTGGACAGGGCCCAGATGCAGGCCAAGTTCAGCTGCAGCCTGTGCACTTCCAGGGCTACCTAGTAAGAGTTACCAAGCAATCTGCAAATGGCTGTCACCTGTGCTGGGCTTATAGGTGTCTTGAGAGGCCAGGCCAAAAACCAAGGTTGGCAGGCACTAGTGCTGGGCTTTGTGCTTCTCAGCAAGAAGTACAGGGCATGCCAAATGCTGCTTCTTTGGGTTTTGTGAGCCTCTGAGGGATTTTAGGAAAATCTGTAGCATGAGCCAAGATAGGCTATTTGTATGGAATAAACCACTGGAGGCACCTTAGGTGGGCCCACATGTTGGGAGAGGCGGATTTCAGGAAATCACCTGGGTGGAGTGACCTTTGTTATTCATATTGGTGAAAATTCATATATGATCGCTGCCTACATTTGTACACTGGGGATGGGGAGGGCTCAACCAGGAAAGAATGAATACTGCTAGCACTTCTGTCTGGGAGAAAGCTACCCCTCTAGCCTTCACCCTGAAGCGTGACAACCTCTCTTTCCATATGTCCCTGGCACTCCTCGAGCAGTTGTCCCAGCACTGGAGCTCAGAGAGAGTGAGTCCATCGGCAAGTCAGTCTGGGCACGAGCCCTTTAAGAGGAATGTCTGCAACTCCCACAGCGTTGAGTTTCACTCAGCCACAATTTCCACTAGTTTTCATAGCCAGAAGTTGTGGGGACTTCTCTTCCCAGCACTGGTACCCTGGGCTTGGGAGCCGAGGGAGGGGGGCGAGGAGGATTTGCATCCAAGGTAGCTCTCCTGATTCTCCAATGTCACACCTGGTTGTAGGACTGGGTCATTTCGTGTCTCTGCCTCTCCTTCCAGCCTCGAGGACTTCTTATGTATGTTCCCAATTGTAGGACTTTTGTTCAGCCAGACCTCAAGCGACTACCAGTGATGGTTGTTCTGCAGTTTCAGTATAATTCTGGTGTGAGAGGAGATGTTCATAGCATCTACCTTCTACACCATTTTGGCTGGTCTCCTGCCATCTTTTTCTCTTAAAGGTAGTTCTGAGTCCGTGAGAAAAAGTTGTTACAACATTCTTGTGTAACTAATATTTATTGAAAACCCTGTGTTCAGGGCACGAATAAAGCAAAACTGAGAATCTATTCATGCCAATAAAGTCATTTGTAGCAGCTTCTATTTACATTTGTCTCCAAGCTTAACTATGCTGACAGTCAGCAGGTACCTTTATACAGAAGCATCTTTGTCTCTCCTTGGCCTTCATCAGCTAGGAAGATATGGCCCCTGGAGCCCAAACTTTTATTCTGTTTAAGTTTTTGCTGATGGAGAGAGAAACGAAATAGCTTTTGCTAAAAACTGACCAATTGAGATTAGTTAAAGTATTCTTGGTAACAGGCCTTGGAAAGTTTTTGAGAATTCTTCAGGCTTGAATTTCCTTCCATCTGGTGGTCTGAAGAATTTCCTAAATAATATTCTAGTCATGTATTTACAATGAGATATGTTTGTTTTAGAATTGACACCATTCAATTAACCCTGAATGTTCTATTAGGCATATTACTGCAACATGTTGTAGCAAAAAGAGTGTGCAGTTTTGTGGCAAATGCAGATTCCAGTCCTAGCCCTGCCACTGCAAGTCTCAGTTTCTCTATTTCTAAAATAGGTGTAGTTTTAATTCCTCATAATATATTTGCAAGTAAATAAAATGAATGATGTTTCCAAAATATGACTCTTGAACTTATGGTAATCAAAAGCAGGTATTTTAACATGGGTATCGTACTGTTACCTAATGAGCAGTCCATGTTTAATACTGCATCAGCGATTCTTTTCTTGACCTTGATATTTTTGAAGATTACAGGCCAAGTGTTCTGTAGAATGTCTTATAATTTGGTTTTCGTCTGATGTTTCCTCATGATTAGGTCCAGCTTATGCATTTTGGACAGGAATATCACAGAAGTGATGCTATGTTCATATCTTGATGCATGATAACAGGAGGCTTCCACCGATCGTGTGTTCTAATTTGTGGGGCAATACTACGAGACTATGTGACATTATGTTCCTTGTCAAATTTTTATCTACTAGATTTTAGCGTCCATGACCATTGTTGATTTTCTAATTCCATCATTTCTTCTATATTTATTAGCTGGAATTCTACTGTAAAGAAGATCTTTCCCTTTTCTACTATTTAATCACTCATTTATTTATGTCAGGATGGATTGAGGGGTTCCGATTTTATTCAATAGGTTATAACCTGTTACTATGAATTTATTTCAATGCTCATTTTGTTCCAGAGTTGGTCAGTAGGAGCCCCTTCAAACTGCCTTCATGTCTTTTTGATGTGGTCCCATGATTTTTCAGCATACTCTTTCTGCAGCAGAATATCTGAGGTTTATCGTGTAATTTCCCTGTTCTAGTCCTGGAGTGATTTTTTTTCTAAAAAGGTTTCATTCTTTTTAGGAGAAGAAAGTATTTTGAAACCAAGATTTCCTCCCTTATCTCTTCCTTTTCTTTTTTCTTTCTCATTTGCTCTCCCTCCTTTTCTTTCCTTCCCTTCCACTTCCTCTTCTCCTTTCTCCTCCCCTCTTCTCTCTTCTCCTGCCTTCTCTTCTCTCTCTCTCCCTCCCTCTTTGTACTTTGGGCATAGAAGAAGCCCAATCATATCAGAATATTGTGGAAATTTGCTTGAATCTTTTGTGTATAAGCATTTCCTCATTCTCTGGTCTTTTTTCTTCAATATCTATTGGGTTTGATCATATATTAGTACTTGGACTCTGGGTTTCTCACTCTGCTTTGGTTTAGCCTCTTTTGGGTTCCAACTTGGTACTTGACTAGTGCCTATCACTGATCTTGCTTTCACTTTCAATTTTTGGCTGTGAAATTTAACTTATATTTTCTTTTCATCCACATTGAGCTGTGGCCTACTCATATTCAACTTCATTTTTCTAGTCTCAGGCAATATCCTTTAAGAAACTTGTCTGGCTGCAAGTCTAAGATTAGGACACTTGCTGCACTGATAGAGCAATTCTGTTTTTGTTCTTCAGTGTCTGATAGTCTTGGACTCAAATGGACCAGGGCAATGATAAATTTTTACTTTGCAGAAGAGAAAGTATGTATCTGGATGCAGCATAAGGGAATTGGATATGAGTATTTATCTGGCTTGCCAAACAGAACCAAGTATTCAGGAAAGGCTACTGGAATAGGAAGACTGCATTTTGTAACATCTTTAAATATCACAAGAAAACTGTGTTATACTGTTCAGATGAATTTATAATCAGGTGTGTGGTATGGGAAACTCTACAGAGAACAAGGGATGCTAGAAGCTTAAACATATGTTTTATAAGAAGGCACATTTTATAAAGATTACTTTCTCGTTATTAAGACAAGATTTCAGCAAATTCTTGGGATTAAACAGCTTTGGCGAGTTATAGCCATATGTTCCAATCACAAAAAAACCAAATGAATCAATAACAACAAGCTTCAAAGAGGCTTCTGATTGGCAGTGGGGAGAGGTGACTACAATTGCCCCCTTCATAGTATGCATAGCAACATAAAAGCTGTCATGGGAGGAAGCAAAAGAGACTTTCCCTAGTCACTTCTATTCCAGCCTTTGAGCTAATAGATACGAAAGCATATAAATATGTTAGGTGTCCTGCATTCTTGCTTTTTTGTTGTTGTTGTTTGTTTTACTGTCATTAAGTAGACACAGATCAATTTGTGAGTCATACAAGAAAAAAGTTTCATGACTTAAAAGACATATTTTCTTAATTTAATTCAAGTCATGTGAAAGGAAATGTATTTCTCTGTCATTCAGTATATTCACAGTTTTTCCAATGATTTTTGGCCACATCAAAAAAAAGGTAAATCTCCCTCAAATGAGAAAAGATTTGCCATGTCTTAGAATATTCTAAATAAATTTCTCAGATGCTTAAAGTTATATCTCAAAGAATTCTAAATGGTGTTTTTTTTTTTTTTTTGAGGAAATATCACCATCATTGAAATAACTATGTCATGTCAAATTGTCTCTATTTGGAAGAATAAGTATTTTGAGTATGTGAGTTTTACAGTGTATTTAAAAAGACAATCCTATTATGGATTCTCTTGATCATGCAGTTTGATCAAGATAAAACAAAATAGAGATTAGAATGAATAGGAACTATCTCAGCTATCACCTGCAAGCTGATTTTTTCTGTTTTAATGTATCTTAGAGACAGAGTACTAAAATGCAATTCCTTTTAATTGAGTTTCTAAGTACTTGAATCTGAATCAATTTAGCCAATAATATTCTCTAAGCAGTTATGATTATTTTTTCAGTCAATGGGCAGAGTTCTTTTGCCAATTAACTTTTCTTCCTGGAGTTTTTCCTTCCCACCTCTTACTCTACAAGAGAAGAGGATAGCAATAACTCAGCAAGGTTCTAATTCCAGAGGTGCTTTCCTAGGTCCAGTGTTGCTGGTGGATCAGAAGCCATTGACATCACCTGGGAGCTTATTAGAAATGCAGAGATCCAGGCCCACGCTGGAACTTAGTCATGATTGTGTTTTAACAAGATTCCCAGGTGATTCAGATTTATGTGTACATTTTAGTCTGAGAACCTCTCATCTGTAAATTTGATAATAATTTACAAATTATTTCAGAAAACAATATGGGTATGCCTTCAAGAATTTGGGGAGATTATTTTGAATAAACTATCAGAGCTGGCAAAACTTTTTCATTTGAGGGAGAAATGTGCCAAATAAAATGTGCTCACAGTTGTGATCAAGTCCAGTAGTCCAGTCACATAACAACATGATCGAAATAATATGCAGGTTTTTCTGCCGTCCTGAGTGTGAGGAGCTTTGACTCTAGTCAGTGATTTTTCTTCTGTTTGAACATTAAATGGAGAGGGACTGCAAATGAACTAAAATTAGCAAGCATTCATTGTGTGCTTTAAAAGCTGATTCTAGATAACAGAGAATATGTGGATAGCTAGGACATTGTCTTTATTCTTAGGGGCCTTGAGTGGCACTTAAAAAATACTTTTTGAAATGTTGAATTGAGGTGAGATGAGTGAACAACTACATCTAATACAAAGTAAAATGAGAAATAACTATTAAATAGATGTGAGCATTATTTTATGGAAATGAGAGGAAAGAAGCAGCATTACCTATTCCCCATCCCGTCCCATAAAACTCTACACAAGCATTTTTTCTTTTTAATGGTAGCTGCTTAGGTGTTCTTACTCACACATGTCCTACTCAGCTGAACTCAAAATGAATAATTTCTATGCTGATAACCTTTTATATTTAGATTGTTGATTTCAAATATTCTTTTTACAAAGGCATAGTGCTGGGACTGGGTATTGAAAAAAAGTAGGATTTCTATGTGTGTTTAAGGACGTCCGGGCCTAGGGAAGAGTGACAACAAGAGATGGTGGGGGTCTGAACTTGGGAATGGCCAGAAAGTGGTAGTGTTTGTGGTGGTAGGGATATGAGAGGGTGTCAGAAAGGTGCTTGGGAAATGATGGACAGATATATGTCAGGCATTAAAAATCAATGCTGACCGACCAGAAGTAAAATTTGACATTGGTTGTAGACTTCAAATTTAAGCAATCTTTAACTTAATTAAGGTTACCTTCTTCTCTAGTAGTTTTTTAGACAGAAGAGAATCAATAGGTGAAGGAGTTAAATAGACTTTTGAGTACTTCATCAGGTTTGAGGATTATAAGTTAATGAAGATTTTCAAATTTAATATTAAAATACCATCCATAGAGTTTTTCTAGATGTGATCAAGTCACTGCTATTAATTATGTTCAAAGTATAACTTGGTATGAATTCTTAAAATGAATACAATAAATGTGCTTCTATCTCTGGATAATTTATATACCTAATATTTAAAAATTTGGCAAGTTGAAAATGCTGCTTATGCAACAGTGTTTATATCCTTAAAATTTATGCAAAGGAAAGGAATCTTGGAATTTAATTTTCTGTAAAAATTGTTTTACTTATATCATTACTCTTTTATTTTTAATGACCTCTTGAGACTGGATAATATAAATATATCTTATTTTTTTGTTTTACTTTTTTATTCCTTATTCCTCTGGCTTGTATCAACCCAATTAATATCCCACCAACCCTTACTTTTAAAAAGTGTAGGAAGGATTTATATCTGTATGGCTTTTACCTTCCAGTCAAACATTTTCCAAACATGGCTTCACAGCTACTTTAGTACTAGTGGCAGAATAAAGTTGTAGCTGTGCATAAAATTTGAGTATAACTTTTTAAAAAAGTAATTTTTTACACATAAAAGAATGCATGTAATTTATATGTAATATAAGTAGCATAATAATAAACATTTCTGAAATTACCACCCAAATCTATAACTAGGCCTTTACCATTAATTTGCATCTACCTATGTATTCCTCCCTTATTGCATTTTTTGGCTCATCCCTTCCACTGAAGTAATTGTAATAATATCTTTTCATGAACTTCTTTGCTTTGGTCTATATGTCTTTTTGCATATGTATGTATGGGTGTGTAATGTATAGTTTAGTTTTACATATTGAGCTTTACAAAAATATTTTTATACTGAGACTTTCATCTTTCATTCAACATTATGTTTTAAGATTTATCCATGTCATTTCATGATACTATAATTCATTCATTTTTACTGCTATATAAATTCCATTTTGAGAACATAACACATTTATCCATCCCCTTTTGATGGACATTGGATTATTTTTAATTTTTTGCCGTTATGATCTGTGCTTCTATGAACATTTTGGTTTCTTTCCTGGTACATTAAGTGCAAGAGTTTATCTAGGATGTATACTGAATAGTAGAAATGCTGGATTATAGGAGAAACAAATGTTCAGTTTTACAAGATAGTACAAGATCATTTTCTAGGTAGTTATAGCAATTTACACTCTTCAGAAATAAATAAAGGTTACCATTAATCCATATCTTATTTTATTAGCCCTTTAATTGTCAGATGTCATTATTTTTGCCAATACTATTGGTGTACATGATACTGGATTATGATCTTACTTTGTATTTATCATCACTAATGTGGCTGAGAAGTTTTTTCCAGAGCTTATCAGTGATATATGTTTTCTTTAATGTAAATGCCTGTTGATACTTTATATTTATTTTTTCTTTTGCTTTGTACATTTTTCCTTTTTCATTTGTTGGTCTTTGCATATCTGGATATTGTACCTTTGCAAATATGTTATGAAAATATCTCAATTTGCATCTTGTATTTTTTACTTTCTATCTTGAGGTATAATTGATACCTAATAAATTGTACATATAAAAAGTACATGATTTAATATGTCTTGATATATGTATACAGTAGTAAAATTTTTAGCACAATTAAGATAGTGAGCATATCCATCACTCCTTAAAGTCTCTTCTTGAACTTTGTAATCCCTCCCACTCACCCCTTCCTGCCATTCCTCCCCCGCATTCACTCTTAGGCAACCAGTGAATTGTTTTCTGTCACTATAGATTAGCTTTCATTTTCTAGAATTTTATATAGCTGGTATTATACAAGAAACATTCATTTATGTCTGTTTTTTTAATTTGACTTAACTATTTTGAAATTTATCCATGTTATGTGTATTAATAATTTGTTCCTTTTTATTGCTAAATAGTATTCCATTGTATGTATATACCACGTTTGAGTATTCATTCATCTAGTGATTGACATTTAGGTTGTTCTGGATTTAACTTTTCATCCTAACATACATATTTCTTTTTCTCTGAGATAAATACCTAAAACAAGACTTGCTTTCTCCTGTAGTAGCTATATGTTTAACTTTTCAAGAAACTGCTAGACTGGTTTTCAAAGTGGTTGTACCATTTTCTATTCTCATCATCAGTATATGAGAGTTCCAGTTCCTTCACTTTTCTGTCAATGCTTGGTATTCTTGGTCTTTGTAATTTTAGCCATTCTAATAACTACGTAGTGGTGTCCCATTGTGATTTTAATTTTACATTTACTTGATGAGTACTGATGTTGAATATTTTTTCATGTGCTTATATGCCATGTATTATTTTCTTTGGTGAAAGTCTGTTCAAATCTTTTACCCATTTTTTTCTATTGAATTATTTGGTTTCTTATTGTGTTTCGAGAGTTCTTTATATGTTCTAGAAACACTTTTTTTAATATATCGGATAAGTGATTTGCAAAGAAACAAGCCTTTGCAAACAGTTATTTTCTCTCAAAATTTTGAAGTTATTAATCTATTGTTGTCTGGATTCCATTATTATTATTGAGAAGTCTGATTTTTTTTTTCTTTTAAGATCTTTGCTTTGTCTTTGGTGTTCTGCAATTTCATTCTATGTCTAGTCCTAGATATAGGTTTTATTTGTTCTCTTTAGTAAAAGCTGTTACTTTCAGGATCTGTGAATTCGTATTTTCATAGGTTCTAAAAATGTTGTATCTATTATTGCTTTATCAGTTGTTATTCTATTTTCTTCCTGTAGATACTTATTAGAAAATATTGGGCCTTCTCATCTACACTCTATATATCTTGATATTGCTTTCTTATTTTCCATTTTATTTTCTCTTGTATTACATACTGGGTAATTTCTTGAGGGATGTTTTTCAGTTCTGCTTTGTCTTATCTGCTATTTAACCCATACATCAAGTTTTTAACTTTAAATAATTATATATTTTTCATCATTTTATTATGTAAGTTCAAACATAGCAAAGTTACAAGAACATTACCTGTGCACCTACCACATAGATTCTATCATTAGCACTTTATTGTATTCATGTCATATCAATCCCTCTAGCTACCCATTAATCTATCACTAAAGAATTATATTTTTAGTTTTTAGAAGTCATATTTGTTCTCCTCACTCTTACTGTTCATTCTTACTAGATCCTTGTTATTTGCCAATCTCTGTGATTATGATCATCTTTCTTTAATACTTTACATAGATCATCTATATCCTATATCAGAAAATGAAAAAATCAACAATCACTGGCCATCTAAACCTATTATTGTTGTTCCTGCTAAATTTCAGCCAAAATTCCATGCCTTTTTTTGTTGGTTTGTGATCTTTGATTGTCAGTCCATTTCTTGACCATAATCTGTGAGAACCTTAAGATTTCTTTTAAAAAATATTTTATTTACTGCTGTCATTGGCCAGTGGGGAGCCACTGACACAGAATTTCTTCAGCATCCCTCGAAGATCTTGGCTTAATGACGAGGTCCAAGGGTTCGTTTCCTTACTTTACTTACTAAGTTCCACTATACAGCTAGCAATTCTGCCATTGGTATCTGCCCTCAGAATAATTCCATTCCTTTTGTCTTTTCACTACTGTTACTCCATTATGCTACCTTCTCTGATCTCAACTATGTATGTGTGTGTGTGTGTGTAAAAGATTTTTTTAGAGATCGACCCTATTTGTTGCAACATCAGTAATGCTTCAAAGCATGCATCCTGTCCAAGTTAATTTGCAGAGTACTTAGTTATATTGTCAGAAGCAGATGTCCTCAAAAGCACACTTCATATATTAAAACTGTATAAAATTTAACCTTGTGGGATAATTTTTAATGCCATTTACATCCTGAACCAAAAGATGAATTTATGAAAGCATTCATTTCTGGGGTCATTTGGGCAGGTTTCTGATAGTGATTATGTAATGTCTCTAAAAAAGGCAATTCAAAAAGTAATCTATTTGTTTTAGAGTAGTTTTAATGCTTATGGAAAAGTTGCAAAAATAGTACAAGGAGTTCCAGTGTATCCTGCACTTATTGTATTATAGGTGTGTGAAATAACCTTACAAAGGCAGTAGGAGAAAAAGGTGATTACCTGAGTAGAGACTGTGAAACCAAAGCCAAAAAAACTATATGAAAGCATCCTACATTTGTAATATGGTTAGATTCTTTTGTCACAGTCTGCATTTCATCTTGAAATTCCCTAACCTCCTAAATGAATTTTAAAAAATTGTGACATTGAGGTTTACTCTTTGTACTGTAAAGTTCAGTGAGTTTTGACAAATGCTTCATGTTAGGTTTCCGCCATTACAATATCATTACAGAATATTTTCATCACCCTGTGCTTTACCTATTTAATCCTCTTCCCCTAACCCAGAACCTCTAGCAATCACTGATTATTGTACTTGGTTTTGCTTTTTCTGAAATATTATATAAATTGAATCATATAATGAAAAATGTAGCCTTTTAACTTGGCAATGTGCATTTAAGATTCATCTACGTTTTCTTATGGCTTGATAGCTCATTCCTCCTTCTTTCTGAGTAGTATTTCATTATAGAGATTTACAACTTGTTCATCCACTCAGCAATTGAAGGGCATCTTGGTTACTCCCAGTTTTTGCAGTCATGAATAAGGCTGGTATAAGAAGGCTCATGTAGACAAAAATGCAATTTTCAGAATTTACTTTATTTTTGTTATATTCTTGGGAGACACATATTTATGCAATTCTTCTAATCAGGAAAATCTTCCATATACACATGTATACAGAAGCTATTTGTGAGGTGGAACGTGACATTTTGATTCGTCCCTTGCATTTTCTTCACAGATATTCAAGAATTTTATGAGGTGACATTGCTAAATTCTCAAAAAAGTTGTGAGCAGAAGATAGAAGAAGCCAATCAAGTTGCACAGAAATGGGAGAAGACATCCCTTCTTGCTCCATGCCATGATAACCTTCAACAGTCTGCAGAGGTATATTATTGAAACATTTGAAAGAACTAAATAATATAACTTACTTATGCCAGTCAAGAAGAAGTTGTAGTAGCAATCATTATCAACAAATGACAGCAATAATAATAGAAATGTGGTTATACCATACTGTTTAAATTGTCCTGAAAGCAAGGGTTTATTGAGCCATATGCTTATTAAGTAAAATGACCAGGTCTGGGGATGTGCAGTGTAAACCATCAGCAGCAGACCTAGATGGTGAAGTCAAACATGTCCACCATCCTGAGATTGATGGAGCTCATTTATATAATGAGTTTGAGGATGAAAGATGTAAGTTGTTTTGAAAGAATTTATTTTGGTTATATATTAGGGAGTGAGTGGATGGGAAAATATGAAATGGGGTAAGTTCTGGGATAGGTGAATAGATCATAAGGAAGAAATGTTTGATGCTTCTGGATTGATCATGGGGCAACAATATGGAATGTTGATGCATAAGCAAAATGTGGTGGCCTCTGGTGGTCCACTTTTCTTTCTAGATAGCTGCCTGGAAGTTGACTCACAGTTTTAACATACATTTCGGAACATGAGCAGTCTTTTATTGGTTTTGGCCTATGACGGTTAACTGATTAACTTTTCTCATCTCTGGTTATCACCCTCTGGCCTGCTATTATTTAATTTAAGACATTCAAGATTTTTTATCACTGTATATAATATTTACATATAAAAATACAGATTTTTACAAAAAATAAAATACAGCATGGGAAGGACATGATTTTTCAAAATTTACAAGTGAATTCTGTTATGAATATTGTCACATATTTGAGTTGACTCAAATCAAAGTAATTCTGGAAATTCAGAACGTGATTCCAGATGCAATGAGGGAAAACAGGTGGATAGTGGGATTGGAGAATGTGATCAAAGGCTTTGCTCTCCATAGCAGGGCCATATATCCTGGGGCATGAATAAAATGATCCATTGGGGTATAGGAACAAATTAATCCCCCTATTAGATTTCTTTTATTACGTTCTTTAAAATTTATGTTTGGGTAATTTATAACATATACGATATTAACGGTAATACATATACATTTAAAAATTATAAATATAGAGTTAGAGCTGTGTGCTCAAATGGTTTTTAAAGATAGGATTATGTGATCAAAAAGTTTGGAGACTGCTGTGGGAGCTAATGGTTAGCAAAGAGTAAGACAAGTTAAGACATGTCTCAGGTTCATAGCTGAGAATTAATACGAAGGCAGGGGCAAGTCAATGATATTTTTAACTGGCCATCAATACTTTGAAGGCAGGTAGTAGTACACACACACACACACACACACACACACACACACACAACAACAATCAATCTGTCACAACTGGGGTTTTATAGTTGACTGGGAAGCTACATGGAATCTCATTATTAATCAATGGCACTTGATTGCTGAATTTTTAGATTGTTAAAATTGAGACCTATGTTATACTTTCTGTCCTGCTTAGAATTGATTTGGAAACTGAGTAAGTTGAATCTAATGACCACCTTAGTTATTTGAAGATAAAGTTAACAATGATAATAACGTGAAGTTTATGAAATACTTGAAAGTTTTAAAAATCTTAATTTCAATACCTAAAACTAATCACTTTGACTTTTTTTTTGGTGTTATTTTTCTTGTACAAATGTATGTACATAAAATTGGGACTATAGTATATAGAATGCTTTTATAACTTTTAAATTTAATGCTACACTAATAGTATTTATTCATATTGTGTCATGAAATATTAATGAAAATATCTTAATGGCACTATAATATTCCATCATTTGGAATTTACTTAAGTAGTTCTCCACTTACTATTTAGGCTGTTTCCAGTTTTCTGCAATGAATCATGCTGTATGGACATCCGTGTATATAAATCATTATGTCTTTTCCAATTATTTTATTTGGGTTGGTTCTATAAACAAAACTACCGAGTCCAAGGATATTGACATTTTTTAAGCCTCTCGATATAAATTGTGAAAGTGCTTTGTGAAAAGGTGCTTCCAGCAGTGTTTGAAAAGGCATACATATACCTTTAGTAGAATTAATTATTTAAAATATTTTACTAATTAATAATATTTGTTACTTAATGCTTTAGATCGTAAATATTTATTCATTATCGAGACTGAACTATTTTTTCTTATGATTATTTGTTACTTTTTTTTTGTGATTTAAGCTCTTTGTTCATTTTTCTTAGTACTAGAATTCTTAATGTTTTACAAGAGCATTTTATTGATCAGATATGCCATCCTGTTGTCATAATTGTTATGTTATTTCTAATTTGTTGATTAGTATTAATTTTGTTATATAATAGAGATTTTTGACATTCAAAATATTTAAAATTTTTATGTGATAAAATTTATTATCTTTTTTATTCTTTTTTCTTTGCTTTGTTCTTCTCCATTCTAAGATTAGCTAGCTATTCTATATTTTTTTCTAGGCTCTTATTGCTTTGATATTTGTTCTTTATGAATTTTCAAAACTCAATCTAAGTCAATTTCTAGATGCATAGTCCCACACATATACTTAATTTTATGTAAATGATTGAATATATACTTTTAACTCTAAATGTAGTTCTCTATTTTTTTTAGCTTTTGCATTTTTGCATGTCTCTCTTTTTTCCCATTTCCTGCCTATGCTGCATTAGCTCTACCCTCCCGACATTCAGGGTAACCCATCTCCATACAGGTGCATGTACACATTCATATGCACATTGAAATTTGGAAAGTAATTGTTTCTCAAAAAATGTTCATGATATATGTTTAGTATAGCTTTGATTTGTTCTTCTGATAAATGTATAATTTCATAATGTGACTGTATCATAATTTATTCACTCATTCCCCTCTTGATAGGAATTTGTTGTTTCCAGTTTTCTGCCATTATGGTTAATGCTGCAATCTGGTGATTACATGTACATCCTTATTTGCATTTGCTTTTTTTCTATAGAGTAGATAGATTCTCAGGGGTGACATTATTGGCTCTGAGGGTATGTATACTTTTAATTTGAATAAGTGTTGTCAGACTGATTTCATCTTTTGCATTTCCATTGACAACACATGTCAGTGCAGTTTTATCTCATATCCATCCCAGCAGTAGGTGTTGGTGCTCTTCTTCTTTTTGCCAGGACGTTTAATTGGTTTATGAACAGATGCCAGCAATATAAGGATGAATGATGAAAAAAAAATCCACAAGGGTTTTAGACATTTATTTTTCAATGTCAAAATCAGGATAGGCACAATAAGTTAATGTAATGTGGGTTTTCCCACATGTAGTTTTAGGTTTTTAAAAACTCTATTCTATGCGTCTTAAAATCTCTTATTCTGGAAGTCCTCAACCTATGGTAATTTGAATATTGGCCAGTTATATCCAAAACATCAGATCGTGAATGCACACTCCAACCAGTGTGCTTCTCAGGTGAGTCTGATTGTTCTTCCTTAATGGGCTGTATGAGGCCAAGAGACAGATCTGGCTGGTCTTTGTTATTGAAAATGAAGGTGGGCAGAGGGGAAGGATATCTTTCATTCGTGGTCTCAGTGTACTTGGTCAGAACGACTGAGGATCTTGTTCTGTGGGGATTGGCTTTCCAAGGTCTAAATTTGAAAAGTGAGTCCAAATTAAGTTGTTGCCGAAATGGCCTATGTGAAGAACAGTAATTGAGAAATGGAACTCAAATAAAGTTCATGACTAGAAAAGCTTAGAATAAGGGACAACAGCCTGGACAAAAATTCTGCCAATGTTATGTTTTTGTATTGTCACCTTGTGTCCCCTCTTTTGAACAAGCTGAGTTTATTTAAAGCAGCTGGTAAGCTGGCAAAGGGAGACATGGATAATATCCTCTGAAACAATAAGAAGAATGTATTTTTTTATTAGTTGCAACAGCTTTGTTTATTTATTTTTTCAAGTTTTTTCTTTTAAATATTTTTTCAATTTTTCAGTTACAGTTGAGATACAATATTATATTGGTTTCATATATACAACATAGTGATTAGACTTACGAAGTGATCCCCCCAATAAATTTAGTGCTTATCTGATATCATATGTAGTTATTAAAATTCTACTGATGATATTCCCCATGCTGTACTTTACACCCACATAACTATTTTGTAACTACCAGTTTGTACCTCTTAATTCCTTCACCCACTTTACCCATCCCCCAATGCCCTTCTTATCTGGCAACCATCAAAATGTTCTCTGTATCTATGAGTTTTTAAATTTTGTTTATTTATTTATTATTGTTATAAATTTAGATTCCATATACAAATGTAATCATATGCTATTTGTCTTTCTCTGTCTGACTTATTTCACATAGCATAACACTCTCTAGATCTATCCATGTTGTTGTAGATGACAAGATTTCATTCTTCTTTATGGCTGAGTAATATTCCATTGTATATATGTGCTACATTTTATTTATTCATCTATTGATGAGCATTTAAGTCACTTCCATATCTTGGCTATTGAAAATAATTCTGCAATGATCATATGGATGCATATGTCTTTTTGAATTAATCTTTTGGGTTTCTTTGGATAAATACCCAAAAGTGAAATTACTGGATCTTTCTTTGTCTCTAATTATAACCTTAGTTTTAAAGTCTATTTTGTCTGGTATAAGTATTGCTACCCTGGTTTTTTTTTTTGTTCCCGTTTTTATGAAATAATTTTTTCCACCCTTACTTTCAGTCTGTACATCTTTCAAACTGAAGTGAGTCTCTTGTAGGTAACATATGTAAGGGTCTTGTTTCATATTCATTCAGTTACCTTATGTCTTTTAAATGGAGCATTTAATCCATTTACATTTGAAGAAAATGATGATAGATATGTAGACATTTTATTCATATTTTTGATCTTTCTTTTTAAAGAGGTCCCTTTAACATTTTTTTGTAGTACTGATTTGGTGGTAGTGAACTTCTTTAGCTTTTTCTTGTCTGGGAAGAATGATATTCTTAGGTGATGGGTGCATTAGCTCTAGAAACAAGTTTCAAAAACACTTAAGGCAATGGATGCACCACTGGGCTATTATTTTCTAGTGGGTTTTATATGTGCTAGTGCATTTATTTTTTAAAAAATGTTTTCTTAAGACATCCACAACCTTTAAAAATTTTTGATAATGCAGGAAAATGCAAAAGGAAGTATCCTCTGACAGCTCTGCAGTTTACTCGTATGAGGCAAAAGTCAAGATTAGTGGTTGAAATGACTTTATGGGTTCAGGATTTAACTTAATGTTTCTCTCTCTCTCTCACACACACACGCACATATATATATAATATATTATATACATATTATATATATGTATATATATATATCTACTTTTCTCCTTCCCTCTCTCCCTTCCTTCTCTCTCTCTCTCTCTCTCTCTCTCTCTCTCTCTCTCTGTGTGTGTGCGCGCGCGTGTGTGTGTATGCAATTTTTTGAAGTATTTTGACATTTAAAGAAAAAACCTGGTAGAATATATAGGAAAATTTCAGGGCAAATAGCTATTGGATTGGTTATTTTAAAGATGGGTAGGCATCAGTTGGCTTCTGGTTGCAAGATGTCAGTGACATTTTAATGCTAAAGAAGTACCTGCCAACCCCAATAGAAGGCTCCACAAGGAAGGGCACAATTGTACACTTAGTATCTATCACAGTGCCTGGCACAGTGAAATCTTAAAACCTATAATGTAATAGTGCATAGACTTTTTAACTTTATTTTTTTGTAATCTATTTTTTTTTTTTTTGTAATCAACCTAATCTTAGTATTAAGCCTTTAATTTGCAGAGGCAGAAAACATACTCTTAGTCAATTCTGGCTTTTCTCAAAATATTTTTGCTTTACACTTAATCACTTCCCCACTTTCCCTAGAGCATTTTTTTTTCCCCCTCAGAGGGACTGATTCCATGGTGCATATATTCTGCTAAAGCATCTCACTGAGAGCAAAGATATTGTGTAATATTGTACCTCATTGTGTTGTGTCTCAATGACTATTGGTGGATTGAATGATGTCGGTCAGGGAGATTGATGTTTAGGAAAGCATTGTGGTCATTGGTCAGCATCCACTATGAGATAATTTGTACCAGGACATTTCCTTTCTTATCTTTAGGAGCCATTCCTCCTTTATGTTGTCATTTGCAACTGAAATGCATGTGTTTCTACTTGGTCTCTAGCTATAAGTTCCACTCTACCATCTGCTTTCCTCATTCTAACCACAAATCTTTGCTTTTAAAAAAATTTCTATCTATATATCTCATGGCCACATTGGTAAGAACTAGGAGTAAAATGAGCATTTGGTTGCTTCCTACTCTTCTTGGGGTGCAACAGGATCTTGAAAAGATGCTTAGAATCTTCTACCTGGATATTCCTTTACCATTATTTCTGCTTTGTTCTCTTATGCCCTACTGATGCAAGGGAACTTCTTTAAAGGCTTAGGGTTGGGAGAAGGTTGCACATTGAAGTTATTCTCATCAAAGTTTCCTTTTTTTCTTCTTTTGCTCTTTTTCTCTTACCCTTTAATATGAGATTTTTGGTCAGAGAAAGGTAGAGAGTATATATGTAATTGGGGAGAAACATGTTCCAGTTGACTTGCATATTTTTGTAAGTCTTTCCAGTCTTATACCTAGACTATACCTTTTTAAAATAAGAATATCGTGCCTGTGTTTTCTGTTCTTACGCTCCCTGCAAGCTCTGGATATCTCTAATACAGTAACTCAAATGTAGGATGATTAGAGTGAAAAGAACCTGTAAGGAAAATGGTTTGTTAATAAGTCACTCTATCCTTCAGCAGCCAATGCTGAAAGATTTGCTACTTCGATAGTAGCAGATACTCTGTAGTTTAATTTTTTTTTTTTTTTTTTTTTTTGGCAAGAAAACCCTTGGTTGACCTCCCAGATTGCAAGGACCTTGTCAGCTTACAATCCCTTATTTTTTATTTTTTTCGCCTACAGCACTGCAGTTTGAATTTAATGTATGACTTGCTACAGAAAAATTTGCCATGAAGAAAAGAGATTAGCAGACAGAAATCCCTTAATCGGGCTCTAAAAAACAGGAAAAAATAAATAAATTGAAGCCAAAGTTTCAACAAAAGATTTTATTCCCAGTTTTATTGAGATATAATTAACATACAGCACTGTGTAAGCTTAAGAAGTACAGCAGAACGACTTAACTTACATATATTGTGAAATGATTACCACTACAATAAGTTTAATTAGAATCCATTATCTCATACAGGTACAAAAAAAGAAAAAAAAATGTGATGAGAACTCATCACATTTACTCTCTTAACAACTTTTAAGTATATCGTACAATAGTGTTAGCTATAGTCATCATGTCGTATATTATATCCCCAGTATTTATTTATGTTATAATGAAAAGTGTGTAATTTACGAAAAGTTTCTTTTTACAAGATACTCCTGAAAAATGCTGTATGTCTTCCCTCTCGGTGCAACTTAGTAGTTCTTTGATATTTTTGACCCTGTGGTAATATTTCTATACTTTTTTTTTTTTTGCTTTACAGTAAGTCTGAAATGATGGGAAAATGAGTTTGAAATTTTATAGCATGTAGTATGATACTATATCATATTTAATATAATTTTAAGTGATTGGTTTTCTCCTGCCCTAATTTCAAATAGTGTGCATGCAACCTAGAAACCTTCAGAGAGGTAAGAACTTTAACATTTCTGGTGGAACATAATACATATCATGTCATTCCTTTTGTCAAAATCTCCCAGGATCTTCCTACTCAAAATAAAAGCTAAGTTCCTTTAATGGCCTATAGAGTCCTGCTGGTGTGCTCCAGTTACCTCTCTGATCTAAACCTTACTACTCCTTGCTCACTCCTGTCCAGCTTCCATAGCAACCTCACTGCTCCTCCAACACATAGAGTCTTGACTCTTGGCACTTACTTTGTCTTTAGCCTGAAATGTTATTTCTACAGATTTCTGTGTGGGATGGGGGAGTAACCCTTTTGCAAGTCTTTAATGTCACCTTTTCAGTGATTCCTACCGCATTGTATTAAATACCCTTCTCATCTGCACAGCACTCCCTGTTACCATGCCTTGCTTTGTTTTTGTTCATAGAACTTATCATTATCAGAGAGACATTATGACTTACTTGTTAGGAGCAAGCACTTTCTGGTCAGATCATTTGAGACTGAATCCAGGCTCCATCACTTACTGGCCATGTGACTCAGGGGAAATACTTTACCCCTCTATATCTCAGTTTCTTCCTCTAAAATGGGATTCTCACAAGAATTAAATGTTCATTTTTCCTCTCAATAAAATAAATGTAAGCTTCATGAAGACTAGAATTTTTGTCTATTCTGTTTATTGCCTATCCTCTAGCACCTAGAATAGTCTCCTCATTTTATCAATAGTTTGTTGAGAAGCTTATTTATATTATTTTGGCTTATAGCACTTTTTCTTCAGAGTAACGTACTCCTAGCAATGGCCATCTGAATCTTCCCATGAGAGATAGTGGCATTTTAAAAATAAATACACAGTTTTTAAATTCTTTCATTCAAATATTTTTTTTTATCTGAACTATTATATTTTGTTAGGCTCTATGCTAGATACATTCACAGCGAGACACTAAAATAAAAAAAAAATTTTTTTTTTCGTTGACCCCAAACTCAATGAACTTGTTTTCCGATTGAGAATCTGGACATTTAAGGATGAATCCATGGGCACAGTGACTGAAGTACTGACTTCATAGTCAAACATATCTGGGTTTTTATATCTCACTTCTGCCTGTCACAAGCGATATGACTTTGAGTAAGTTATTAAACCATTCTAAACTATAGTTCTCTATTCAATAAAGCAGTGATAATAATAGTGCCTACCTCAAAGGGCTTTGAACTCATTTAATAAAATTATCAATACGGTGTGATTAATATAGTGCCTGGCACACAGTAGGTGCTTAGTAATTCTTATCTGCTATTATTATTGTCTTGAAGGATGCCTTGAAGGATGGCTAGTGTGTAGAAACAGGCAGAAAGCATATTCTCGGCAGAGAGAACAGTCTGGGTTAAGTCAGAGAAATGATAAAGCATGGGATGTATATGGGAGTGTACAGCTAGTTCTGTTTGACTGGAGTGTGGAATGCATTAAGGTAGATAGGGAGAGTAGGAAGATCAAAGCTCAGTCATATAATGCTTCACCCTGAAGTAACTTCTGGGACCATTTTGGCATGTTTCTTTTTAGCTTATTTTTTTTTTTATCCAGTGTAAATTTATATAAAAGATTGCTTATTGTAGAATATAGATTAGAAATACAGATAATAATAGTAAACATCTATTTAGTGCTACTTATATGCCGCTCTTCTAAATGTTTTACATGTACTAATCTCTAATGCTTCACCTCTCACTCTTCCTAATATATATATTATCTCTTCTCAAGTTGATTTTAAAAGAGAAAAAATAAGAGAAACTTACTTTAAAATATTCCCAGAGTAGTATGTGTCTCCACATAGAAGATGATCCTGATTTGACTCCATAGCCGGTTATTTGACAGTATTTCTCTAGCAGTCTCCTTCTAATATGATTATGCCTGGTTCAGTCTACTTCCATTTCAAGTAGGAGTTATATCTTATAGAGCACAGATTTATTTAGACCTTTCTGTGATTAAAAGGAGAAAGAAAAAGCTGGCTAGATCAGGAATTATCCATTACAAAGACTTTTAGAATAAGGTTCATGTTTTCCTAATTGGTTATTCTCCTGAGCTTTATTTGATAGCATGAACTTTTCATATTACCACTTCCATGGTAATGGAGAAAAACTTTTTTTCATCTCCCCTTCACTCCCACACACATCTAGGCGAAGGCTCTTAAGGCAAAGGGAAGTGTATTATAAAGTATAAAATACATTAATATGTGATGACTGCTATGGGAAAAATAAATCTGGTTGAAAGGTTACAAGGGATAGCAATTTTAATTGAGGGGTCAGTGTAGGCCAGAATTACAAGGTGATATTTGAGCAAAAACTTGACAGATGTAAGAGAATTATCCATGAGATTAACTGGGGGAAGACCGTATCAGATGGAGTGATTAGCCAGTATGGAGGTCCTATAGTGGGAACATACCTAGCATACACACACACACTATACACACACACACATACACAAACGCACTAACATATAATGTTTACTATATATTGAAATGAATAGCAAGAACAATGAAGTTATTATTTTGGATCCTATGAAGTCCCTGTAGTGTGCCTCCTAATGACTGATTTCTCTCTCCCTTGAAACAGAAATAGATGAGTCCCCCAAGTAAAGCTTTGGCATAGTTTTAATAGTATGTCTTTTAAAAGACCTGAAGGTCAAGGTTCTGGCCTTTTCTTGTCTTGAAAGAAAGTGACATTTACCTGTTTGCCCTCAGCCTGGGAATCTTTTTAAAATATAAGCTTCACCTTCTAGTTCTTGAAATTTCATGTCACATGCCTCGAGGGAGAAATCTCTCTTTTCACTTTTCAGCTTATAATGTGATAAAATCCTTACTGCTTAACTTAAACTCTGATTTATATAAGGTTTTTGGAAAATATAAATCAAAAAGATTTTCTTTGTTGCCCTTTTATAGTGCTTTAACCTGTAATATAATCTGATATCACAAGATGGCAACAGCAGAATCATAATATTTTGTATAGAGTTGATGTTTTTAAACAAGATGAGAACTATTCACTCAACTTTTATTTTAGAAATATAATGAAGAAATTTTTGTTTTAAAATATTGTAAGAGAAACATACAATCTAAAGTTTATGTGGTTTTGTTTGCTTGTTGGTTTGTTTGTTAGGTGTTTTTTCATAAGCTTTAAGTGATTTACCTCTCTTCTATACTGTTCTATATTGGGGCACATATCTGCCAATAATATATTAACAAATTTGTAGCTCCCAGTTATGATGAGTTTTCTGTTAACTTTTTAAAAAATTATTTTGTGAAAGAAGTAGAGATTGCATCTTCTCCACTTTTGCCTAAAGAATTTATATAATCAATTTTTTTCCCCACAAAGCTTTTGTTGCTGAGTTGAAATCTGCAATTCTAACTTGGTAACAGAAAGAAAGCATTTTTGTTTTACTAAACAATTATTGAACCATGTCACAGTAACAGCATTGGGCTAGGAAGAAGGAAGCTAGGCATAACAAAAATCAAGAGTCATTTGAGAGCTCTATATTTGAATTTTGGTTTTGCCATTTGCTAGTGTAGCCATGGCTAAATTACTTAAGCTCTCTGAACTTCACTTCCATTATCTGTGAAATAATAAAATAATAGTAATATTTACCTCATAAGATAGTTGTTAAGAATGATTAATATGCAAGGCATATAAAATGATTAATACAGTTCCTAAACCTAGTAAATACTTCATAAATAGCAGCTATATTGATAATGATCTTGTGGAAAGTCCTTTCACATCTCTGAGTCTCACTTTTCTCATCAATAAATGAAGAAAAATACTACATGCTGAGGAGAATCAAATGAAAGGACGTATAGAAGAAAGCTTTGAAAACTAAATTTTATAAAACTGTATGGTCAAAATAGGATATTATTTTTCTATTTCATCATTTCTCCCTGGGACATTAGATCAGATAACAATTGAGAAAGCATTTTGCAAAGCAAAAGCATTGTGTGAATATAGGATTATCTCATCATCATTACTATACAGTGCACAAATATATTCTCATGCCCATTGCTGTTACTTGGAATTCTTTCCATGTTTATTTTGGTGGGGCTGAAGAAGTTAAACAGAGCATTGGTAGCTGCTCTTAAAATGTACATGCCTGCTGTAGGACAATTCCTGTCAGCAGGTTCTTTAATGAGCTACATATAGACCTTTAAATAACAGCAGTGGATTTTTTCTCTTTTGTTTTTGTTTGTTTGTTAATTTGTTTGTTTGAGAGAGGTGGGTGGAAAAGTAATTACTTGGCCTGGGGGACCTGGCTAATGGTGAGAGGGAACTAAATCGTGATAAATGGGAGTTGGGAGAGATGTAGACCAGACAGAAAAGGTGCAATCAAGGAAAGGAAACCTGAAAGAAGTGAGTGGTTTCAAACATAAGCTTTAACTACTGGCTCTTATGTATATGTTTTTATTATACCAGCCTGGCAAGAAGCACAGAAATCAGCCTTCATAAGGAATGATGAACTGTCTTGCCTTCTGTTTCTCTTCCTTTTTCTTTCTTTCTTTCCTCTTTTCTTTCTCCCTTTCCCTCATCACTTAGAGAATACCTGCTATGTGTATTCACCTTTGTGTAGCATCCTTAAACTGTTACCAACCTTTGCATGCATTGGTTGTTATGTAAAAGTGAACCTCAGAAGCACATTCTTCTTTCATAGCCTCAGTTCTGCCCAGCTCTCTTTGACCTGTCTCTTTCACTTGATATCTTCTTTCTTACAATCTCCTACTTTCTGACCTGGATGATAGTTATTTTCTTTCTCTCAAACTTGATATCTTTTTTTTATCGGTTACAAAAATTAGGAAAACCAAGACTGTTTTTTTATCTTAATACTTTAGTAGAAGTAAGAGTTTCCTATGTATAGACCATTTTGTAATTTAAAAAATATTGCTTATTTAGTTGATTCTCGTAATAGTTTAATGAGTCAAGTAGAGTTGATGTCACTATCCATATTAGAAATGAGGAAGCTGTGGATAAGTAACTTGTCCAGGATCATATTGTTAGAAAGCAGTATAGTTAGGAATCTGCTTTCAAGCCAAGAACTTTCTCATTACACCAAAGGAGAAAAAAGCTAATTTTCACTAGGATATTGGAGATGGTTTCATGGCTAGGTGGTTTTAGCACTGATTTTTGTGTGACGATTAAGACTTAAGTTGAAGAGACAGGTATGCTAGGTAGAGGAAACTGCACAAGCAAAAGCTCAGAAGAGTAATAAAACCTGCTACCTATAAATGAAGTCCAGGCTAGGCACTTTTAATATATTATCTTCTCATCTCTGTAGCAATCCAGCAAGATAAGTATTTAATTTATTGATTGCTCACCTAGTTTTAAATAGAATTTGAAGTTGTAGATATTATTATTTCTAATTTACAGAAGATGAAATTAAGCCTCAGGAAGGTTAAGTAACTTAATCAAAGTTACACAGTAAAATGTGGTGTCATGGGAATTAGTAACCATATGGCTGACCATCCCATGTCCTTTCCTAGGAAAAGATGCGAAAGGCTTTATGACTAGTGAATAGTCAGGTTTAGCAGCCAGGGGAGCCAAGAGTAATAAGACTGATTAGGTGATTCTAGCTGTCTGACAGAGCTTTGATTACAGTATTATAGGGTTCAGATTCTCTTCTTTAGGCAGTTGTGAGCCATAGAAAGTTTTTGTGCAAGGAAGTGGCATCGTGAGCTATGCCAAGGAAGATTAAGCTGCCAGCATCATGCATTATAAATCAGAGAAAGGAGAAACTGATGGCAGGGAGACCAATTAGGTAGCTGTCACCTTAGGAAATATTCAACTGTATACCTGCAGAACTATGCATTACTCTTCTCTGAGGATACTGAACAGTGGATTTTTCTTTACAAGTATCATTTCTCATGGATAGTAACTTGATTTATAAATAAGAAAATTATGTTAAATTTAGAAGAAGCACTCAAACTAACTTGTAAAAGAAAGGAAAAACCTGACTGCAAAATTAATTACATAAGGAGGCCTGTGGGTAATTTACAGAGCTGGTGGTTACTTTGCTGAAGCTGAATGTTAGCTCAGCATTTATCTATGAATAATTTACAGTAATATTTTCCTTTGGAGTACTCTAGCTAACCTTCTAATAATATGATCCAAAGTGATGAGAGTGCTTCAGATTTTTTGCCTACTAACATGCAAATGTAATGAAATTGGATCACATTAATACTAGAAATACTCGGTCTCAGAGGATGTATTATTGGAATGCTACAAAGATATTTAACTGTAAAATTCTACTAATATTAATCACTTTGAAATTTCTCTAAGTTTGACCATTCCATTCACAATGCCACTGATCTAATTTAGGCTTTCACTGTACCTTACTAAGAGATTTGGAAACATGGTTCTGATCTTCATAATCTGGTCTTTCCTCTTTAACTCATTCTCCACAATCCAACAGTTTAAACACTACCTGTTGATCCTCATTGTGTATTGACTATAGTTACATTTCCTTAGCATAGCATTTACCTTAGCATAGACTTTAGAGTCTGGCCTAAACTTCAGCCTTACTTAAGCCTTTTTCTTGTAATTTATTTTGTCTGGAATATTCTTCTCTATGGTTTTATCTGGAAATTTTCTACTTAATCTTAAAAAGACCCATTTGTCTATCACCAGTCTTCTAATGATCTCGAGAGGAACAAATTCTTCTCTTCTGTAGCATAAATTCTTCTCTCACATGCTGCTCCAGGCCTCTGTCAGAGTGTTCATAATATTGCAGTAGAATTAGTGGCTCAAGTGTTTCACCTGTTAGACTGTGAGCATCCTGATCTTGAGTATTATGTTTATCGATACATCTATAATATGTTTTAGAGCTTGTTAGGCATCGAATATTCAATAAATGTTTATCAAGCGGATGATTCGCTGTATTTTCCTTAACGTCAGAGAAAAATATGCTGTTTTGCTCAGTATATATGCATTGTACTTAGAAGCATGTCTTCAAATCTCCTGGCTGACCCAAAGAAAGGGTCCCTGGTTCTAGGTAATATTCTGGAGGAGGTTGTTAAAAAGCACAGAAATGAGTCATGGTGGTCCACAACTCACTTTATCTTTTAAAGTACTTATTATGTGGCAGATTATGTATGGGGCAGTTATGGGCTAAAATGATGTTATATAGTTCCACATTCTTCCTGTGGATTGAACTTTATTAGCAGATTGTATCCATACTCTATAAGCTTGATGTAATGCTGTCTGCAGGAAGTCTACCTGCCTTAGAGACCCTGTCCACAGAAAGCTTTATATGGAAACCTTAAAAGGACTTGCTATTCTTAACAAAAAATATACTTTGAGTCAGCTTGGCAATTTTTTCCCTTAGGAAGCATAGCATTTTCCACATTGTATTATAGTTATTTGTGAAAAGGCTATAACTTCTCTACAATATTATGGGGTCAAGAACTGTGCCTGTATATATGGTTTACATCCCTCTGCCAGATTCTTGCATATAGTCCCCCATCAGTAAATGTTCATTGGATAAATAAATAGATTATAAATATCTGTTTTGTGTAAAAGAGCCATTGTTTTTAAACTACATAAACATACAGAAACAGGGCAGAGTCAGAAAATTTGGGTGTGTTTCAGAAAATTTCAGACATGATTATTCAACTTGTAACACTGTTGAAGAACAAAATTAGATAGTAGTTCTAGGGTATTTTAGAGGCTAGAAAATTTATATTAATGTACGGTTAGTTAAATATTTTCTTAAATTTTTAGATATTCTGTTATAATTTCATTATTACTATAGTAAATTTGACTTACATATGAAGCTACGAATGAAAGTAAATAAGATCTTTCCTTAATGTATGAATAACTCTTTGTTACTTATTTAAGGAGAGAAAGTTGTTTTACTTTGAAATATATAGTAGTTATCCTCTATAACCTGATGAAAAATGAATCAATTAATATACTGATTGCTATCATACTAGCAGGAAAATCCAAGGGGTTCTCTTGTATAGAGATTGCAAGAGTGAGTTGTAAACCCCAAACCATTAATGTCTCAAATTATTGACTAAACTATTTTTTTAAATTTATTTTATTTTTTAATTGAAGAAATAATTTTAATTTTTTCCCCCATTTACCTCTTTTCATCCCCCCCCCCCCCCCGCTCCTCTACCCACCTGGTAACCACTAGTCTATTGTCTATGTCCATGAGTTTCTGTTTGTCCCGTTCGTTTGTTGCTTTTAGGTTTATAGTCCCGCATATGTCATATTATGTGATTTTCAACTTTTTCTGCCTGGCTTATTTTGCTAAACTAATTTCTTAAAGAAATGTGTAATACACATTCTTCATGAGGTTTCTTTATGATACTGTGATGCTAAGTTTTATATCAACTTGGCTTGGCTTGTGGTACCCAGTTATTTAATCAAATTCTAATGTAGATGTTACTGTGAAAGTATTTTGTCACATGTGGTTAACCAGTTGCCTTTAAGTAAAGGAGATTTGATAATGTAGGTCGGCCTCAGGCAATTAGTTATAGGCCTTAAGAACAATATCTGATGCTTTCTAGAGAAGAAGTTTTGCCTCAAGATTGCAATATCAACTCCTGCCTGAGTTTCCAGACTACTGATCTACCCTATAGATATCAGACTTGCTAGTCTCTACAATTACAAGAGTTTGTTCCTTAAAACCAATCTCTCTTTGTCTCTGTCTCTCTCTCCTCTTGGTTCTGTTTCTCTGGAGAACGCTGAGTGATGTAAGTGTTAACACATTTTAATAATATTTAACACTTATATAGCACTTATTCTAGGCAGTTATCTAAGCATTTTAGATATATTAAGTCATTTAATCCTCATAACAGTCATACAGGCTAGGTGTTATTATTGCTTTCATTTTACAGATGAATACAGAAGGCGAAGAAATTTTAAACGATTTGCCCAAGGCCACACAGCTAGTAAGTGGAAGAGCTGGAATTCAATCCTAGGCGGTCCATTTTCTAAACCTCTGCTACATCTCAAAATGATAGATTGAGTTCCTGGACAAAAACCACAAAACAAAATAGATCAAATGTAGATCTTCATTTAATTCTTTTTCTTCTCTCTGTTTATGATGGATTTGAGGATGCACTGGTACTGTCTGTTATACTTGCTACTGGTCTAACATTAATGTTATTTTGAGCAGTTAACGTTTATTAAGCATATTAACTACATACCAAACTCTTGCATGTACTATCTCATTTAATTCTCTCAATAATCTTATGAAGTTTTTCTTATTATTTACTATCTTTTACAATGTAATAGAAGATTATGAGCTCAAACGCAACTCTCTCTCTGCAGAATCTATGCTCTTGAATCTTTCTGCCTCACGGGGTATACTGGAATCCTAAGAATTTTGAGGAATCTTATTATTTAAATAGTCCAAGGACTTATCCAGTACAGGATGTTTTATGTAGTATTCCATCTGATAGTAATATAATCTCATCTGGAATCTCTCTACCACTGCAGAAACCTGACCAGGTCAGCTAAATGTTAGCTGATGGACTAACGACCAGGTCAGACATCTTTTTGGAGGCTGTCTGAAGCAGATAGTGCAGGTGGGACAGAGCCAAGCTGGAGTTTAAAAGGGGGTAGTCGAAAATCAGGAGGCTTAGTAACAAGATGCAAATACAATTCCAATACAGAAGTAGTGGGCTTGTAAATGAAAGGATCTGGGTAAGAACTAGATTGAAGCAGACACTTGCCTGGGATGCTCTAACAGGCCAGTAGCTCTACATGGTTGGAATGTTGACTACTTTAAAAGTATAGGACCGAGATATAGAGTTGACTGTTTTCATTATGGGATTGTTCTAGTTGTTAGAAAGTTCTCTGATAGATAGAATAAAAATATGCATTCCTAAAATGCCACCCATTAGTTGTAATTCTACAACACAGCGCAAATATACATTCTTTTCTATCAGCCTGAAAACCATCAATTATTCCCTTATTCTTCTCCCAACCATTCTTACTAAGTATTTATCTGCTATAGGCATCACATGGAGTGTTTTGAAAGACATCAGCAGTCTCAATTATGTGTTATTTAAAACATCAAGTAAGAAAATAGAGTGAGAAACAATGAAGTTCCTACTCTCATTGTAATGGTGCTAACTGAAATAAAATCCTTGGGATGGAGTTTTCTAAAAAGAGGATGATGGGAATTCAGCTGTGTTTACTTATAGCCCAGATATTGAGAATAAACTATCCTGCTTTACTCACAAGGAGCATGTCAATAAAAACAAAGACAAAAAAGAGCTCTGAGGAGCCAGAACCAACTTAACACTCTCTTAGAAATTTGTCAGATTAATTAAAATAATGCAAATAAAGTGCTTAGCACATTGTCAGTAAATATTTTAAAAAAATAAAAGTTACCTTTTTATTTTCCAAAATTTATTTTAAATTAAAATTTATTTTTGGAGTAAGATTGGTTAATATTAATTTCAGGCACACAACTTTATAATACAACATCTGTATACTCCATTGTGTGCTCACCATCCAAAATCTAGTCTCCTTCCATTACCATTTATTTGACACCCTTTACCCTCTTTGTCCTCTCCTCAACTCCATTTCGCTCTGCTAACCACCATTCTGTTGTCTGTATCCATGAATTTTCTGTTTGTTCTTTTTGTTTGTTTGTTTGTTTTCTGTTTTAAATTCCATATTTCAGTGAAATACAGTTCTTGTCCTTTTACATCTGACTTCTTTCACTTCACATGACACGATCAAGATTCATTCATGTTTTTGAAAATAACTGTTCATCTTTTTTATGGCTGGGTAGTATTCCATTATATATATGTACCACTTCTTCTTTATCCAGTCATCTACCAAAGGACACTTCAGTTGTTTCCATGTCTTGGCCACTGTGAATAATGCTATAATGAATATAGGGGTACATATATCTTTATGAATAAATACTTTCAAATGTTTTGGGTAGATATCCAGAGGAGAGATTGCTGGTTCATATGGTGGCTCTGATCTTAATTTTTCAAGGAACTTCCATACTGTTTTCCACAGTGGTTGTACCATTTAAATTCCCACCAGTAGTGAGCAAGAGTTCCCTTTCTCTACATCTTCTCCAACAGTTATTTCATGTGTTACTGAAAGTTATTAAATATAGGGAGCAGTCACTATTGTCAGACACATTAATGATTCTGAAGAGTGAAATTTGACAGTTTAATAGTAAAAGAAGACAAGAAAAGAAAAATAAAATTGAGAAAACAAACATAAAAATACAAAAAGCACCATAGTCCGACACTATTATATATGAGTTGAACTCTCTGAAGCAATTATTCTGCTATAGAGAAATAGTTAATGTCCTAAGCAGTTTTATTATTTTAAGTGGGATTTCCTTAAGAGAAAAGGAATACGAATATTTTAGGAAAGGCTTTATACAAAATAAAAATAATTTTATTTTAAATGATTAAACTCTAAGATATCTGAAAAATGACTTTTTAAAATGTCTTGTTCCACACGGTTTCAGATAGGTAGGCATTTGTTTGGCTTGGGTTGGTTTGGTGTTACTGTCAGATTATTTGACATCCATTCAACACACATCAATTACACATCTTATACCAGGATCTCTGATTGTTGTTCTGGGGAATATAGAAATGAGTGAGACCGAATCATTGTCTTCTAAAAAAAAGGACCCATGTTTTAAGCACCTGTGTCATTTAATATAAAGTGATAAATAAGAGATGGGTATATAATTTCATGGGCACACAGAGCAGGTTTATTAAAGATAAATTATGTAACTGCTGCCACAGAAAATCCTGAAAAAAAAAAAATGTCATTACTAGAATGGAAAGTTCTTGCTCTCTAGAACCTGCAGTACAATGTTAAATAGCTTTGTTTTCTAACATTTTTCTGGACTGTAGTAAAATGACTCCCTGTGAGGCAAATATTTCTTCATCAGGATTGATTGATTTTGAGTAAAAGAAAGCAAAGAGGGCACAAGAAACACTTATACAATTAATTTTTTACTCTTTCAACACATTTTTATAGAGTATCCAGAGTTTCTACTATGTGCCATGTACAAGGATACAAAAATGAATGAGACCCCATTGTATATAGTGGAAGCCAGAGTGCTATTGTGGAAAGAACAATAGATAGGATTTGGAGCCAAATGGGCTAAGGTAGGAATTCTGCTTCTACTTACAGCAATATAGTTTTGAACCCAAACCTCCTAATTCGTATAATGTAGATAAAAATATTTGCCAGGATAGTTTTTTTGAAGGTGGAGCTATATATGTAAAGTATCTAATTTTATTTTATTTTATTTTTTGATTTTAGCACATAGTATATACTCAATAAATGGAAACTGTAAATGATAGTGCTTGTCTTTAATAAGCTTATAGTCCAGTTGAGGCATACAGATATGCAGCCTGTAATACGATGGCACAAAATTGGGAGTGCCTTACTTTGCTGGGTAAGAAATGGAAGGCTTCTCAGAGCAGACAACTTTAGTAGTCTTGAAGAAGGTAATGACATTAGACAGAGGTGGGGGCGGTTTCTAGCAGCAAGAGCAGCATTTGCAAAGGCATGGCATTTGAAAGAGAATGCATATCTTTTTTCCCCCCTTAGAAACTATAAGTGGCTCTGCATGGCTAGGGCATAGAGTAGCTACCTGGAGGAACACAGTGGGAGGTAAGATTGGAGTATAGGCAGGATCAGATTGTTAAGAACCTTATATGACCTCTAAGGATTTCGATAGTGGAAAGCCACGTGAATATTTTTAGCACAAAATAAAACAGAAGTTCAGTGGCAATAGCCTGTGGACTGTTGGGGAGCTACATCCATGAGGCCTAAAAAGAAGGTAACTTTCCTTGTGAAAAAGCCCTGTAGAAAATACTGATTTGAGAGGGAAGGATGTTTAGCACCATGTAGTCTGAGAAGGCCCTGGACTCTTAGAGCCTTTGGTGGGTTCCACATGGACACAGTGCTGTAATCTTGCTTTGACTTTAGTCTTTTTAGCTAAAATGGTACCTATCAATAGCAATGGCTATCAGCAGTCCTCATCAATTGCTTTGGTGAATATAGTGCAGCAAAGCTGAGTATTAATCATTTTCGACCAGAAATGTAATTAATGATAAAATATGGCTGGCATCCTAAACACCTGTCCTATCGATTAGCTACCTGATGAATGAAGGTCCTTTGAAGGAAGAGATGCTGAAAGACAAGAATAGGCAAGTAGACACTTTATTACTAGATGGGCTTTGGCCCTAGGCTCTGGTTTGGTATCCTACTGAGGTGTGCTTATAACTAGGTCTGCTTAGAACTAGACCTATGTTAAAAAGCCGCCTGAACTGTCTTCTTGGTGCCTTCGTTTTAGGCCTTTATCCTAATCTCAGCCCTTGAGATGTTACTGCTTTGACAATGAAAAGAAGCAGGATGAAATGAACATAAGGGAAACATTGCCAAATAAAAGGAAAGTATTTCTCTGTAAGGCCTAGAACATCAAGCTTTAAGCTGCTGGATATTTGTACCTCCTTTCTCTTGAGAATTGTCCCTGGTTTTCTTGTGTTTTTAATGGCCTAGAAGGAGGAAGAGAATCTTTCTCTCAGGAAGGTGGGTGTTACAAGTGCTTTTTTTTTTTTTTTTTTTTTTTTTACTGCAGCAGAGGCATGAGTTGAGAGACTAAACACAGTGAAACCCCCAGAGAAAACCACAAGAGAGACTTTAAAAATGAACCCATCATTTGGACTCACTAACTTTTAACCCCTTCCCTCTGCACCCCAATCCCACTGTGGCCCAGGTCGGGGACTGTGTATAGAGTGGAGAGATGGAGGTGTCCTAGCCTCCAGCATCTTCCCATCTAGAGATCAATGTAACAAATTAGTGATAATCCCTGCTTTACTCAGGCTGGTCAGATATTGTGCTCCTTTTTGAATCCTTTAGGAGGAATATAGACAAATGAGATTATTCAAAAGAGAGAGACCAGAAGGGCCAAAAGACACAAAACCATTTCCATCGGTGGCATAGAAATGGCGTGTTGAGGGAAGAAATTTTTATTTCATTTGTTTGTTCATGTTATCTAGCAGAGTGCATGACACATTGTAGGAGCTTAATAGATGATAGATGTTTTTTAATGAACGAATGATTGGGTTAGTGAATGAATACATATGAGGGAATTCAGAAATTAATTGATTAGAGATACATAAACCAAAAAGTAATGACCGTGGTGACATGAGAGTTTTGCCTTTCCCATGGAAGAAGATCCTTAAAGGATAGATCTAGAACAAAAGTGCTGAGGTTATATGCAGGCTGAAAAAGTCAATAAAATTGATTTTAGACAATTATTTTTTAAATAGTTTTTAGAACAGTCCAAAATTGGTAGTTCAAAATAATTGTATAACAATCAGTTTTGTTATGTTGTAGTCATGGATATTCTATCCAAAAATGTTCATTAAAAATCAAGAAGTAGAACTCTGTTGATGATGTTCCCAATTAAACAAAGTGAGGTAAATGGGAGATGCATCTGAGTGCTTATACTATGCCAAGCTTGTTAAGGGTGTCACATGAATTCTTTCATTTAATCCTCACAACTACCCATGATGTGGGTTCTATCTTTATCTCCCATTAAAAAAATTAGGAGTCTGAGGCAAAGTTGTTAAATTACTTGCTAAAGGTCATATGGCTCTGGATGGAGCCCGGATTCAAACCCAGAAATTTTCATTCTAGGTCCTGCACTCAGATAAAAGCAGCAGAAAAACCAGAGAATCACACTCAGGCATGTTAGCCCAATGTTCATTGATACAATCATTCATTCACTCATTAATTTATTAGTTAAAAGAGTAACCGAGGGCCTTTGTAGGTATAGGAAATATATAAATGAATACAAAACAATTCTTACCCTCAAAAAGCTCATCTTCTCAACTATGAATTGCCTCAAATATGCCTGATAAAAAATGAGGGGAAGGCTGATGTGGATTTATTAAATAGTCCACGGTTGCTAGTGAGGGATTCCAGGAGACGGTAAGACCAAGAGAACATGTGGATAGAGAGGCCAAAGTCCAGAGCTATAATGGAATTCGAGGAAGGTAGTATAGGCTCTGGCATCTTCAAGCAAGGAGATGAGCTGGAACCTAAGTAGGCTGATGCCTTTGGAGTACCCCAAAATAAGTGAAGGTGTTGTACAAAATTTACATTCGAATCTAGAGAATCCAAGGAAGGTTTCTTTGGAGGGTCCGCTGGACTGTGCATAGTTGGCATGGTGGAACTAGTCTCGAACCAAAGGAGGATAGGGCTTGACAGAACCTCAGAGGAGGCAGAATGAGCCAATTGATTTCGAATTTCAGTTTTGCCATATGTTAGGGATATGATCTCTATTCTCTGTGAACCTCAGTTTTATTATCTGTGAAAGAGGGATTATAATTCTCCTATCAGAAGATAGTTGTGTGGATTAAATGAGATTGAGTGCAGGCAAAACAGAACACTTTGCCTGAACATAGTAGGTACTCATTAAAGGTTAGTTAGTTCCCTATTCAGCTCTGAAGAGGGGAGAGCTTTAGCTTCCCCTTCCTTTTACTGATCTTTCCTAATTCTAAAGAGCTTCTGCTGCCTTAATAACTCAGACTTTTTATGTGTTCCATGAAAAATCAGACCTTTGGATAGACCACAGTTGCCTATTATGGAAGCGTTTATGGGAGAAGAGCGTATTGATCTTTTAATCATTTTCTCTTAGAGAACTGTTATCTGGTATATCCCTATAAACATTAAAAATATACAGTTAGGTGTCCACTTATTACAAAGGTCAATTCAAAAAAGTTGTATTGAAATTCATGGTGGTGAACCAAGACCCTCAGGGGTTTGCATTCTCACAGCCAAATGACATGTCTCAAGAAATCACATTTTATTTATTTGAATTTTGTTTTATAAGTAGGATACTGGATTTGATACCTTTACTTGAAAATTTTCCTACAAATCTATTTGAGGTAGTGCTTCAACCATTTCTTGATTTACTGATCCCTGTCACTTAAATATTACTTCCACAAATAATAGGAAATACACGCAGGATTATGATTTTACAATTCTGGTTTTAAAAGGATAAAGAATGGTAGAGAGGAACATATTGAATAGGCTAGTAAAAATAATCTGTATCTAATATTTTTGAAGCAGGAAAATTTTCAGAAAATGAATTTGCTATGGAAGAAAGTGATGGAAGGATACAGACTGAATATTACTATAAATTTGGTCCTTTAAGGCATTTTTTTTTTGAAAGGAGGAAGATGGCCGTTTGCTAATGTGACAGGCTGGTGAAATGTTCTCTTGAGCTGTTTGTAAGACCACCACAGTGTCAGTTCCTGGATCCTTCGAGTAAAAGGGCATGTAGCAAACCTTCTACAGAGCCACGTTCCAACTATACAAAATCTCATTTGGATTCTGACTTCATCATATATTATCTTGTGACCTTTGGAAAATTTCTTAATCTTTCCAAACTTCAATTTTCACCTTTGTAAAACTCTTCAAAGGATCAAATGATATTAGGTATGAATGCAATTTATAAACCTAATCCTCTATAATATTTTTATTTTTTTAATCTTCTGGAAGTGTTCCTTTCTTGGGAAGGTAAACTCAACCAAAGCTTTAAAAGAATCATCGTATAACATAAGATGACACCAGTTCATCTACCATCTCATTTTTGTACAAATAGATTCAGGTAAATATTGCCTAAATATTTCCATGATCATTTCTCAGAATTACATGCATAAAATAGCAAGCTCCTTCATCCTTCTCATCTTTACCTTTATAAAAAAGCTTAACTGCATTGTTATTTAACAATTCTAATCATGTTTTTGTCAGTGCGAAAGTATGATGAATTGTTGTAAATAACATTTCTCACAGATACATCTACATAGTGTTTATCTAGTTTATCTAGTTTTGAAAGTCCTCCAATATAAAAATCTAACATTGATTCTGAAATGTCTGGTATTTTGCTTCTTATAAATAGCTATATTATGTTTTTTTTCTCTCTCTACATTTTTATTCAGGAGGATGCACTGCTAAGTCAACTTCTGCACTATTTTGAACAGATTTCATTTGACCAAGAAATATTACCCCTCTCAGGCTTGATGTGTACATTTGCATGCCAGTAAATGGAATATGATTTTTATCTCATAGCTATTTTCATAGCAGTGGTGATTTCTGGTTCCCAGAACTAAGTAAATATGTCTAGATGGCCAGGGATCCACTTTTTGTATCATTAGCCATAATAAAATTACTCATTCACTGTATGTAGAATGCATCAATCTTTATTTCACATCAATAAAGGCTGAGATCATTTTATGTCTTCTCTCTGTTTTTGTTGTTTCATTTTCTAAATTTAGCTCATATGTATGTACATTGTTTCGGTTTTTTTCAGCCTGAGTAATTTATTGTCATGCATTTTTAGTCTATTAAATCACCTAAGAAACTTCAAATTAGGTTGCTGTAATCATTCCAGTAATTATAAATTATATTATGTTAGATAGCTTATCTGAATACAGATTTTCTAATTAATTATCTCTCAATTTGGTGCAGGACCTGTTGGTGTAAATAGCAGAATTGAAAGTATTGATATTAACAATATACCAGACTTTGCTGTAAAGGCTTTGATTTTTTTTTTTTTTTTAATAACCAAAGCATATTTCTTATCCAGTCCCTCCTAGCAGAAGATGCTGATGATGTTCCTGAAACCATTTTGGCACTAACTCCTCATTACCACTGACAGCAGTTGTAAGACAGACTAGTCAGATTTCTAGGTTGTCTGATCACCTACAGCATGTTTTCTTTTTTTATTTCTTCTTTTTCCAATCACCCTCCCTCTTTCTTTGTATTTTTTGTATTTCTTTCTTTTCTATCTGCTTTCCTTCTTCCAGCAGTAAGAAAATATAATTTTAAATTTGTCTTTCAATACAAAAACCATTATGAATAGTAATTAGAAGTCATTTTCAAATTTAGAAGTACATGTAAGAGATACTTGCATTCTAAGTATTTGATATTAACTCTTCAGATGTACTTACGGTTCTATTAATTTAGAATGGCTTGTGTTATCAGGGGCATAGGGTAGTGAAAGATGTAACTAAATAATTAGTGCTTTTAAATGACTAATAATGCTTTACTTTTCTACTGAGTTCTCTGAAAATTAAGTCTTTGGAATTTTAAGTGAAAATTTAAATGTTTAAGTATGCTAATGAGTACATGGCATTCTCCAATACAGTTTATATACACAATTATCTGTATATATATATGAATTGTGGGTATGAATATCCACATGTGTGTTTGTGTGCATATATATAATTTCTTTTTTATATGAGTTAATTTTAAATATCAAAGTAGAATTAAAACACTGGCAAATGTTAAAAAATAAAATGCATATTAATACTGTGATGTCAGTGGAGTTAAGCAGAAATCCTTTTAATTATAAGTTCACAAAAGAATAGGTTGGCAATTTTACTTTAAGTACTATGTCATAGAAGATGTACTTGAGATATTTAATGACTACAGTAGATAACTTGTACAAAAAATTAGTTATTTAATATAATTTTAGTTTTGTTTTAGTTCAATTTCATAAAATTACTTATAATTCCCTAACAAAATAGCATGTAAGCAACTATAATTAGAAATACAATGATAACTGGTGTCGGAGGAAAAAATTTCCTCAATAATAAACTGTACCAAGATTCCTATGAAATCATTTAAAGAGCTAGAGTTAAATATTTCCAACTTTTTAACAATTATGTCATGACTTTTTTCCTGTGTTCTTTTAATAACTTTTTTCTAATAACAAAATAGTATATGCTTAATGTTGAAAACATAGAAAATATAAATGCACCTACATTAAAAACAGAATAAAAACAAATCATTAATAATGCCATTATACTAGGTAAATGCTGGGCTTTTTAGGAAATGTCTTTCTAATATTTTTCCATGTAAACATATGCATACTTTTGTTTACAAAATTATGTACTTGACATACTGCTTTGTAGTCTGTTTTTAACTTAATAGTTTTCTTTTTTGATAATTTTTCATTTGATATTCTTTCCACATATTTTAATAAGTTCATGATAATTATGGTAATATATACCTTAGGTTACTTAAAAATTTCCTATATTTAACTTTTAATTTATAATATTTCAGTTTACAAGTACTACTTCCATAAAATGTCTTATATATAAATTTACTTTTACCACGGATGTAATTATTTCCTTAGGATAAATTCCCAGGAGTGAACTTTTCGGGTCAATCCCCTCTGTAATTTTACTTCCATAACAGTGCAGATTGTACCATCTCTCAGAGAATTTAAGAAACAAGCTAGTCTAGTTTCCATATCCTCACTCTTCTGAGACAAATTTTAATCACTGGTCACTGACTCACAGACAGTTCTCTGTCCAGTTTTTGTATTGAATAAAGCTGCAGGTGTTTGCAAATCTGCTTTAAGCATTCAACTTTTTTTTTTTTTCTTTTTAGCTCAGCGATGCTGCTGATGTCATTGGTCAGGAACTTTCTAATTCCAGTGGTGAAAAAATACATTAGAGAAAATCTTAACAATGTAACAACTTAGACTATAGAAAGCTGTTTTAAAAAAGAAATTTTAAAAAAAGCTGAAAAAAAGAAAGCTCAGGTTTAATATCAAATAATCAAGAATATTCTAGGCAATTACGTAGGGAAAAGAGAATTTCATTTAGAACAAGAGAAAGTAGTTTGTATATATTCCCAAAGATCGGAAATAATTGTGCGCATATAATAATAAGTATGTAACATAACTTGTGGGCTATTTTCAGAGATTTTTACCAATAGGTTTAGATTAGTTTTCCTCATATTTGAAAACTTAAGGACTCCTGAGATTATATTTAGGAATCTCTATTTTAGAAATACTGTTTATATTAATTAGTTTTAATTGCTGGAGGGATAGATTCAATAGATTTCCTAGCTATTCAAACTCTGGTATTTACTGCTACATTAAAGAAAACAAACAAATAAATAAATAAATAATATTTGCCCTTTCTAGCAGTTCATGTTTTCCTTTCCTCTCAGTCTATTCTGATACTTTCAGTTTCCTATCAATCTGCCCCTGTAAATATTGACCACTGACTTTTATTGTGCAAGAGGATATATAAGAACACATACTGGAGTGATTTTGTCAGCGTCATTCCTCAGCCATTTTTTTCTTACACCACATCAGAATGAGTTGCAACAGCTGCTCTGGATATTCACCCAAGACCACCCTCTGTCATGGTTGACTCTGTGCTGCTATGCTGATATCCTGACTCAAAAACTATATAGTTTCTTCATCTCTTTGTGAACATTGCCTTGGGTTAGCTGAACAGTTGGTTCCCTTCCCCAGCTCAGTTAAGGCTCAGATCTCACTTAAAGCCCTTTTTTCATTGTCTTCGTTTGGCATTCCTTCCCTCCATCAGCCTTGACCTGAAGCTACCCTTTCAGCAGTGGGCACTAACCTTTGCTATTTTACAAGAGCAGAAAATTGGGACAAAGGAAAAGCTATTAAAGCAGATCCAGGTTTTGTAATGCGTAAAGATTTTATTACTTAGGACCCTCTCTTTAATGCAAAGAATACAAAATTACCAATACAAAATTAGATAAAGTAAATGTTTATTTAGAATTAAAAAATATACTATTATAAATTACAAACTTTAAACAGTGGAAATAACTGCAAATATCACCACGTCATAAAATATTACATAATATTTTAATTAATTACAGTCTAACATACTTCTGCTATATACTCATTAATGACTTCTTATAAGCCCCAAATTTTGTGATATTATTTTCTAAAGAGAGAAAAGAAGCATATTTCATTTTTTCTTCTGGTATGGCTGATAAAAAAATTTTTTTTATTTATAGTTCAAAAAAGTTCCTTTTAGCTTTATAAGTTGTTATTTGAAATTTTATATTAGAAAATTTTAGGGTATTTTGGAATCTTCACTTCGAGAAAATGTATCAAGTTTTTTATATTTGAACTTTTAGAGACATGCTTATGATTTATTGTAATAGGTACATATTTGAACTGTTTAAGCACAGGAATTCTGATAATCTATTTCATGAGATTCCTCCCCAAAGGAAAAGATATGGAACATTTATAACTGTATGTGCTGCATTATCAAGTATAATCCTGACAGGTAAGGACTTCCATTTTGACTAGGTGATAATGAAAACCAAATATTCTGCTTCTACTACTGAATGTCTGGTGTTTGGAAGAATTTTCCATGACTAGCTTCTGACTCCATATTCAGACCTTTTTCTCCTCCACTTTCTACACACTTGATTCCAGGCTTGTGTTCATATCTCGATGCCACCTAGGTACACAGTGGATGACAGGAGGTACCTAGAAACCATTTACGCTGAACAAGCTAACAATCTCACTAAAAAATAATTGATAAAAGTGACTGTGAACTTCATAAATCAACCTTACTAAGCTCAAACTAAATGTATTCCAAACTCAATAACTCCTTTGCCAAATCTCCAAAGTGCCTTTGGTCACTCCAGTGATAACTCATATAGGGAAATATAATGAAGTTGGAATGGAAAGGCACAAAGGTCTTAAGCATTCGTGGTTAAAATGTCCTGTTTTTACAAATTTTGCAAAATATGTGACCACATGAAGACATTTTTAGGGCTTTTTCTAGGCCTCAGAAGGAACTCATCTAAGAGAGAAGTCCCGAAGCTTAAAGTGTTTTAGCTCCACTGATTGTGCCTTTGATTATTGTTCTCATCACATTTAATTGTAGGTAGCTGTTTATATTTCTCTTCCAGTAAATTGGAAGCTCCATTATCTATTCATCTTTGTATCTTCAAGTGCCTGAAAGAGGTCTGGGATCATAGCAGGTGCTAAATAATTGTGAACATTGGATGGGTAATGCTCTTATTGTAAGAAAAGGATGTAGTCTGCATGAAACTCCCTCTGCAAAATTGCACAGTCAATTTAAACCATATTATTCCAAGGTAAGTGAATGCATAACTTTTTAAAAGGTTAATTTTATAATTTTATTTAAAAGTGCATAAATTGAGTACTAATTTTGAGATAGGGGTACTGCTATGATATTTGCTAGACAGAATTAAACTATATATTGTAAGGTATTAATTGTGCATTAAGTTAATCCAGTGACTGATAATAGCAGACAGACAATAAATGTTTGATCAATGAGTGAATAAAACTGATATATAGTTAATTATTTAGCACACCTGATTTATCTGGGTATGTAGAGTGATAATTATGAACTTTAAAAAGAAACTCATTTATAATACTTGAGTTCAGAGTTCTATGCCTTTAAAATTATCAAAGCATGCTTAGACTGTATTTCTTGCTGTACTCTAATTTTCTTATTCCTTTTGCCTATGTGCATATGACCATTTCCTCCTTTGGATCTGTATACAAACTTTTACCTTAGCTCTTTGACAATTCATTATAGCATTTGTTAACATAAAATTCGTGACTATCTTAGCTAAGGCTGCCATAACAAAATATCATAGACTGAGTAGCTTAAACAACAAGAATTTATATTTCAAAGCTCTGAAGGTTTGGAAGTCCAAAATCAAGGTACTGGCTAATTCAATTCCTCAGTGAGGGCTCACTTCTTGGCAGATGGGTTCACCATGAGGGTTCACTACTGGTGTACATTCTGTGTGTTTGGACAAATACATATTGACCTGTACCCATCATTATATATATATACGTATCCATTATCTATCTATCTATCTATCCATTCACAGTATTTTCACTGCCTTAAAAATGCTCTGTGCTGTGCTTATTCATCCCCCCACCTCCAATTCCTGGCAATCACTGATATTTTTACTACCTCCATCATTTTGCTTTTTTCAGAATGTCATATGGTTGGAATCCTACAGTATACTTTTTTTTTTTGATTGGCTTATTGCACTTAGTATTATACATTTAAGGTTCTTCTGTCTTTTGATGGCATGAAAATGAAAGCTCGTTTTGTTTTGTTTTTTTTTAGTGCTGAATAATATTCCATTTGTCTGGATATACCACAGTCCAACATAATTTTTTAAGCTGCATTTACTATCATGGGTAAATATTTTTCAACATCAAAGTAATAGTTGATAAATATGTAGCTGTAATTATTTTTCAATCTCATGGCACATGACCATCAACTATGATATCTATGAAATATTATGGATATTCCCAAGTGAATATAAGACATCTAGAAATAAAGCAATAAAAATAATAATCTTCCAACTGAATTTTCAGACCTAAAGCATTTATAAAGCATAATATTTTTCCAACATTTAATAAAAAGACTGTTTTTTAAAATATTTATAGTCATCACACTCTTTAAAAAAACATACCTAGATCTATATTGCCACCCAGAACAAATTAATTTCACTGAATACATTTGGAATTTTAAAATATCCTCCAATATCATTGCTAAAACTGTGCACTAAAAATTGTCCCTAGAATTTGTCTCTAGCTAAAAGATTCCCAAGTATGAATCTGTGGTACCTTGTCTTTGGTTACCAACTGTCCTTAAGCCCTCCAGTGGGGCCATAAAAATAATAAAAATTATGCTCTAGCTGCATATTCTTGAATTTGGTACTTATTCTGTGCTTGGATTTCTGACATTCTCACGTCGTTATATCCTCATATCTTTCCCTCTTTGGACTTAGTAAACTTCCTCCAAACTGCCTACTTTTAATGAAGTTGTCAACTTCATTGAACGCTTTCACTAGGAATTTTTGCCTCCTTTACTTATCTGCATCACCACCTCCACCCTTATTTCCACCCCCACCCCAGGCTACATCTTTTACTCTGCAGCTGTGATTATAAACTACTATATCCTAGCTCACATCTATGAGACACAGCTGGCCAGCAGGCAGAAATTTCTAACTTATTTTGAAGCAAGCCTTTAAATATGTTGTTTTTTAAATTTTAAAAAACTTTAACTTTTAAAAATCGATCATGTTGAGACCTATTAATGAATAAAGTCAAGAATGTAAGCACATTGCATCTTTAAAATAATAATAGCCAGTGTAAGAGTGACTTTGCAAGAGTGACCACAACAAAAAGGTGTGAACATGTTAGTATCAGGAGTAATTGATGAAACAGCTTTGCCATCGTCTAGGTAAGTCCCTGAGCAGACTAGGCCTTAGTTCCCTTCGTTGTAAAAAGGCATAGTAGCACTTGTCTTAGCTGTCTCATACGGTCCAGTGAGATAGTGAGAATGAAAGTGCTTTGGAAAGCAAAATGTGCTGCACGGATATGAGAAACGATGACTGTGCATCGGGTCTACATTTCTACGGTGGAATGACAGGGAGAATACTGGCAATAATATATAGAAGGTTGGCATCTGAGATCAGAGAGCTGAAATAAATAAGGTCCTAAGCTTCTTTAGGGTGGCAAGTTGCAGAAAATGATGAATGTTGTCAAGACAATTGAATTTGGAAGGAGACCAAGGCAATGATTGGAAAATGTGCTTTGAGTTGCTGAGACAATGAAATACGAAGAACAACAGAAATATCTAATATAGTCCTGTGATTTAGGAAGACGATGAGCTAGTCTGCACATTAATGTTGATGCTTAGGATATCAAACGAAGCCTTCAACCTCTTTGTTGAATTTGGAAAGTCAGACTTCGAAGGATATGGAAAATATTCTGCTATAAGTTCCTTGGCTATCCATTATCTCTGAAATAAGCAGCCTTAGGGGGTGAGAGGGAAAGATTACATTCCCCCGGAAAGTTTGGAAAGCCCCTTTGTCACCTAAAGTCTAGGTGTTAGAAATTACTAACAATAAGAAAATAGAATAAGGAAAACATAAAGTTTGTTACTGTTGAATGTTAGGGGCAAAAATAAGGCAGGAAAGAGCTGTAGAAAGTGTATGGGATTTTTTTTTGGATAGAATGACCAGGAAGGACTCACTGAGAAGATAATATTTGAGTAAAGACTTAAAGAATGTTTCTATGGTCTATGAGTAAATCATGCTTCATTTCTTCCTCTGCTAACGCCACTGACCTCAGGCCCAGGAGGAGATAGATAGAATACAGTATCATTAGAGTTACCGTTTAGCCACATAGAACTAAAAACAAATAAAAATAATTTTATTTTTTTCTTTCACTATCTCCTCTTCTAATATTTTCTCAATGGTATTGATAGCAAAAGGGCCACCTTTACATTGTATTCTGGGTAAATGGACTAAACTTGCACACAATGATTTAAGAAAAGTGTATGATGGAAGTAGAACTATTTTTATAAATGGAGATAGAAGAACCAGAATAAACAATGTTTGATTTGAACATTAAATTTCATTAGCATATAATGTGTACTATCTTTTTCAGTGATTGACACATTAAAAATAAAGTTTCAGTGTGCCGTTCCAACTTACATGTGTTTAGAAGAGGTTCTGCAATGCTATTCTAATGAAGTCCCCAGAAAAAGCAGCAATGCTCTTAAATTATACTAAAAGCCTAATTACTTTTTGATACTGATTGGAGACATATGTTAGTTGCTGTTATCTATCATTTATCTTCAGATTAGATATAGACTCATGTTAACATTATTATAAAGCTGTACAAGTACAAATATACAATTATGGAACTATAATATAATAATGCAGCTCTCGTGTGACTACTGTTTAATATTAACAATTACTCTTATGAAGATACATCATAAATTTAGTTAATCAGAATTATTCTCCATTGTACTCACTTGAAGCTCCATATTTGCCTTATTTTATTCAGTAGATAGAACTAAATAACATAATATCTAGTTGTGCACATGAAGGGGGGTGGTGGAGAAGGGAAAAGCACGAAGGGAAAGAAACATGGTAAAATGTTGACAAGAAAAATCTGCATGAGGGTATATAAGAATTACTTGTACTATCTGTTGCAGTGTTTTCATTCAAAATGCATTTGTTTACATTCAAAATGCAAAGTTAAAAAAACTGACTTTATTTTACCCTTATCTTTTATGTAGAGATATGTGTGTGTGTGTGTGTGTGTGTGTGTGTGTGTGTGTACACACACACACATACATACATACGTACATACATAGTCTTGACATGGAATTCAAGGTTCATTTTCCTGAGAAATGAATGACTTTGCTGCACTATCTTCTAGTATTCATTGAGACTAGTCTGGTGTTTATTCCTCTGTGAATAAACCTTGAATTCTATATCCATTTTATTGTTTGTTTCTTGAATACTTATTTATATCTCTGTTATTTATTACTTAGTTGTTGAGTTTTAAACATTTGTTGATACTCTTATAAGTATTTCAAATGGACCCGTTTGAAAAACAGGTAAAGATTCCTGTCATTCTAGAGTGCACATTGTAGTAGGGTGGGTGATAGGTATGTGAAGACACAATCGAAACAATAAATAAATTGTATAGTTTGTTATAAAATAAGTGCTGTAGAAAAACAAGGAAAGAATAATAGGATGGAGTGAGAGTGGGTTGCAGTTTTAAGTATGGTAGTCACGGTAGGCATCACAGACTATGAAAATTGAGCAGGCTTACAGGAGGTGAAGGAATTATCTGTGTGGATATTTAGGGGAAGAACACTGCAAATAGAGGGAATGGCCAGTCTAAAAATCCTGAAGAATATGCCTTCTGTGTTTTAGGAAAAGCAGAGAGGACAGTGAGGAAGAAGTAGAGTGGATGAGAGGTAGAGTTGTAGACTGTAGGAGGTGAAATTGAAGAGGGAATGAAGAGTCAGATCACCTGGGCTTGTTTCTGTTGGTTATTTTAATGACTTTGGGTTTTTATCTGAGTGAATGGGTATTCATTGCAGAAAGCTGAACAGAGAAGTGACATAACCTGCCATAATTTAAAAGGCTTACTCCAGCTGCTCTGTGAATAGCTTATAGAAGCCAAGAGCAAATGCAAGAAATCAGGCAGAGTGATCCATATAGGATATGTTAGTGGGTTATATACCAGGGTATTACAAATGGAAGTGATGAGAATTGTTAAGATTTTTGATATTAAAACCAAGATATTTCTTAACAGCTTAGCTTTGGCTGTGAAAGAATGCTAGAAGTCAAGAATGTCTCCAGGGTTTCCAATTTGAGCAATGGAAAGAACAAATGAACGCCAGTTGAAGTGGAGGAAGCTATAACTGGAACAAGTTTGGAGGTGGGGAAGATCAGGAACCGAAGTCTTTACAGGTTGAGCTTGAAGTTCCTATTAGATATACAAGCGGAGATACTAAAAATATAGTTGGATATATGCAGTCAAATTATTATTCAAGGTTAATATGAGCTATTTGAGGCCAATTTCATTTTCTTCTTGATGACCTATTTTTATCTCTAGAATTTTGAATCTCGTCCTTATTGTAGGATTCTGAAATTTCACAATGATGAATGCATGAACTTATTAATTTACCTTTGTGACTAGCAAAAGTAAAATTTTAAAGCATAATCCTACCTAATTCAAAACCCCTAAATTTACCCATGCCACCATGCTGCCGGCTTTTTATCAGAACAACAGGAGCGAATGGATTGGATCCATTGGGATACCTTTTACTAAAGGTTCCTTATGATGGATGAGAAATTGTCCCATGATGAACATTTTGATCACTGGCAAGAGCTCTGATTACTCCTATTCTAATGCAATACAACTACCAAGATGTAGTGTTTATTTTCACAGAAACCATTGAAACTTTTTCCTTATTCTATGGCTCTGTTATATGAATAGTTCAGCAGAGACTTCCTGGCACATACTCATTTATCTCATTGGCATATGTAATAATTTAACTGGAGCTATCTGTTTCCTTAATGCTATATCCAAACAAATTTCATTTTAGTATAATTAATAGATATTTGTTTTAGTTGCTAAAAAGAGAGACACCAATAGCAATATGACTATGATTATAATTTCCTTCCTCTGGTCCTTGACACAAATTTATTACACCACCCCATTATGGTTGCCTATTAATTTCACAGCTTGAAGCTGTGACATATACATTTTTTTTTTCTTTTTACACCTACAGCACCTGATGTTCTTAGGTGGTCTCCCATCCAAGTACTAACCAGGCCCAACCCTGCTTAGCTTCCGAGGTCAGACACACATACATTTTTAAAATCACATGTGTTAATTTCCATATTGTTCCCCCAATGCATAAGCATTTCATTGTATGTCATTGATGGGTGAATATTTCACCGAAGCAGTTGCTAATGCTTAAAATATAAATGATATGTATGTATCACTTTACTTTTTCTCTCCTTGCTTAACTTTAGCTCTAGCCAGTGTTAACTGAATGTTTAACACCTGGAAGTATCGAAGTATATCTATGTAACCTCTAAGTCATTTATGACTAAAAGTTGACATCTATAAGGAATTTTTATTTTTACACTCAAGAGAAATAATATAGTATGGAAACTTTGGCGGTTATCTCTTGGGTTAGAGAAATGGACTCAGTTTTCGATAAATCATTTATAACTACATAAGGCCTAAAGACACTTGAAGAAATGTGAATGGTTGAAAAGAAACAACATTTTAGGAACACTCAATAAGTAACTAATGTTGTTTGAGATATTTTACATATATTATTTCATTAAAACTTCATAGCATGTCTAAGGAGTGATATTACTTTATTTTCAAGATAGGACATTGAGGATAAAATGTTTAAGAATTGACTTAAGTACCATAGTTAGAATTGGGAGACCTGGAATTCAAACTTAGTTTGTTTTCCATGTCATTGTGCTTCTTAATTCTCCCATTTTAGAACTGGAGAAAATATTTAGAAATATTTTGTGAGTTATTCAAGGTCGGGCAGGTAGTCTATAGCAGAGCTGAAATTAGAACCCAGAGTCTCTCCAGGCTCTCCTATTTTCTACATTATTCTGTCTCCCTAGAAAGGTCCTTAATTCACAATACTTAGAATTAGATTTTATTTGGAAATTATAGGAAATTTCACAATTTGATTTTTTCCTGGAAATAAATGGTTCTGGCTATCAAGCAATAAGCAAAAAAAATTATTGAACAGCTTAACTGTGTTAATGTGCTATTTGACCCTTTTGGGCATATGGCTCTTTTCTCTTCGATTTCAAAGAAAGACTTGTCTCATGAATTGATAAGGCCTACTGGTTCAGTGAGCCCCTAGACAGGAAACTGAAGGGTGAGAGTTAAGTGATTACCCCAAGGAAAGACAGTTGCTTTATAATTGATAGGTTGCCATAGACCAATGGTAATTTGATCACAGCAGGAAGTTTTTAGTAAAATATGTCTAATTTTAAGTAGAAATATTATTCATTCACCCAGAATTATCTATTGAATATCAGATACATACTATATTCTACATAAGTGTAGACATATAAAATTGAATTAAAATAGAATTTCTGAATTTGAGAAGCTCAATATCTAGTCATAGTGGAAAACATAGACAAGTAAATAAGCAATTATAGTTCTGAATCCTGTTCCTGACAAACTATAAAATTAGCATAGGCTTCTAGCTTCCTCACTCAAAGTCAACTGTGGATTAAAACCCAAGAGGTAATAAAGAATTCTGAGAAAACTATGGGTAGACAGACAGCAGTTTGAACTGTTGGTGGTATGTTTATCTATCTCCATTAAAGTCCTAATTATGCATTAGGTTTCAGTTGGTCCTGTGAAGTTTTTCATAATAATTTCAAACAAAAATGAGTTTCACTTTTACTTCTAAACTTGTATTATTATAATTGTTAACTTTGAAGAGTTGTTGAATGGATAAATGCATGGATATGTGGTTGGATAAATGATGGATCTACACGCAGGCACACAATGTAATGTTCTATTAGTCTAACAATAACATTTTTATATGGTAGTTACATTTGACAAGCACTTAAAAATTCTGTTTGTTATTAGGATTGTACACTTTGGAATGAATTATTAATTGCAGTGAATGACCTAATAGCATTTAAACTTCTATTTAAAAATTTTATCTCTTTTTTCTACTAAAATATAGTGGTGAAAATTGATTTAGAAATTATTGCATCAGCATTATTAGTACTTGAGTTAAAATTGAGAATTTAAAAGATTGTCTTCATTAAGCTACTGAGATGAATATGTTGTTAGGCTTCTCTAATATTTGTGAAATTGAATGAGTAGTTAGATACATAGATGCTTGTGTATTAACATTATAATTTTCTCCTCTGACAGGAACATTGGTAAGGTTAATTAGTGCCCGTAATGATTTTTGTCTCTCTTGATGAGAAGACACTATGCAAATACAGAGGGCAGAGCAAAAAATTACATTTGACCACAAAGGTTACATTATCTGTAGCTGTAGATGGATTTTAAAAATCTGTTCCAAGAGAGAGAATCTAAAACATTACTTATAACACTGAGGTATGGTTTCCAGGCTGAATATCTTAACTCAAGGTTTCATTTAGATGACGCCATCGATCTGGCAGATAGAATTATAGACTTAAGACTCCAATGGCCAGACAGAAAGTATGGGGAAGATATCTGTTTGTCACCCTCCATTACCTACAAGTGCCTCATTTAATTGTTTACTCAAAATTGGCCACTAGATGTTTCCTAGTTTGTTGATATTAGGTGCCTTGCTAAACCCTTAAGTTAATCTGACATAAGCAGATTCTGTCCTTGACCTGTTTGATCCAGATCTGGCTCTCAGAATTTTATCTTCAGCAGCATACCCTTAGAGATAATACTCTTGCTTTGCATATTGTCTAATGGCTTCTTTCCAACTACATAGAAGTAGGCAATATGGAATGACATTGTGTTTTGCAAATGTTTGGAGGTACAGGAAGGAGGAGAATATCTTAGTCAGCTGGGGCTGCTATAACAGAATATCATAGATTGGATAGTTTAAGCAACAAGCATTTTTTTCTCACAGCTCTGGAGGTTGGAATGTCCAAGATTATGGTGAGGAATCACTTCCTTGTTCATAGACAGTTGTCTTTTTGTTATATGGTGGAAAACAGAGAGAGGGAAAACAAAGTCCTGTCTTTTCTTATAAAGGTACTCATTTCATCATAATGGCTCCACCTTCAAGACCTAATTACCTCCAAAAGCCCCCCCCCCACCTTCTAATATCACATTGGAGATTAGAGTTTTGACATAAAAATTTTGGTGGTACAGTTTATTGTAGAGAACTAGTGTTTTCTGAGCATCTGCTATATTCCAGCACTGAACTTTATATTTTATTAAATAAATTGAAGAGCTCTGACTGACATTATATTAGGCATCGTTGTTATGAGGTATATATTTCTCTATCACGGAACTCATTTTACTACATTATAATCAGTGGTTTAAGTGTTTGTTTCCCTTTCTAGAGGGTACATTCTTGAGCGCAAGAGCTACATCTGTCTTATTTATTTCTGTATCCTCATTATCTACCAGTGTTTGGCACATAGTAGAAGCTCTAATATTATTAAAGAACAAAAAATTGACAATCCTACTTAGTCTTCTCATAAAGACTCTTAACCATTTTGTACTTCAAAATGGCAAATCTAACAGCTCTCAGGATTGTTCTGAAAATTGAAATATAGGTACCTCCAGATTTAGATGGGTTATTGAAACTGCAACACAGATTTTCTTTTGGCCAATAATTAATTACATGGGCAAAAAGTAGTAAAAAGTTTCCAATATACACACACTACCACCCCTACCATCAAAAACCACCATGAAATAAGGACAGAGGTATACTTAGTGCAACAACCCTTAAAAATTAGTGACCAAGGAGAGAAAATAAACATTTTAGAGTGAAATAGAGAGGTGTGGCACATTTTGGCTTCTAGTGGCATACAGACCGCTCCCCATAGTCCTACCCATATTCTTCTCCATATTTCCAGTAAACAACTGGTTGGTAAGCATGTTATAAGTAAAGGCTGCTGGAAATAGCTGATGGAGAGTAATAGGTGAAATGATGAAGTTTATAGGAAGGCTGACTCTCTGTGGAAAGTGAGGAATCCTAGGAATACCATCTAAAATATAATGTTGCAATTAGGAAGAGTAAATTTCAGGACAGGATGATTAAAAAAGTCTCAGAAGAGAGAGCAATTGGTTTTACTTCATTGACTTCATATCTGCTTAGTCTAGTTTTTCTTCTGCTCCTTTTTCTTATTTTTCCAAGAACAGAAAACATGCAGACCTCAAACTGTAGCTGGGGATAGGAGTGTTGGGAAATAGCACCAAGAAGTCATCTGCATTACATCAGAGCAAAGAGAAAGACCAAGTAGAATGCCTTTTTATTGTATGTGGAGGAAAAAAAAAAATATATATATATATGTATATATATATGTATATGTATATATATGTGCTAAGCTCTCAAGCTACTGCAACAAAAAGAAACTATAAAGTTACAAAAAGACAAAAATTGTACGTAGAATTAAATATAACTTATTGGAAGGAATTTATGCTGTATAGAATCAAGATCTTCAGGTCTGAGTTTCTGTTTTATGTTTTTTTTCCATCTAGAGACTTACTATGGTGTATTTCTCAGGTGTAAAACCTCCGGTATAAAATCTGGGGCACCAAATAAAAGTACATTTGGAAATATTGATGTCTGCAGAGTGCCATTAAGGCCCCATAAACCTGCGATAGGCTTATTATATTTGAATGTCTTAAACATAATTTTATTATGAAAAAATCAAGGTAATTAAGTAATTTATTTTATTTCATATTGTCATATTCTGAATCTGGATATATTGCAGAGTCAGACAAGAGTGATGTCAATTTTTATTTAATGATCTCACTACTTTTATGCCTTTACTACTGTTTAAAAAATTGCTACTATAAAAGAAAAGCAATGAAAAGATTCATAAGAAATATTGAAAGTATTGGTACTTAGTTTATCCAGAAAACTCACTCATGGAAATGATCCATTCTGTCTGTCTATTTATCCCTTTTACTTTAATTGAAAAAATGAGACTGTTATCATGGGAAGGTATAATTTATACCTTTGTTTGAATTAAAAAATAAAGTCAAATTTTTGTTTTGGGAGAAAATAAATATGATTTACTAATGGTTTGTTAATACCTGGCTTTATCAATTAGGTTATTTTGTGAGCATTTTCCACAAACTGAAGTGGGCTAGTTCCTTCCCAAGATTTTGATGAAAATATAATTATCAAAAAAATGTAGTGTTCAGAGGTGATGGAATAATGGTATCAGACTTACTTTTGTGCCATAAACAACTATAAACTGAATGAAAGGCATAAAGCAGCTGTTTAGGGCCATCAAACAAAAGACAACACAATATTGTGATCCTTGAAGAAGCAGAATGCACAGAGTGAGTTTATTCTGTATCCTACCTTTCGCCTGGCAGAAAACAAAAATTGTAAAGGGTGGAAAAAGTGGCATTGGAACTTACTGCTGCTCAAGTGGCCAGACTTTGCAGGGCAGAGTGCTGGGCGTGAGAGAAATGGCCACAGGAGGGACTCCAGTAGTCTGAATAGGAAATGCCACTGAGTCCTGCTGAAAACTAAGATGCACAAATGCAGGATAAAACTTGGTGAGGCCTGGCAGAGAGCAGCTTATAGTATACCTGTACTTTAAGAAGTGGTCAAGGAAGTTCTTGAAAATGAAGAAAAATGATACCAAGTAGAAGCTCATATATCCATAAAGGAATGAAAAGCACCAAAAAGAAAAAAAGAAAAAGAAAAAAAAAAGACACGTGGGTGATTATAAAATACTTTTTTCCTCTCATTTCTTAATTTTCAAAAAAGACAATTGACTTTTTAAAGCAAAAAATAATAACACTGTATTGTTGATTAATAAAACAGGTAGAAAAATGTATAAAAACATGAGCACAAAAGACATAAAGGGGGTAAATGGAAGTATGCTTTTGTAAGGTTGTTACGTTCCCATGTGAAGTTGTATGATACTAATTCAATGTGGATAGTGATAATTTAAAGGAGCATATTGCAATTCCTAGAATAATGACTAAAAATACAAAAAAAAGATATAGTAAAATAACCAGTAGAGGAGATAAAAATAAAATACTATATATATTATTTAATTCCAAAATAAGACAAGAAAGAAGGTTAAAATAAGGTACATAGATGAGACAAATAGAAAATAAGTGGCAAAATATTTTTAAACAGAACCATATTAATAATTACTGTAAGTTTAAATGGGCTAAGAACTCCAATTAAAAGGTAGACATTATCATATTGGATTAAAAACAAGACTCACCTGTATGTTATTTAAAAGAGAAAAATTTTAATATAAATATACTAATAAGGTAAACATGAGAATATGATAAAAGATAAACCATGCAAACATTCATCCAAAAATAGCTGAGTGACTATATTAATATCAGACACAGTAAATTTAAGTATAAGAAGTATTACCAGAGGTAGTTAGGTATATTTTATAATGATAAAGGGAAATTAAAACAGCTCAGTTGTCTTGAACCCCTGGTGGAGGAGTTAGTAAGAAAGATAAAAACCTCAACTTAAATGGGAAGCATTCTGAAATATACATTTTCCTGTTCCACTGGATATAAAGAATTTAAAACTAGTCTCTCATGTTGGCTTCTCTGATTTTTCTCATGTGGTTCTTTCATGTGAAATGCTGTTCCTCCTATCCCTTTGCTGTCTGGCAACTTTCCTACTCTGCAGGGAGCAATTCAGATATAAAGCAAATCTCGAAAGTCCCTCTTGGTGGTCTCATGTTTAACCTTTTACTAATTAGGTGTTCAGTAAGTATTTACTAAGCTTCTGCTATGTAGTAGGCCCTGAGGGTGCAACAGTGTATTTAGCTGTTCCTGGGAGATTGGAGTTGGGGTACAGAAAATAAATAAACAAATAAATATGGAGTGTGCCAGGCAGTGATATATTCAATAGAAAAAAATTAAAATAAGGATTTATGAAGTGCACGAGAAGTGGTAAAGTCAGGCATCTTTGTAAATATGTCATCTCTGCAGACCTGGAGAAAGTGAGGTAGCACTTTTAGATATCTAGGAGAAGATCATCCAGGGTAGCGGCTACAGGCACAAAGGTGCTGAATCAGGAAAGGTGTTAAGTCAGTGAAATAGACAGGGTGAGAGTAGGGCTGAAGGGGAGTGAGCGAGGGCCACAGCAGTAGCAGAGGAGGCCAGAGAGGTAGTGGGGAGCTACATCACGCAGGTGTGTGGAGGACTCTTCAAGGACTTGGATTTTTTTCAGAATGAGATGGGAAGCCATTGAAAAGAGTTTTGAGCAGAGGAGTAGCATTATTTGACATATTCTATGGTGTTACTCTGGCTGCAGTGTAACTGCAGGAGATTGAACTACTTTTCCCTTAAGAGGGTCGAGAAAGGATTATGCAAGGCAGACAAAATATTTGCAGATTTGTTGGCCCGTCCTCAATACTAGATTTACGTCAATGACTTTTGTGTACTTTGTTCATGATCCTATGAGCTATTCAGAAAGATCTTTGACATTCAGCTATTGAAATAATTATTTTTAAATTTCTTCAAAAAATTAAAGATGAAACTACTACATGACCCAGAAATTCCACTTCAGAGTATTTATCCAAAGAAACCCCAAACACTAATTTGAAAAGACATAGCATGCCTGTGTTGATTGCAGCATTATTTACAGTAGGCAAGGTATGGAGGCAACCTAAGTGTCCATCAATTTTGAATGGGTAAAGAAAATGTGGTACATATATATAATAGAATATTACTCAGCCATAAAAAGAATGAAATCTTGCCATTTGTGACAACATGGATGGACCTAGAGGCTATTATGCTAAGTGAAATAAGTAAGACAGAGAAAGACAAATACCATATGATTTCACTTACATGTGGAATCTAAAAAAATAAATGAACAAACAAAACAGAAGTAAACTTATAGATACAGAGAACATTTTTATGGTTACCAGATGGAAGAGGGGTTGAGGGAATGGGTGCAAAAGGTGAAGGGATTATGATGTACAAATTTCTTGTTATAAAAATAGTCACAGAGATCTAAAGTACAGCACAGGGAATATAGTCATTAATATTATAATAACTACATACGGTGTCAGATGGGTACCTAAATTACCAAAGGAATCACTTCGCAAGATATATAAATATCTAATTTCTATGTTGTATACCCAAAACTAATATAATATTATATGTCAACTATAATTGAAAAAATATTTTAAAATTATTTTTAAAAAATCTCTCTACCACTGCATTATACAACTTCTCTAGGCAGTAGGAGCAGACTAAGATGTTAAGTGTGGGAGGTACTAATTCTTGTTGATTTTATGTTCTAAAATGCCTCAACCTGCCATCAAGTTGTTTATTCTTGGTTCATTTACTTATTTGCCTATTCATCTATTCAACAACCTTTCACCTAACATCTATGTCCTAGAGATTTCAACATAAAGAAAACATGCATTCCTACCTTCGGTATGCAAGTTTATATTTAATGAAATAAAAATGTGAATTTTCAAAGCGTGCCTGCATTTCTTCATGTTGCATACTGATATCATAACATAAGAACATAGAGAATATAGGAAGAAAAGTGGACAAAATGAGGTCAAGTGGCCAAAATACATGAAAAGTTAGAAGTCAAACAAAACATAAACTATAGGCAGCAATTGACCTGAACCAAGAAAAATCTACGCTCAAAAAAAAAAAAGCAGTAGGTCAAAGTAATACAATTAATACTTGGGATTATGGATCAGTTCCTTTTTTGTTTGTTGTACTTTTCTGTATCCTCTAAATTTTCTATAATCAACAAATACTTTTACAGTTAGAACAAACAATTTTGTCAGTTGTCTTTAAAACTAGACCTTTTGCTTTTCCAGACAAAGCAATTAGGAAGTTACAGCTGCCATTTAACTTTGTCCGATGAGAAAGATGACTGCTTCTCTAATGGAGAGAAAGTGATCTCCAAAATATTTTTATTCTCTTCCCAAAGCTTCAAAGAGGTAAAATTTAATGAATATACTGCTTATTTTTGTTTTTATTCTTCTGATTTAAAACTGATTTAACAAGCTTCTTGTTAAAAATTTTGGAAAAGCATTACTTAAAAAGGAAAAACTCTTCCATAATCTCACTCCTTAAGACAATAAAAATTTACACTATGCTATACATTTTTCTAGTTTTTCCTATGAGTACGTTATATATATATATATATAGGTATATATATGTGTATATATGTATGGAAACAATAAAGTAGAAAACAATTACCCTAAAAGAGAAATATTTATTTTTAAATAGTTGTATGTTTTATGAGTTACTGAAGAGATAACCATTGTATATTTTTACAGTTAATGAAAAAACAAAAACAAATATCTGTTAAACCTATAACAGCAATACTTATAATAATTTTTTACATTGATCATTGGAACAAAATAGAGAGCCCAGAAATAAATCCATGTCTATACGCTCACTTAATATATGACAGAGGAGGTAAGAATTTACAATGGGGTACAGACAGTCTCTATAATAAATGTTGGCAAAATTGGACAGAATTGCTACAGAAAAGAAGCTGGACCACCTTCTTACACTGTATACTAGAATAGACTCAAAATGGATTAAAGACTTAAATGTAAGACCCAAAACCATAAAACTTCTCAAAGAAACCATAAACAGTAAACTCTCTGATATTACTAACAGTAATTTCTTTTTGGATATATCTCCCTGGGGCAAGGGAAACAAACAAACAAAATAAACAAATGGGACTACATCAAACTAAAAAATCTTTGTACAGCAAGGTATGGAAGCAACCTAAGTGTCCATCGATTTTGAATGGGTAAAGAAAATGTGTTACATATATATAATAGAATATTATTCAGCCATAAAAAGAATGAAATCTTGCCATTTGTGACAACATGGATGGACCTAGAGAGTATTATGCTAAGTGAAATAAGTAAGGCAGAGAAAAACAAATACCATATGATTTCACTTACATGTAGAAATCATCAACAAAACAAAGACAACTGACTGATTGGGAGAAGATATTCGCTAATGATACATCTGATAAGAGGTTAATATCTAAAATAAATAAAGAACTCATACAGCTCAACAAAAAAACAATCTAGTTAAAAAATGGGCAGAAGAACTGAACAGATACTTCTCCAAAGAAGAAATGCAGAAGGCAATAGACATATGAAAACATGTTCAAAGTCACTAATCATCAGAGAAATGCAAATTAAAACCACAATGTGATATCACCTCACACCTGTCAGAATGGCTATTATCAATAAATCAAAGAACGACAAGTGTTGGTGAAGGATGCGGAGAAAAGGAAACCCTCATCTATTGGTTTTATGAACTATATAGATGTCTAACCAATGTACTATATACTTGAAAGTAATTTAAATGAATAAATAGATTTTAAAAATTCTTTTTAACTTCAGATTAAGATAGGTGATCTTTGCTTATAATTTAAATAAGTTTGTTTATAGCTTATTTATTCATAACTTAGTTTATCATTTTTCTTGACTTCAGGAATTCTAGTGATACCCTGAGCTGATTACTTATCACTGAGATGACCCATTAACCTCCTTTCATGTTTTATCCTAGTGTAAAAGTTTCCCTTTTACCTTTTATGATAAGGTGGGCATTGGGAATGATTTTCACTTGTAGTTATTCTCACTCGAACTTTCCGCCCTGACACCATTCTATTCTTTTTGGCAACTTGAGAAAGAAGCCAAGGTGTCTAAATGTAACATTGGCTAAGAAGATTTAAGCTTCTCCAAAGACTTTTAACTTTTATGTGCAAACTTCCTGTTTTTTAATGGTTATAGTCAATGTCCTTCATTGATCATTCAGCATTGGCTCTGAAGGGTCTTTGGTGTAAGTTTTTATTTTATTTTTTAATTAGGAGGACAGAGATAGGCTACAACCCAGGAAATTTTCAGAATTTCTAGTCGTGAGATGAGGATTTTCAAGACTTAGGAATAACATTATTCTTGTGTGTGTGTGTGTGTTAAGCTTGGATTCACTTTAGAAGAATCACTCTTTCCAACACCTTATGCCCCCTAGTTTGCTATTTTACCAGTTCCTCCAATGTGTTCACTACCTTTCTACACTTATGAATTCATTGTATATTTATTCACTTTGTATTATTGTATCTCAAAAAACATTCAAATATGAATTTTGTGAATCACTGAATTTGTCATAAATGTGTTGTTACTCTTCTCCTTGCTGATTTATTTGTTGTGAAATGATTGTACACAACATGCTGGTTTGTCTGATAGCCTTCCCTTTATTTTTGGCATTTGTCCATTTATTCAGTCATCTAGCCATTCAGCCATGCATCCAGCCAGCCACCTGTCTTACAAATGTGCTCTGTATTTACTAAATTTCAGGCACTGAACTGTAAAATTTGATACAAAAATGAATGAGAATTATAGGTGTTCAATAAACAGTTGTTTGCAGTTAAAACAAATTCCAATTCGAACCCATTGGAATTTAGTTCTAATAATATTTTTATTTTTATTTATTCACTTATGAGTTTATTTAACAGATGTTTAATCAGTGCTCACTATATTCTAGACATTGCTAGAGGTTGCTGTGTGAGAATAAACATAGGATAGTCTCTTGCCTTTCAAAGAATTGTGGTTTAATGGGATATAAAGAAATATAAGAAATGCTTATATCACAAAGTGAAAGAGCTGTGAGAGGCCAATATAGTGATAGCAACAGAGGGATAGGAATGACCCACATTGGGAAAGACAGAAAGTGTTCAGAGGTCTTATTAAAGCTGGGCCCAGTTCTTGGCACTCAAAATGTGGTCAATAAGCTAGCAGCAATATTACCTGCTCCCAGGTAATGCTATCACCTGGGAATTTGTTAGAAATGCAGTTTCTCAGACCCCAGACCAAGCTTGTGGAGTCAGAATTTCATTTTAACAAGATCCTCAGATGAATTGTGAGCACATTTAAATTTGAGAAGAATTGATTTAGAGTAAGAACAATTTGACAGGTGGAGGAGGTAGATAAGTCATTTTAAACAGAAAGAACCATAAGCAAAGAACCATACGCAAAGACACAGTCATGGAGGCACATGGAATATTCTGTTAAATCTTAAGGTGCATTAGAGAAGAGAAGGGAGAGAATTTGGTAACACACGAGTACTAGACTATGAAGGGCTTATGTAAAACAATTTGAACTTTTTCTAAGCCATAGGGTGCAATTGGAAGTTTTTAAACAGATAAATGAGAAGATGCTGTAGAAAGACAATTCTGGCAGCCATATAAAGATTGAATTAGAAATGAGTAAGAGAGTCTGCTGACTACTCAAGAAGTTATTTCAGATGATACGACCTAAACGTGCACAGTGGATCAGTGGATATGTAGTTATGCAGAGCAGGGGCTGAATTCAAGAAATATTTTGGGAAACAAAATTATGGGGATTCATGTTTGAATGAAGGCGATGAGGAATGAATGAGAGATGACTGAAGTTTCTACAGTGAGTGTCTGGTTGGTGGTGCCCTTGAGGCATTAGGGAATACAGGGAAGGAGCAAGTTCTACAGAGGGGGCAATAAGTTCAGTATTACAGATGTATTAACTATAAATATCTATTAAATATTCAGATGGAGATGTTTATGGAGAGGATCATGGTTTGGAAGCTAAGAAGAGAGATTGTGATTTGAGAGAGAAATGAGAGTCTGAAATTTAAAGGCGCAAGCTAAAAAAGTTATAGGATGTTTGAGACCACTGCTGAGGTCGAAATATAATAATATCTGCCCCCAAATCAATGTCAATCTACTTTGGGTTGTAGAATAAACAGAAGAAAAGGAAAGAGAAGACAGTGATGTAAGAAGGAGGCAGATTTCAGAGATGATATGGAGAGAAGGAATCAGTGGAGAGGAGGGCACTAAAGTAACAACCTTGGGGAGGTACAAAGCAAAAGGAGTCAGGAGCATAAAAAGAGAGTAGACTGTGGAAAGAAAGAGGAATATTTACCTGTCCTCCCCTGAAGGAGAGGATGTAAGCTTGGGTTAAGATTTTAAGATATGAGTGAATTTGAGATGGAAGCTGAAGGATGAAAGATAAGGAAGTTTGTGCTTTATGACTGCTGTTTTCTCCATGAAATAGGAAGCAAGGTCACTGAGGAGAGAGGGTGGGCTGGGACAGGATCTTGATGAGAGTGATGAAGGTTTATAATAGCCACTTTAGGGTGTCAGAGTAGTAGCTGGCTAGAGACAACTGAAAGGATTGCTGAGCAGTGCTGAAAGCCTAGAAGAGGTTGGAAACCATAAATAACTTGTTCTTCTTTTCTCACTCCATCATTCCATGACAGTCCCTCTTTCCTCCCCTGCCTGCTTTCTTTTCATTTATAGTTTGAGCAGGAAATAATTTTCCAGTAAATTTAAAGCCTAATTCAGGCAAGAAGAAAAACAAAGCCCTATGTTTCAGGCTCCTAAGGTAAATTTCCTTGATGTTTTATGTTTTAATTAAAATTGACACTCTTCTCTAATGAAAGGTCATTATTGAACACTTGGAAAATAAAGAAAAATAAATAATAGGATATAATCCAATGAGAAAATGATCGTTGATAATTTTTTCCTTCTAGTTCTTTAAAACAATTTTATTTGTCTGCTTGCTTATTTTACGTCTGTGCTAACTATAGATAAACTCCCTTGTATCTTTCTCGTTTCCACTCTTTAAATTTATAATTTTTTCTAATCTTAAAAACAATTTATATTCATTGTCGACTTTTGAAAAGACAGAAAAATACAAAGGTGAAAATATAAATCATTCATAATTTAGAGACAATGACTCAGATGCTAAGGGTTTTGATGAAAGCTTTTATGTCACATTTCAGAAAACATATTGTAGAAACATATCCTGCTAATATTTGGTCCCAGTTCTTCTTCATTAAGTTTAAACAGCATGAACTATAACAACTTTCTCTGGAGAACCTCTAATCAGTGTAGCTGCTACAAACTGCCCAGTCAGCTTTACCTTTCCCCATGCCCTACTGGCAGAGGTAAAGACTCCAGAACTGAACGTAGGGAGGAGTAAGCATTGTCAATTTGTATTAAACTGAAATGTTCCTATGGCTTTGAAAAAGTATAGAGTACACTTACAAGCACCATGAAACATGTTCTTATCATGAATATGAAAGCTATTCTCCTTTCCCTCTCCTGCTGCTTCCTGCCTCACACCAGACTTCTGTCAATTTTTATGTCCTTAAGCAGTTGTGGCTCTCGAAATTCATATTGGAGGAGCTTTTCAAAATGTCAAAAACCGATCTGCCTATGTGTTTTACATAGATTAATTTTATTTAATTCTCACAACAAAACTAAGGTAGGTAATGCAATTATTCCTACTTTGGTGATAATAAAACTAAGGCATCAAGAGATTCAGTAATTTGCCAAGGTTACATTCTTTTAAAAATTTATTGGAGTGACATTGGTTAATAAAATTACATAGGTTTTAAGTGTACAATTCAATAATACATCATATGTATATTGCATTGCATTTTCACCACCCAAAGTCAAATATCCTTCTGTCTCCATATATTTGGCCCCCTTTATCCTTTTCTTCCTACCCCCATCCCACTTTCCCTCTGTAAACTGTTGTCTGTGTCTACGAGTTTTTGTTTATTGTCTTGTTCGTTTGTTGTTTCAGTTTTATATCCCACGTGTGAGTGAAATCATATGGTTCTCAACTTTTTCTGTCACATTCTTTAAGAGGCGAAACTGAGTTTCAACTTAAACAGTCTTTCCTGAAATCCTGTTCATAACCCCAGCATGACATGCAGTTGAAAGTATAGCTGAATTGTTCATCTTGAGTTAATATTTTATGAACACATTTTATTTACAATACTTGGCATGGTTAAGATTGGTTAAAGTTCTCCCAACTCCCACCCCAACTCAATTCCCAAGATCTAACCTTGGTGTTACAACTACTTTGTAAATTTTCTTGATGGATACCATTAAGTGGTCCAGATGTTTTGGTAAGTTGTAGTGTAATTTCTCCTGTATTCTAGTTTCTTATCATGGTTTTTATTTGTGCTTGTTTTCTCTATCGTTACCATTTTCTCATCTATTCATCTTCCAGGATAGGACCAGGTTGATGCAGATCCTTCTTCCTTTTCCAAGCTTGGAAATTCTTATGGAATCACTGTTTAGTCTTATGTCTCCAAAGTAATAAGTGATTTTTCAGCCACTTCTAAGTGTTCATAGTTTATAATAAGTGCTGATTTTATTGTTGAATTTAACAACAAAGTTCCTTTCTTGGCATTAGATTCATTTAATACACTAAATGGTGCCTTCTTGACTTTCTTCACTGTTTCTTCTCCAGTGTTCAGACTTGGTAGGGTTGCTTATCTATGCCAGCATTGAGAAGTCTGAAATGCTCACCAGTTTCGAGGTCAAGATTCTTACAAGCTTCTGGGTGGAGGAAAGAGAACAGTAAAAGTGGTGTCTGCTGGTGCTTATGTCACTAGCAAACTACCTTGGTCCTCCTGTTACAGTTGACCATAGAGTTTCCAGGGGTGCTGCCCTAAGACCAGCTGGAAAAAAATTTTTAGAAGGTAATAAAGTGCAATGAAAAGAGCAGTAAATTTAGCATCGAATTTGTGTCACAACTTTAATTATATAATGCCTGCTTTCCTTCCTTCCTACTTTCCTTCTTTTTCCAATTCTAAAAGAAGGTTAGCATAATAGATAGAAGTACGTACAGGCTCTGGAGTTAGATTTTCTGGGTTGAAAGCCTGGTTTCAGTCCCTTATAATCTGTAAACCTTGGTCAAATTAACTATTTTGGGGCTTACTTTCCTTTTCTAAAAAACCACCTTATAAAGTTGTTTTGACCATGAAGTGAAATAATACAATAAAATGCCTAGAGTAGAATGGAAATTGTCTCATAATAAGCACTTAATAAATGTTAGTTAGCACTGTGAAACTTACATTGTAAGTTTCAGAAGAATGGGTATTTTTTTAAAAAATTTAAGAAATTTTTAAATTACAGTCAGCATACAATATTATATTAGTTTCAGGTATACAACATGGTGATTAGACATTCATATAACTTAGTACCCATCTGACAGCATACATAGTTATTATAATATTATTGATTATATTCCTTATGATATACTTTCCATTTCCATGACTATTTTGTAACTACCAGTTTGTACTTCTTAATCCCTGGCCCCTTTCTCACCAGCCTCCTCAATTTCCTCCCATCTGGCAACTCTAAAAATGTTCTCTGTATCTATGAGTTTCTGTTTTGTTTGTTTTGTTGTTTAGATTCCACACGTAAGTGAAATTATATGACATTTTTCTTTGTGTAAATTATACCACTCAGAGCAATATCCTCTAGGTTCAACTATGTTGTTGCAGATGGCAAGATTTCATGCTTTTAAAAAATTTTTCTTTTATGGCTGAGTAATATTCCATTGTATATATGTACCATCTCTTTTTTATTCATTTGTGCATTGAAGGATACCCAGGTTGCCTCCATATCTTGGCTGTTATAAATAATGCTTCAATGAACATATGGATGCACATGTCCCTTCAAAGTAGTATTTTGAGTTTCTTCAGATAAATACCCAGAAGTGGTATTTCTGGATCCTTTTTTATCTCTTGTTACAGCTTTTGTTTTCAAGTATATTTTGTCGGTTATAAGAATTGCTACCCTGGCTTTTTGTTTTTATTTTTGTTTCTATTTTCATAAAATACCTTTTTCCATCCCTTTACTTTCAGTTTGTGTGTGTCTTTTGATCTGAAGTGTATATCCTTTAGGCAGCATATGTACAGGTCTTGTTTTCTTATCCATTCAGCCACCCTATCTTTTGATTGGAGAATTTACATTCAAAGCAATAGTTGATAGATACATAGTTATTGGCATTTTATTTATTTATTTATTTGTTTGTTTGTTTGTTTATTTATTTTTGATTCCTCTTCATCTTCTCTTCTTCCTTCTCCTCCTCTTCCTCCTCCTCTTCTTCCTGTCTTATGATACTGATTTAGTGTTGATGAGCTCTTAGTTTTTTCTTGTCTGGGAAATTTTTTATCTGTCCAATTCTAAATGATAACTTTGCTGGGTATTGTAACCTTGGTTGTAGGTTCTCGCTTTTCATCACTTTGAATATTTCATCCCACTCCTTTTTGGTCTGCAAAATTTTGTTGAGAAATTACCTGACAGTCTTATTGGTGCTCCCTTGTAGGTAACTGACTACTTTTCTCTTGCTGCTTTTAAGATTCTCTCTTTGTCTTTAACTTTGGGCATTTTGATGATGATGTGTCTTGGTGTGGGCCTCTTTGAGTTCATCTCATTTGGGACTCTGTGCTTCCTGGGCCTGTATGTCTATTTCTTCTTCCAGATTAGGGGAGTTTTCCATCATTATTTTTTTGAAATAGGTTTTCAATTCCTTGCTCCGTCTCTTCTCCTTGTACCCCTATGTTGTGAATGTTGGTACGCTTGATGTTGCCCCAAAGGCCCCTTAAACTACCCTTTTTAAATTTTTTTTCTTGTTGCTTTTCTGATTTGGTGCCTTATAGTCTAAATCACTGATTCGATCCTCAGCTTCATCTAATCTACTGTTGACACTTCTACTGTATTCTCCATTTCAATTATTGTATTCATTATTTATGACTGGATCTTTTTTATGTTTTCTGCCTTCATTTTTATGTTTTCTATCTCTTTATTAAAGGTCTCACTGAGTTCATCTACCTTCCCCCTTAGTTCATTGAGCATTCTTATAACCAGCGTTTTGAACTCTGTATCTAGTAGATTGTTTGTCTCCGTTTTATTGAGTTCTTTTTCTGGAGCTTTGTTCTGTTCTTTTATTTAGGATATGTTTCTTTGTCTCCCCATTTTGGTGTCATCCCTGTGTTTGTTTCTATGTATTAGGTAGGGCTGCTATGTCTTCTGGTCTTAGTAGATTGGCCTTATGTAGTAGGTATCCTGTGGGGTCCAGTGGTGCAGTCTTCCCTGGTCACCTGAGCTGGGTGCTCCAGGTACGTCCTTTGTATGGATTGGTTGCTGTTCGCATGTCCATGGGAGGGATTGGCCCTTGGGCTGATTGGTTGTGAGGACTAGCCAGTGACTAGAGTAGAGGAGCTGTTGTGTAGGGGCTGACCCTACAAAGCAGGATTCATTTTAGCAGGGCTCTGGTGCCTGCTCAGTCTGCCTTTTGGGTGTGTTGTTTTCAGATGCAGCCCTGGGTGGTGCTCCCACTGGGTAGAAGCCAGCCACCAGGCATGCTGGCCCCAGGGCTTCCTGGGAAGGGACCCACCTCAGGTCAAGTTCAGTTTCAGCCTGTGCTCTTCCTGGGGCCACCTGGTAAGGGTCACCAAGAAATCCACAGATGGCTGCCACCTGTGCTGAGCTTCGAGGTGCCTCAAGAGGCCACACTGAAAACTGAGCCTGGCTGCCACTAGTGCTGGCTTGGGGCTGCTCAGCAAGAGGTCAGATGCTGCTTGTTTGTGCTTTGTGAACTTTGAGAGATTTTAGGAAAGTCCGCAGCATGAGCCAAGAGAGGCCATTTGTATGGGAAAGTCACTGGAAGTGGTTTTAGTGGGCCTGCAAGTTGGGAGGGATGAAGTCTGAGGGAATCACCAGAGCAGGGTGACCAGTGTTAGCCAGGATAGTGAAGGCTCATATGGCACTGACCTGTGTCTGTACACCAGGAAGGCAGAGGGCTCCACAGAGGAACAATGCCTCTTCCAGTATTTCTATCTGAGAGAAAGCTGCCCTTCAAGCCCTGGCCCTGAAGCCAGACAACTCAGTTCCTTCCTGTTTCCCTGGCGCCTTTCAAGCTGCTGCCTCAGCGCTGGAGCTCAGAAGAAATGAATCAGTCAGCAGGTAAGTTTGCACCTGGGCCCTTTAAGAGAAATGTCTGTGTCTCCTGCAGTCTTCTGTCTCAGCCACAATTTCTGCTGGTTTTCACAGCCATATGCTGTAAGGACTTCTCTTTCTGGCACTGGAACCCTGAGCTGGGGAGTCCAGTGTGGAGCTGGGACCCCTCACTCCTCCAGGGGGGACCTTCGCAGCCAAGATATTTCTCCTGATTCTCAACTGCACATGCAGGTGTGGGACCAGCCCATTTTGCATCTCTGCTCCTCCTTTCAGTCTTATAGTGGCCTCATGTATGTCCCCAGTTGTAGGAGTTCTGTTCAGCCAGACCTCAGGTGACTCCCAATAATGATTGTTCTGTAGTTTAGCTGTAATTTTGATGTCGTTGTGAAAAGAGGTAAGCCAGCATCTACCTACTTGCCATCTTGACCAGAGTCCAGATATTTTCTTCACTATGTATGTTATGCTTAAAAGAGTAAGTACTTTATAAATACTCTTTTGAACAAATGAACGAATGAATGAGTGAATGAATCTGCCACTAAATAGCTATGTGACTTAAGGCACATTATTTTACCTCTCTGAAAATGTGTGCTGGGTATTTGGGATATAATATGTAACTCACATGGTTGTTGGGATAATTGCATGAAATAAAAATATGAAGGAGGCACAAGAGCCCAGAGTTTCTGAGCAAAGTCTTTGAAGTCAGGTGCAAATAGTTTTGAGTCTTAGTCTATGACATTGAATACACCACTATTCCTCTTTAAGGCTTAGTTTCCTCATCTCAAATTTAAGATCATACTTCTTATCTTAGAGGGATGATATAAGAATGAAAGAAGACATGTATATACATAAAAAGTTGTTTTCTTAAAATACTTTGTTATGATGGGAAAGAAGTTTGTAAGCTTGAGAGGACCATAAAGACAGATTTTGACTTTTAATTAAATAGATAACTTCTTATTCAAATCTCCCATAAGGTGGCACCAAATAAGAGTATAACTGTATCCTGAAAATTTAGATAAGGCTGATGGGAATCAGGAAATAAAATTCTTATTTAAAGAAAATAATTCGATAGTTATTTTGATAAGATAATTGAAATCTCATAGCTAGACTGATATGGTGTCCTAGAAAGTAATTTTTTTTAATGATAGTAATATGATTTAGCTAAAAATAAAGATTTGTTTATTATAGTACAGCTATGTACATTATTTCTAATTTCCTAATGATAAGACATAGAGATGAAGGATACTAAAAAGATTCGAATTTTAATTTTTAATGAGCATAGCATTTACAGTTTTGTGAAATTAAGATCATTTTCTCCTATTTGATATGGAGAAACTTATTTTCTTAAGAACTCAATATATTTCTTCTGTAGAAATCAGGAATGTGAATGCTTTACAATAACCACTTAGTCGATAATGGAGAAAGGAAGATAACAAAAATCCTTTGTTATCCTCCATTACCCCTTAGACCTCATCTTTTACTGCTCTCTCATTATCTTTATACTAATCGCCTAGGCTTCTCGTGTCTCTAACACCCCAAGCACCTTCTACCCCAGGGCCTTTGTTTGCTTCTGCTCTTTGTGCTACTTAGGCTACATTTCTCCCAATATCCACAAGGCCACCTCTCTTACCTTCTTCAGGTGCTTAATTATCACCTTCTTGGTGAAGCCTTCTTTCATCACCTCATTTGACATTGCAGCATCCCCACCTTCTTTCAGCTTTTCTATCCCATTTACCTGCTTAATATTTCTCCATTGCACTTACCAAAATTTATCGTTATATTTTAGCTTTACTTGTTTATTTTCTGTCTCCTCCTGCCTTTTGGTAGATATTTTTATGTGTTTTATTTACTTCTATATCTCTAGCACTTAGAACAGTGCATAGCATATCATAGACACTCAGTAAATATTTAAATGAATGAATAAATGATCTCTTCAAGACAAAATACAGTTTAATTTTTTTTTTTTGTGGAAAATTTCTGTTTCGTAAATAACGCTATGATCAGATGTCAAATCAAATGTTGTTGGGCAGGATGCTCAGGAACTGTGCAGAATTCGGAATTTTTTTTCTCTCACCAATCATAATATAGTGGAATAGGTTAAATACCATTTCCCCAAAATTCATGTCCACTCAGAACTGTGAATATAATCTTATTTGGAAATTGTGACTTTGCAGATGTTATCTAGTTAAAATGAGGTCATACTGGATTAGGGTTGGCCCTAATCCAATGGCCGATGTCTTTATAAGAAGAGGGGCTAGGAAAAGGCAAGGACAGATCCTCCTCTTGAACCTTTAAGGAGAGCACAGCCATGCTGAAATCCTGATTTGGGGCTTCTATCCTCCAAAATTGTGAGAAAATAAATTTCTGTTTTAAACTACCAAATCTGTGGCAATTTGTTACAGTAGCTCTAGGAAATCAATACACATAGAAATGGGCTCATTTATACAGTCATTATTCACATGTAAACTTTTTTTTTGAACATCGTAGAGTGTGTTAGGCAATGATAAATGACTCAGTTTGTTTCGTCCTCAAGGAGCTCATAGCCAAGTGGCAGAGATCAATCAGGAAGTACAGTTGACCCTTGAACAAGCCAGGGGTTAGGGACGTGAAGCCAAAAATCTGCATATAACTTTTGACTCCCCAAACCTTAACTACTACTAATAGTCTGCTATTGACTGGAAGCCTTATGGATAAGATAAACGCTTGAATAACACATAGTTTATTTGTTATATGTATTATATACTGTCTCCTTATAATAAAGTTAGCTAGAGAAAAGAAAATGTTATTTAGAAAATCACAAGGAAGAGAAAATACGTTTACAGTATTTATTTTTTTTTAAAAAAATCTGTGTATAAGTAGATCCACGCAGTTCAAACCTATGTCGTTCAAGGGTCAAGTGTAAATAGAAAATTATTATAATGAAAGTGTTATGAGAGAATTAAGCTCCAAGAACACAGAAAAGAAGCATATAACCAAGCTAGTCTGGGGGAAAGGGCATCAGAAAAGGGTTGTCTGAAATGGGAACTTTTAAATAAGTCAGATGAGAATAGCTTTGTAGGAGGAAGAAAACATGTGAAAAGGGACAGGAGCCAAAGAGAATGTGGTGTACTTTGGGAAGTGCCTGAAGTTGAATTCTGTTGTAGTTGCTTGTAATGGAGTGGTTGCAATTGGAGCGAGTTGCAGTAGGAATACTGCAAAAATCCAGGCGGGACATAGCGGGTTCTAACTAAGATAGGGTAGGAGAATCTCTTGCAAATCACCTGGTAGTTTAGAGATACCTGGAATGATAGAGTTATCTTAATTCTGGTGCTTCGTTGATTGGTTTTGGACAAAGATAGGGAAAGAAGGGATCTTCTTTATAGAAAGATGTATTCTGTTTGAAGGTATAAAACATTGTAAAGACTTGTAATTCAGAATTTCACTTTTTAGCCATTGTGTGTGATTGAGTCTGTGTGTGTGTGCTTGTGTGTGTGCACGTGAGGGGAGATGGAGAAGGGGAGAGGTAGGCTGAATGGTGGGATTGGAAATATATCCATTTTAAAGGTTGACCTTTAAGGGATTGTCTGTTAGTGGAACATGCGTTGGATCGGAATCTTTGGTGTAATTTTATCTTTTGGAGTCTTAGTCTCCTCCTTTGTAAGTTAATATTCACCTACTAATATAATGTTGTGATATTTGAAAATTATTATGAGTTTTCAACTATTAAGAAGCACTGAACAAATATGAATTGTTACTAGAGATATTTCAACCATAGAGGGGCTTTTCAACTAAGGGATCAACGCTAAGATTTTGTGATTTACATTTTTCTTAGGCAGCCACTTAAATCAAAGACACTTTGTTCCTATTTTCCAAGCATTTTAGTGTCATGAAAATCAATGTGAAGTTTGACAAGACTTTGAATAACCTGAGATAAGGCACTGGAATAACTTACCTTTGAGTCTCTCATAACTGCCCACAAACGTGGCACAAAATTTCTGGTCAAAAGCCATTCTTGAAGACATGAATAAATGAGCAACAACAACAAAAAATATAAATTATGACATTAAATATTTCTGCAGTCTCACAGTTGGACTTTAAGCCTATTGAATTCTTTCAGCTCACATACATTATTATTTCCATGACTAAGAAGGTTTATTTTCTGGTGTTGCTAAAAATTAGTAGGAACATGAAGTCTGAAGGGACCAAGGCTAGCTAGTTGTTTGATTTTGTATTATTCCACAGCCTTTCTTTCTTTTTGTTTTTAAAGATTACAATATAATTGCCTTTTTTATTTATTTCAAATTTTTAATATTTCTAAATTATTTCTATATCATAATCTGTCTAATTATTGTCCTTCTCTTTCACTAGACTCTCGGATCCTTGAGGATCGGCACTGTGTTTTGTTTCCCTTATATTTTAAGTCCTTGGCACATAGAATGTGTTTTTCATACATGGTTGTCTAATAAATGAAATGAAAGTATTTGAAAAAAAAGATTATCTCAGGAATCAACACACATTTATATTTTAAAATTAGTGTCATCAGTTAGCATTAGTAAATAATAATTGAACACCCATAATACCATTATAGAAACTGAACCATTCTATCCTTTTGATATTTACAGAATGGACTTATAGCATCAAACATGGCCAAAAGAGATTCTAAAAATGCCCAAATGTTACAGGCTTGTATTATGAACCAGTTTTTACAGAAAATTGTGATTGATTTATTCATTGCTCCTAATACCGTTCTTGGAATTTTTATTCAGTTCTTTGCAAAAGCAGTCACATTCTTAACTCAGTATCCAGTGGAAAATAGGTCACTGTGATAGATCCGTCAGAATACAAATATACATGGAATTAATATTTAGGGCTAGATCTGACTTGGATATGTTTATATTGTAAAAATATTATAGAGCAATTTGTCTTCCCCATACCCCCACCCCCTTTTGAGAAGAGATTTATCATTCAGAACAACCATAATGAAAGAAGAATTGAAAAGCTTAACCAAAGGTCTCTTAGTAACTGAATGTTTATTATAGAGTATTTCTTAGTTTTGTTTAAAAAAGAAAATAAAGCAAGTTTCCTAATTTGTGATTATATAGTCAACAAAAGTTTAAAGGTACTTTTAGGTAGATCTCCAAAGTGCTGAGCCGAGTCTTGTCACCTGCAGCTAATAAGTCTGAGCAACCAGTACAGGGAATTTTTAAGAGCTAGGCAAAATTTTAGATGGGAGGGGAAACAGATGTTACAAAGATGAGATGTAAGTAATTTGGGAGTGTATTCTAGCTCAAGGAAAAGTGTGAGAACAGCGGTGGGTGAGAAAATATGTGAGGTTTGTGCACTTGGTAGGCCACATTGGAGTCTGTTCTGCAGGGAGATGTAGGGAGAGATAGGCAGGATAGAATTTCAGTCTTATTCCTTATGCAGTTGGGAAATTTGGAAAGGATTTTGCAGGGTGTGGTAGAGATCATCTATCTACTTTAGGAATGTGAGTTTTAAAACAGCATGAAGAAAGGATTGGAGGAATCCAGACTGGAGGAAATAAGAACCAGGAGACAGGCCAGAGCTAAAAAGGCATTAAACTACAGAGGTAAATAAGTAGTGTGAGTGAAAAGGAGAGGGCAGATGCTACAGACTGGGAAGATGGGAAATCTCCGTGTTCCATTTTTATGGGGGTCGCAGTGGGGCATGGGAGTGAGCCTCGTGGGCTGAGATACTTTTCTTGTGTTACCCTGAAACTAAACTATGATGAGAAGATGGATTTTCAGAAGGAGCAGATGGGAGGCAGAGCTCCTCTTCTCTTTTGCTTTGTGGGTTGATCTAGACTTGCACATTTAAGAGGAAATATGAATTGCAGCCTAAGGCGATGTGAATTGTCCTTCCCTTACCTCCTCACTATTCCCTTGCACTCATCAATTTCTGCTCAGAGGATCCTTTTATGGGCAGGACCCTAAACTCCTCTAAGGCATCTGAAGATTTATAAATACCCTCAGAGAGAGAGAGAGAGAGAGAGAGAGAGAGACCTTTTGAAATTGTTGTGCCAAATCCTAATATTTCTACATTTATCTACATTATTTCTTTTACATTTTTTTTCCCATTTCCTGTATATGGGCTCATATAAAACATTAGCAAATATACAGACGGCAAATAAATAAAGAAGGAAGTTAAATCAGACACCTACTTACATAATTATAGCAAAGCCTACCTACTGACATTTTTTGTAGAGAAGTCTGTAAGCAATTTTCACCTTACTTTAGCAGTTTACTTTCTAATTTCAGGCCTTGAAGGCAAAGAGAGACAATCGAGGTAGTTTGGTGAGAAAACTTTCAACTTTCCTCCCTGCTACTAATACAAAGAGCGTTGAGATGAGAGTCATCAGTTAGCTGTGTGACCTTGGTATTTAACTTCTCAATGCCTTACATGCCTAGTCTAAAAAGGTTGTAGTGCAGGAAGATAAGGAAATAATAGATATGAAAGTGCTTTGAAATTTTTTGAGAGCAGATGCAGAAATGCAGAGCATTGTTTTTTTTTGTTACTTCTAAAGGCCTGATTACTGCAAAATTTCAGGTTAGATTGATTTACTCAACCACAGACTTGTTTGTCTTCTGCACTTTTCTTAACATTAGTGGTTATTTTCCTGTAAGTTGGTACAGTCTGTTCCTCAATGATCAGCAAATCAGTTGTGATGAGAGATAGAAGTAGAACTCAGACCCAGGCAAGAACTCTGATTCAAAATCTTTTCTCTTTTCACCATGTTTCTGCTCTCATGGTTTCTCGTAAAGTATGTGTACGCATGTGTGTGTGTGTGTGTGTGTGTGTGTGTGTGTGTGTGAGAGAGAGAGAGAGAGAGAGAGAGAGAGAGAGAGAGAGAGAGAGAGACTGAGAATGATGTACACTCAGGGCTCTTTATAAGTGGAAATTTGTAGATCTAAAATTTGTAGATCTAAAATGCTAAATGTCAACTCTCATCTCCTTTTCCCAGCATTTCTTCATTCCCTTTCCTATTCCTTTATCCATGTATCTCTTCTCCATCCTTTTTCTGTTTATTTTTCTGCTTTATGTAAGTCGATAAGAGCATTAATGTTGATTGCTAACTACAGGGGTCGATGTGGTAGAAATTTACTAGGATTATGTTGTGTTTCCTTATTTGTCTTTTTTAAGAGCATCCCATTATTTCAAGAGTTTTTGATCTTTTGTTTAAAACTGTGCTCTCCTCTTGTGCTTCCAAACTGCTCTCCTGTGGTCTCAGGCCCAGATAACGTATCCACCAGGGCTGTTTCCCCAGCAACTGATGATGCTTTTGGAAATGGCATTTCTGGGCTTCTCAGAGCCTTACATCTTTCCTTTAACTACTTGAACTTATACCTCTTTAGTCCATTGTTCAGCTACTTCCTCAGATACTACTATTTCCCTTTTGAGTCAGTTGATAGCATCACCTGGTAATGAGCATGCTGCTGCAGTGGCAGAGTGTGGCTAGATGTTAGATTTGGGAAGCACAGACAGAATCAGGCCAATGTCATATTTTTGTAATGGATTTGGTTATGCTACATAAGTGGGGAATTATCTGGAAATTGAATAAGATACATCTACTGATAAAAACGCATGATTTCCTACTTTGTGCAAAGTTCTCTTTTAGTTGTTGTGGGGATACGGATAAGAATTATATAGTTTGGGACACTTAGAATTCAGCAAGATAGATAAGACATGTTCATTAATAACTATAATCTAAGATGGAATGTGTATCACATGTTGTAATATAGAAAAATATAGCATGGAAGGGATTTAAGATGGATGACTGAATGGATAGAAGGGGTTCTATGGAGACAGAATTGACTCTGGCTAGATAGAGTTTAAAAATAATAGAGAAGAAGTGATATAAGACAGCTTTCAACAAAAGGAGTTTAATTTATTTCTCCCCTAGGCAGAAGACAGGCTGCTCAAGCAATGACTGTTGTAGTCCTGGCTGCCCCACAACTAGAAAGAAGCCCAGCTAGAGTGATTAGGAGCCAGAGAGGTGGCCATTCTGTCAGGGCGGAAATGAGGGCAGCTCTTTATCACCTATAAGTCTAACATCTGGAAATGCTGAGACCTGATCCCAGGAGCAGCTGAATCCTGTGCCTATCTGTGACAAGAGTGGTAGATATGCACAACTCTTTATTAACTTGTAAAGCTTTTACCTATATCACAAATGGCTAAGTGGACAGAAGGCATGTAAGAAGTATATTTAAAATGCAATGGAAATTTAGATAAGGGAGATAATTTTGTAGTTAAGTAGATGAGAAAGACTTTTCACATCATTCATTCACTCATTTATTTTTAATTTACTCATCCATTTTTCCATATAGCCATTCAAGAAATACTATTTTAGGCATTACTCTGCACCAGGTACTGGAGATACAGCAGTCAATATAATAGATATGGTTCTCTCATGGAACTTATAATCTACTAATGAGAGAGCTCACAAACGACTAATGAATTTACACTTTTGTTAAATTCTTTGAAGGTTAAGTACAGGGTGCTTTGACAGCATACAAAAAGAGGGACCTGGCCAAGTCTTGAGGGAATCATAAAAGTGTTCATAGAGTAGATAGTGTTTGAAGAGGACTATTTTTAGAAATTGAGCTGGAAAAGTTTTAATATCACTGATTCACACGTTGTTTTCCTAAGGCTAATAATAATCATAGTCTTTCAAAAAAAAATTTGATATCACTTTTCCCTAGTCAATTAGTATAACATTGAGCAGTGTCCTTTCATTATAAAAAATTGTCTTTGCTTTACTTTGTACACCTGAAGAAAATAGTAACAAGGAACATCTAAAGAGGTCTTGAGGGCAAAGGCAAGGGAACTTTTTTATAGAAGTTGAATTACACTTTGTATTCATGGGGCGTTCAAAACACTTTACCTTAAACATGCATGTACAACCTAAACTTTTACATGTTTATGCAAAGGTATTTGTGCTCCGTACACTGTGAATACTTTTAATAAAGTCTTGACATAGTTTATTTAAATTACTTGTTTAGATGTTTATCTTCTTCACTAGACCCTTAGTCTATTGAGTATTTGGCATACTGCTGAAAACAAAGTAGACACTTAATCTTTTCTTCCATGAATGAATAGAATTAACAGATAGAAGTAATATTTCTCTAATAAAGATAGTCTTTGTAAGTATCATTCTGCATGCTGGAGACATAATAGTAAATAAAATAGACTAAGTCTGTTTTCATGGGGTATGAGAGGTGGACAATTAAAAATAAACAAATGAAATGGAATATTACTCAGCCATAAGAAAGGATGAAGTACTGCCATTTGAGACAACATGGATGAATTTTGAGATTCCATGCTAAGCAAAATAAATCAGACAGAAAAAAGTTGAGAACCATATGATGTCACTCATATGTGGGATATAAAACTGAAAGCAACAAACGAGATTCAGAGACACAGACAACAGGTTTAGTGGTTACCAGAGGGAAAGGAGGGAGTGGGGAGGTAGATAAGGATAAAGGGGGTCAAACATGTGGTGATGGAGAAAAGTTTAACTTTGGGTGGTAAGCACACAATGCAATATACGTATGACATATTTCTGAATTATACACTTGAAACATATAATTTTATTAACCAATGTCGCTCTAATTGATAAAAAATATTTTACTTAAAAAATAAACAAATGTAAGCTTTATCATAGAAGTTCAATTGCTCCATGAAGCAAATATTAAGACAAGATTAGATGATATAAGAGATTTATCGGGATACCCAAGAAGAATAAAGGAGAGGGAACAGGAGTAGACAAGGATAGCCTTTGGGCTGTTATAAGGTCTAAAATCTGTGAAAGGAAAGGTGTAAGATAAGATGTTTGGGGAAGAAGAATCACAGAGTGCAGCACTGTTCTAAGAAAGTTTCAGCAAAGTGAATGGGGAGTTCTTCGACCGAAGTTGCCTTACAGGAATCCCGAGCTCCTTAAGAGTGGGGCCTTTAGTCCTATTCCTGCTGTGCTCAGTTATGGGGTTGCAAGCAGCCCAGGGGAAGCATGGCCTCAGAAACCACAGACTGGATATAGACAGCCAGAGGTGTCAGTCAGTTTGCTCCCCCTAAAGTTTCCCTTGAAAGAGATTCAAGTGGCTTACTTCTACCATTGTCACAGTTATGAAGGGAAGGAGTAAAAAAAAAATATATATATATATATATATGTACATATATATATATATATATATATATAATGATGTTGCCATTTTAGATCGTTGAGAAGGCCTCTTTGACAAAATAACACTTGAGTATAGATTTGAGTTAAACAGTGAAGAAGGTCAAGTGGAAATCTTTGGAAGGAGATTCCAGGCAGAATGAAGTACAAGCACAAAGGCCTTCAGGAGGAGTACTCTTGGATTGCACAAGGAAGGAAAAGATCAGTGTGTCTGGATCAGAGTGATGGATCATGGGGCATAGATTTTAATTTATTCATTCAAAATATTTTGGGGGTGCCTACTATATCCTAGGCACTGCTCTAGGCTCTGGGAATACAAAAGGGAAGTAAAGAGACCAAAAATCCTCTGCCCTTACTAGGTTCACATTTCTACTGGGGAAGACAGGCAAATGAGATACATAATAAATTGAATAGTGATCAATGCTGAGGAGAGAGAATAAAGTAGGGATGAAGGATATGAAATGTCGAGTGGGTAGAGGTGGTGGTGAGGGCAGGTCTTATTGAGAAAGTGACTTTCGAGTGAAGACCTGAAAGAGGTGAGAGAGTAAACTAGGCAGCTGTGGGACAGGGAGATATTCCGGGTAGGGAGAACAAAAAATATAAAGACTCCTCTGAGGCAGGAGTCTGTATAGTATGACAGAAGAACGACAGGGAGGCCAACGTGACTGAAGAGGAGTCAGTGAGGGAGAACAGAAGATAAAATCATAGAGGCATTGGGAGACCAAATCCTGAGGGTCTTTTAGATCATGAATATTAGTTAAAGGACCAGTTTCTTTGTGCCATAGGTGAAGAGAATCACTGGGAACATTAAATTTTAAAAAATAATTCTGCTCCCTAATCTTCGACGTCTTCTTGTATGAGCACTTTTGCCCTGTACAGCAAGGATCAAAGCTGCGGCAGGTTGCCAACGCTGATGTCAATTTGAAAACAGAGAGAGGGGGAAAATTGAACTAGCGTGATCTTTTAATTTTATTGGTAATAAACAAAGGCTCTAGGAGAAGAATAGAGACCAAGATCAGAGAATTAGTGGTAGACCCAGGACTAAAATCCACGTTAAAACCTGAAATGAACCACAGACACCTCACAATATCAGTGTCTTAACCCAGCATGCTTGCAGAGAGGTTAAGCACGTATTGTGGGGGGAGAGATGGGGAAGTGCAGTTGGGTTTGTTTTTCACATAAGCCTTTTTCATTAAGAACAAGAACAGCTGAAGGATTTCTCCTCCTTCTCACCTCTCCCTGGAGAGCTCTTCTCTCCTTCCCTTGGAGGCAATTGCCCGTTTAGGTTATGAACCCACTGAGTAGGGAGTGTGCTGATTTTGTGGTTCACCTCTTACTAAGACCTCCCTGGTCCTCTGGTAACTGAACCTATTTGACTGATAATTGCAAATCGTCATATAATGTTAATAATATTAGTCTCTTAACTGAAATTCATTTAACCTGGCTCAGCAGACATCTTTTGCATGTTAAAGCTCCCTGTTGAGACCACTGGGGCTGATAACCAAGGAAAATGTGATCATGATGGGCTTCAATGGAAATAACACATAATGAGGATGGCTTGACATGGGGTATGAATTGAGAAACTGCATTCTAAACTGCTCAGTTGTAATAAGAGGTCTTTGTCATGATTCTGAGGGAATTGCATTCAAATTGTGGTGTGTCATTTGCCACACGCCTTAGCTATCTTAATATAGGCATCTTTAATGCCCTTTAATATATCAAATACTAAATGTCAAAGAGAAAGGTGAAATTTGAAATTTATCTTACTCACTTGAATACTTAAGAGAATATGCTATCCTTTGCCAAGGTTGTCATTCATTGAGTCATTTATTCATTTATTCAGAGCTATGCAATACAGGGAAAATATGTGCTTTGGAGTCAGAGAGTCTAGTCTGAATTCTTGTTTTGTGGATTACTACTTATGTGACCTTAAGTAGATTACTTAATTCCTTTGAGACTCCACATTTTTCAGGAATGAAATAAGCATCCATTTGTATGGTCATTACAAGAATAAAATTAGGTAAATTCTATAAAACATCTAATGTAATGCCTATACACTGTATATACGTTATTACTGTTAGCTATGTACTATTGCTAGTAGTATAAACAGAGTACTGTGGAGACTCAGAAGAGGTCGTAGATGACAGGGAATCAAAGAGGATTTCTTGGAGGAGATGACTCTTGTGATAGGCTTTGAAGTACAGGAAGCAGTTTACCAGAGGACATAGAAGGTCAGTCAGGTGGAGGAAGTAGTTTACTAGGAGTTCAGGGTAAAGATGAGGCTGGAGAGAGGTCAGTGGGTGAAACGGTCCATTTACAATTTGAAGTGCTTTAACTAATGATAGGAAAATTCTACTCTTTACCCCATTTCTAAATATCTCTATCTAAGTGCCAAGATATGCACATGTTGAATATAAGTTGCATTCTCTGCACGTCTCTTTCAAAATGCATTTTTAAGAATATAAAATTGATTCAGTTCAATTTAATTTAAATGGAATTAAGTTTAATTTCAATTAATTTTAACATGTCTATGTGCCATGCATTGTGCTAGTCACTGAGAAAACTACAATTAATAAAAGAACTTGAACTTCCCCTGACATAACTCAAAATAATGGAAAGGCCAAACCATTAATCGGCAGCTCAAGTGCAACTACTGAGGAATACAAAATGTACAGAAGAAGGAGTGTTGCTTGAGCTAGAGTTTAAAAGACGAAAAGGATTTCCAATTGTGTTTTCAAAAAGGTTATTAGTAATTTAGAGGGAATTAGTTCAACATGACTTGGATAGCTTGGGTAGCTAGGAAGATCCTTAGGAGGTAGGCTGGAGAAATGGGGCTGCTTCTTTACAGTTATGCCTTTGGCTAGTCCTGCCCTTAGAAAAAGAATGCAATTGTTTGTAAAGTCTGAGAATACCTCAGAGACTGAACTCTATTTTCTATGCTCATTAGAAAAATATATGTGTGGTTGATGTTTGACATATAAAATATGAATTATGCATGAGCAATAGGGATGAGATGTTGTCTTGATGAAAATTTAATTACTATACACTGTATTGCTGATGAGACAGCAAATTGAATATCACTGACAAGTTGTCTCAACAGTGAAATGTGTTTGATGAAATGTCCAGTCAATGAGACAATGAATTATCCTACTAGAACTATGATAACTGTAGCTTTGAAAAACAATGGCCCAAAGAAAATTGAAATTATATAAGTGAATCCTTAAAGATTTTTTTTTGATGGCAAAAAATACATGTGATGCCATTAAACTTAAAATAATAATAATAATAATAATAATAACTAGAGCTTTATGACCTCTAAGAATAGAGTATAAATATATTTTGTTATAAATTCAAGTGATTTCCCATTTTATTTTATGAAGTCTGGAAATATCTCTTCAACATTTATTGGGATGAAATAAAGCAAACACTATTTATATACCATATACTTGGTGCTTTCACATTCGTTAAGTCAGAGCAATATAAATAACTTCATTTTGGCCAAATTTGAATCTAAGGTTCAAAGCAGATAAATGATTTTCCCAGTGTCACGTGGTTGGAAGGGTGTAGAGCTAAAATTCCAACTCAGGTTTACCCGATTTCAAATCCTTAGGCCTTGGTTATTGCCCCTATTGGTTACTGAAAAAAGGGATGCAAATATTTTATAATACATTTGGAAAAATCGAGAATGACAGGGTTGGGCCTTGGAAATCTTTTTGTTATAAGGGGAAAATACAGTTGAACGGATAATGACATCACACCTTGATCTCTCCCTTAGCTAATACTTATTGTCTAGGTCAATCTTTCTAAAATTGGGTTGCTCATTTGACTCCAATGGGTGAACTTTTAAAAATATTTATTCTACAAGAAGATTTTGCTTTCTTCTTGTTATTCTGAGGTACATCCAGGTTCGGGGCCTACAGTCTAGCCCATATGATTGAGTGGCTTACTCTCGCTATTTATCTGTCCCTCACCATATGTACAGCTACCTAGAATCATGGTTAAAGCTCTATTTTATTTTTGTTTATTATTTTGTGGAAAGTAAAATACTAGGAAGAGGATAAGTTTTAATCTCTCATGGCTTTCCAAAGAGAGGTCAATGAGCCACCCATATAAGAATCACTTTTACATTTGGTAGTTGTAGCAAAGTGGGTCTCTTTCAAGAGAGGGAGAATTTTAGAATTACTGTTTAGAATACCAAGCCAGGCAACAGCTGAGATATAATTTACATCTAATAAAATGCATAGATTTTAAATATTTGGCTCAGTGAACTTTGATATTTGTATATACTCATGTAACCACCACCCCAAACTTCCATTTCCCCAGAAAGTTCTTTGATGCCTCTTTCCAGCCACCTCACACATAACCCTTAAGCCTTTTTGTCACCATAGGTTAGCTGCGGCTTTTCTAGAACTTCATGTATATGGAATACTACGGAATTCATACATTTGTGTCTGGCTTCTTTTGCACAACACGATATTTTTAACTGCTAATTTGCAGTTGATTCTCCTTTATTGATGAATAGTTTTGCATTATATCAATATAACACAACTTGTTTATCCATTTACCTATTAATGAGTACTTTATGGATTTTAGCTATTATGAATAAAGCTACTATAAACATTTTTGTACAAGTCTTTTTGTATATTTAAGTTTCCACTTCTTTTGGGTGAATACCCAGGAATGCAATTGCTGTGTTCTAGGATAGATGCATATTTAACTTAAAAAACAAACAAATTGACAAATAATATCTAAAGTGAATGTATCATTTTACACTTCCACCAGCAATGTATAAAAGTTCGAGTTGCCCCACAACCTCAATATTTGGCTTAATCAGTATTTTTTATTTTAACCATTTTAGTGTGTTTCAAATGTATATCAAGGTAATTCAAAGTGAAAATTTAAAAGCATTCTTCTATCTTAATTAAGAGATCAATTTAATAAAAGAACACTCCTAAAATGTTGGACAGTTAATACATGAACTCTGATAAGCATCAGAGAACAGGATAAAGAAAAAAGTAGGCAAGAACTGTATCAAAAGATAACTCTTTAATGAGAGGGAAAATTAGTCTCTATTTGATAATAGTTAAATGCAGTGATTGAGCTGTTCAGCTCGGATTTAGGAGGTTATATTATTTTTAACTTTTATCTAATTTGTCTTTAATTTTTGCTCTATAATATGAAGTAGACATCAGCTATTTAACATTTTATATACCTTTATTTAATAAAAGTTACCATTTTGAAGAAAAGAGACACACTTCTTACAGGTAGTATTCCATGTCTGTGAAGTGACTAAAATATACATTTTTAATCAGCATCACTGATACCGAGATATTTAGATTCTTTTTTGTTGTTCTTAGTCTTCAGAACCCTGTATTTGTTTTACAATTATATTGCAGTTCAATACAGCTCCTCAGCCACACAATGCATTTCACGTGTTCAATTGCCTCATGTGTCTAGTGGCAGCCATCTTGGACAGCACAGCTCTAGATGTTGACTTAGTAAAAACTATATACTGACTTATAGAAGTTTATAGTCTGGTCTTTCTAACAAAAATTCAAAAAGGAATATCTCCTTTCCACTGGGCCTTTAAATAATTTAAATAACTTTTGGAGAGGGTACAGATTCCTTGATAGCACATGAGCATGTCATAATAACACCGCTTATTTTATTGCATACCTACTGTATGGTAGTATTTTATCCATTATCATATTTAAGTCTGACAACAAACGAGGAATAGGCAGTATTCCTATTTTACAGATGAGTTACTTCTGGCTTATATTAGGTAAGTAATTTGCCAAAGTTTACATACCTGTTAAGTACTGGTAAGAAGAAAGACCAGGATTTGAATTCAGGTGCTACTAGTATATTCTAAGGTTCTTCCCTTTCTCAGTAACCTGCAGTCATTCCCTGCAGTTCTCACGTTCTGTCTCTCCCTTCTTCCCTCCTTTTCATTCCTTCCATTTATTAAATGCTTACTATGTACCAGCCACTGTGCTGTATCCTGAGGATACAGATAGAAGACATGGGTGGTAAATAGAGGGGTGTTCAGATGCAGATAGGGGCATCACATTTGAGCTGATCTTTATGATAAGTAGGCAAATGAGGGGAAAATTCCTCAGCAGAGGGATTACCAGGTGCAAAGGCAGAGTCCAATAGAATGTAGTGTGATGAATGATCTAGTGGACCTAACCTAAAAGCCCTAGTGGATCTATCGACTGGTGAGAATTTTAGTGTGGCAAGAGATTTGAGGTTAAGGGAATGTTGGTGTGGGGTATGAGACTGAAAGTTGTTTTGACTCAGAAATGCCAAAAGACTGAGTTTGAATTTTATCATTAAAGCAGTGAAGAGCTAGTAGATTTTTTTTTTTTTTAAAGCAGAGCAGTGACATTATAAGATATCTTTTTGTCAAGGCTATGGAAACCAATATTGCAATGATTATTATTAAATGGAATCTCTTCAACTTAAAATGGAAACTGGCTTTCAATTTTAGGACTCTTGAATTCCATATATATGTACATATACAGAACATTTCATATATATAAATTGATTTTATTCTGAAAACATAAGCAATATGATGATTGCTTTTATGCCTTCTTGGGAAATAAAATAGCTAACCTGAGATCCCTATACTTTTTCTTAAATGATGTTCCAAATATGTGTACTTTTTGTAGGGAGAAGTTTCATACTTTCTATTGTGTTCTTACATGGGTCTGGTCATGATACCAAATGTCTAAGAACATATTTAAGAACCTCTACTCCCCATGAAAACTCTGGACTAGAGGTCTGATATGATTCGCCAGATTTACTAGTTAGTATTAGAGTTAGACTAGAACCCAGTTGACTTCAAGGTCCATTTATTTTGTCACAAATGGGAATATTTTATTTCATTTCATTTCATTTCTTTATGGCTAAGTTTTATTCCATTGTTTGTATGTATGTTTGTACACTTTCTTTACCCATTCATCCATTGATGGACATTTAGGTTGTGTCCATATTTTGGCTATTATAAATAAAAGATCATTTTAAGGAATATACAAATTAAGGTGGTTGTATTCTTTTACAAGTAATAGCATTGCCTTTCTAAAGTAATCATGAATTTTCTTTGAATGTCGAGATTTCCTAATGTACTTAAAATATGGGTTCTTCATGTGAGTCCAGAAACCCATGGTTGAGTTATAGAATGTTTGTCAGTCCTTTAGTATTTTATGCAAATCTTTCTGCATATGCAAATATGTTCATTTTCTGTAAAAAAAAACGTTTATAGTTTATATTATATTTACAAAGATATCTAGGATCAAAAGAAAAGATAGACCTATGAATTTAAAATATAACTTGACCTTTCACAATGCAGTAGACACAAATCATTTTAGTAGTATGTCAAATGTAAAAAAGCAAGTTCAATTGTACTTGAAAAAGGCCAACCAAATTATATGGTTCTCTTTTTACATAGAGGCCTAGCAATTTAGTGCCTGTAGTCTGTTGCCATAACCACATTTTACAAATAGTTTAAACCTACATTGTTTTCTTTGCTCTTTACAAGGTAGAGAGAATAAAACACTCGCACTTTGTATAGATATAGCTATTCTGTTGTATTTTATGAGCAGAATGCAAATTTACAAAGTGCAACAGGTACACTTGATTCCTTTGTTACAGATGTCATGAAAATGTGCTTATACTTGGTTTTTGTTCTCTCAAATATTACTTCTATCCAGAGAACTGCATGTGTGAAGACCTAACATTCTTTCATATTTGGCTGGGGGAAATTGCAAGAGAAAGCTACTCTTACATGAACTTTAGATAAAGTACTCTAGTTTCATGAGAATTATTCATGTAAACTATATATCTGTTCTCATAGCACTTCAATATATTGCCCCAGTAGAAGCTCCCATATGCTAACAAGGAAATGCTCATCAGCATCCACTCTGGAGAAAAAGCCCTGGCTCCAGTGGTGTGCTAGAGACAGCTTGTGATCAGCTCATGAAACTGATTTTTAAATTATCAAGGAATTTTGCTACCTGATTGACAGCACCATGGTGGCTTGAAATTGGTCATGGTGAGAATATTTACACCATAAAAATAAGCCACCTGCTTAAATAGGGCCTCCTACTACATGGGAACCGGGGTGGTAAGCATTGTTCAGGACACCATTGTCTGGCTCAGATGTTTCCTCAGGACTGCATACTTTGCATATTATCTAATTAACAATCTCTAGAGAAAATTAAAATAAGGCAAAATTAGGATATTTTTTTCTTAAACTTACATCTCTGTGAACATTTATGTAGATGAAACTCCCTTCTCCAAAGTACCTGTGTGTGGTACTTGTCATTTGTTGTAAAATAAATTGTAAGATAATGGAAAAACCACTGGAATGGAAGTCAGTGGACTGAAATTCAAATTCTCTGTCCTTGATTTTATGACCTTGAGCAATCACTTTATCTTTTGTACTTCAGTTTCTCTAAGCATTAAAGGAGATAAAGTCGGGGTGGAGTTTACTAGACTTTATAAAGCTACCTGGTATAAAATTTCTCATTCCAAAGGAAAAATGATTATTTAAAGATAGCTACCCCAAAAGAGTTATTATTTCATCTAAAATAATTAATGATACTTACATAGTGGTTACATAGTGATCATCATAGCCATAAAACCAAAGTGAATGAAATTGGGCTTTCCAAAATTTGTCCTACTTGTAAATTACTTTGTTAACTCCCCATTTCTAGTGGTGGCAGAATCTCTAAAACATGTCCTGCTTTTAAACTTTATTGCAAAGCTAGGTTAATAAAAAGTAATGAGATTTTGGCATAAAAATAGACTCATAGGTCAATGGAATGGAATAGAGAGCCAAAAAAAAAAAAAAACAAAAACCATGCATATACGGCCAATTAACTTATGACAGAGAAGTTGTGAATATGTAATGGAGAAAGAATAGTCTTAATAAACAGTATTGGAAAAAATGTATGGCCACATGCAAAAGAATGAAATTTGTAAAAAAAAAAAATGAAATTGGATCCATATCTTACTCCATACACAAAAATCAACTCAATTGGATTAAAGACTTGAATGTAAGACCTGAAACCATAAAAATCTTAGAAGAAAACATTGGGTGTGTGTGTGGGAGGGGGCAGTTAGCTTCTTGACATTGGTCTTGGCAATGGTTTTTTGGATTTGACTCTGAAAAACAAACAAACAAAAAAAGACAAAAGCAAAAATAAACAATTGGCATTACATCAAACTAAAAACCTTCACAGCAAAGAAAACCATCAAAATGAAAAGACAACCTATGAAATGGAAAAAGTGTTTGCAAATCATATATTTAAGGGGTTAATATCCAAAATATATGAAGAACTCATATGCCTCACCAGTGAAAAACATAATTCAATTAAAAAATGGCCAGAGGAACTGAATAGTCATTTTTCCAAAGAAGACATATAAATGGCTGTTGATAGGTACATGAAAATGTGCTCAACATCACTAATCATCAGAGAAATTCAAGTCAAAACTATAATGAGATATCACCTCATACCTATTAGAATGGCTGTCACCAAAAAGACAAATGATAACAATTGTTGTCAAGGATATGGAGAAAAAGGAATCCTTGTGCATTGTTGCTGGGCATGTAAATTGGCACAGCCACTATGGAAAACATATGGCGGCTTCTCAAAAAATTAAAAATAGCACTATCATATGATCTAGCAATCACACATCTGTGTATATATCTAAAGGACATGAAAACAGTATATTGAAGAGATAGATGCACTCCCATGTTCATTTTAGCATAATTTACAATATCCAAGTCTTAGAAATAATGTAAATGTTTATTAATGGGTGAATGGATAAATTAGACGTGATTTAGAACATATATATATAATTCCACCATGAAAAAGAAAGAAATCCTGCCATTTGTGACAAACGTGAGTGGACATTGTGGGCATTATGCTAGGTGAAATAAGTTAGCAAGTGATAGACAAATACTGTACGAGATCACTTATATGTGGAATCTGAAAAAGCCAGAGTCATAGAAACAGAAAGTAGAATCGTGGTTACCAGGGCCTGGAGTGTGGGGCATACGGGGAGGTAATGATCAAAAGAGTATAAACTTTAAGATGATTAAGTGCTGGGCATCTAATGTACTACATGGTAATTATTGTTAATAAGATGGTAGTATATACTTGTAAGTTGCTGAGAGTTTATCTTAATTGTTAGCACCATAAGAAAGAAATTGTAGTTATGTAATGTGATGTAGGTGTTAGCAAATGCTATAGTGGTTATCATTTTGCAATATATATATATATATTAAGTGTACCAAATCATACGTTGTATACCTTAAATTTACACAATATTATATGTCAATTAGCTCTTAATTAACGGCAAAACAAACAGAATAGGCCTGTCTTCATCCAGAGCCTTGTTGCTTTCCATGCCGACCTAAGGAACTTGGATGGATTCAAGTGGAGAACAGAGGGCATGCTATGTCCATCCAGTTCAGGTATCTTAGTGAAAGGGCATTTGTCTTTGACTCAGGGAGATGGCAGATGGAATGAAAAGAACAGCAGGAGACAAGGAACCTTCAAAAAATTTCAAAGGGAAAAATAACAAGATTTTATGACACAATGGACTCTAATGAAAAATTGAAGGAAAAGTTGGGTCTCCTGATTCCAGATTAAGTAAGATGAAGGATGAAATAAGGTAGCTGTCATAGTTTCTAGCATTTAGTAAGTGACTATTAAGTGTTAATTCTCTACCACATCCCACCACAATGACTGTTTTGCATATTTCCACCTCAAGGGTCTCAGGTCTTTCACTCCCTTCCCTGGTCGCTCAGGTCCTCCTGTAGTTCCTCACCCATATGTGATTCTCTCTGTTTTACGCACTTGACCTTCTCTCATCATTTTTAAAGATAACTAATTCTGTGTCACAGTCCTATCAGAGTTCCTCTGATGGAGTTAATGGTACAAGATTATAATGATAATGATGATAACAGCTATTTCTAGGAAGTAATTATTATGTTTCAAATATAATGTGTGTTTTTTTCTCTTTTATACTTACAACTACCCTTTGAAATAAGTATATTATTCTCATTTTACAGGCAAGGAAACCAAGACATAAAGGGATTAAGTAATGTGCCAAAGGTTATAGTACCGGTACATAGAAAGGATGGGATATCACCCTAAGTTTTTTTGTCTCCAAAGCCTATCTATACTCAATTATTTCAACCTGCATTCTCTAGCAATTAGATTTATGCTCTTATTTCACCTCTAACTCGACCTTAATAAGCATGCTAATTTGTTGTCAGATCAAATTACATTCTGATTTTAGTTCAACTCCTTCCTATTTATGTAACCTTGACTAAGTTACTTCACTTTTTTCACCTATAAAATGACAGCGATACATTTTTCTTAGGATATTTTAAAGTAACTGCATTACTTTGGGAAAATTATTTCACACTTCTGAGCCTCACAAATCTCAGGATAATATAAGAATATTATATTCTTATATTATATTGAGGGTTAAATAATGTGTGCAAATTCTTAGGAGGCATATAGAAAGTATTCAATATATATGTATTAGTTTAACTCTTGCTGGAATGTCTGCCTATCTATCAGTGATAAGGCTGACCATTTATTTCTGCCATATCTGTGCATAGGAAAAAAGCCCTGGATAACAAATAAATATTCTAGTCATACTCGATATATGAGAGATATCTTCTAGGGAGAAAGCCTAGGAAGACTTATTGAAGCAACTTGCTGTCACAATCCCAAGGTTTCATACACTACCCCTCCATGTGCTAAAAATTAGTGATGGGATAAAGATTTTCTTGGCATGAATTCATCTGGGAGGATGTAAGTAAATTTTTTATCTTAGTTAATACTTTTGCTTTCTTGCATTCCATGGAGATTAGCTTTGGGGGCAGTGGAATTTGAGTGTATATGAGCGTGTGTGTGGCAGGGGCAGGGTATGACACTGAGGGCATTATATTAGTTAAAAAGAGATAGAAATTTAATTTCTGGTATTCTTCTACACTACTGGGTCCAAACATGTCTTAGCAGAGAGTGCAGAAAGTTATGGCCCACAATTTTGACTCAGGAGACACTTTGATCCAGACATTCTGATCCCAAGAGTGTTGAAACAATTTATGAATGTGAATACTTTAATTGGATTATACTAGTAATTTTGTTTAAGGATGGGACTAATTTCCAGTGTTCTTACCCCAGGGTGAGTAGTACTTCATGAATAAGCATTTTTAAATTTGTTATATGCCTTTGGTCAATTTCCAGATTCCTGAAATGGCTGTTTACTCCAATTTTATCTAGTTTCATCATTTCTTTGCAAGGAAAGAATTTGTTGGATTTCTCAAGTCACTACTTTAGAAGTCCCACCTTCATTTCTAATCTTTTAAATTTCATTTTTATTTTACCGAAATTGTTTTAATCTGGGTCATTTTTCTAGCTAACTTTTAAAATATTTGACTTTTTTTTTTTTTGCCATGTAAAATTGTAGCTCCTGCCATGGCAAACTGCTACTGTTATTGTTGTGAGCATGTGTCATTTTCACTATTAAGTTAATTTTTCCAAAGTAAAATTTTATAGATCTAAATTTCTTAAGTTTATTTTTAGTCAAGAACAATTTTGTTATGTTCAGTTTTATGAAGCATCAGTTTTAGTTTACAGATTCCCCCATCCCCCACCCTGAGGTCAGTTGTGGTAATACTCAGTATTACCATTAAGATGTGATTACATGGTCAATTTTTTTACTGTAAAAGAGACTACAGTGTTCACTTTAGCTGTTATCATGCAAATGGATTTTTAAAATATTGATTATTTCTACCAGTAATATTCAATGTGGTTTTGAAACATCCATAGGTTCAAAATATTCTACTTTGATATGGAAATATTTTTTACAAAAGGGTACTTTGGGGTATACTTTTAAAATAATTATATATGTGCCTATTTGATTTGGTATTATTCAAAAATATGTATTCTTAACTCCTTTTTAATAGCTATTGATTAACATGATCTAAAGGAGTTTTGAAAATGGAAATAATGAATTAAAATTTAAAACCCAAGCCTAAGAGTGTGCTAATCGTGGTCTAAAACTGGGAGGCTGAAGTTTGAGCTGACTGAGACACCACTGTTGATTTCAGTAAAAGGAAGTGGCTTAGCAAGCAATTCTCCATCATTGTTCTGGGTAGAGAAGTAATCTGGGAAGTATCACAACATGTACGTACTAATAACCCATGTATTCCTTTTTTAAAATAGCTGCTTTTACCTTCTTAACAAACAGAACTTTAAGGGTTTCATATTTTTACAACACAAACCAACCATTCCCCATTTCTGTCCATTGGATTCAACTATTTATTTATTCAACAAACTTATGTTGAGCATTCTTTGCATACCTATCAGACATGGGTTAAAACTGCTCTGTTCAATATGGTACCCACTAGCCACATGTCTGAATTGAGATGTTATGTACATATACGGTACACAGCAGATTTTTAAAGACTTAGTTCAAAAAAGCAAAGTATCTCAATAATTTTTGTATTGGTTATATGTAGAAATGGTAACATTTTATATATATTGGGTTAAGTAAAATCTATTATTAACTTCTTTAAAATTTTTAATGTAAATACTAGCAAATTTAAATTTTTATGTATGGCTGGCATTTATGGTTCACATTATGTTTCTATTGGTTAGTGCAGGAGACATGAGAGCCAAGACTTTTGTTCTTAAAACTATAGTGTAAGCACAAGAGAGTTCCCAAAGAATTCATAGTATAATGGGGAGATAAACCAAAGGAGAAATTTTAATGATTGGCTAAATGATAAAAAACTTGGATTTTGATGTTTCACTGACATGAATTTAGACCTCTTTTCTGTAACTTAGTATGTGTTCTAAATCAAGTGACTTAAACACTGAGCCTCATTTTCCTTACTTGTTAAATGGTTTTTACCTTATAGAATTTTTGTGAAGATTCAATGAAATAATATTTGAGAAGTACTTTGCAGAATCACTGGAACATAGATAGCACTTAATAAGTAATAGCTGTTATGATGATGATGTTAATTATGTTGATTTTGATGAGGATGATGAAACTTAACTCAAGTACGTGCAGGGTGCTGTGAGGACAAAGGTGAAAGAAACATGGCTCAAATGGGTTGGCTGTGGTAAGTTACATCTAAATTACATTTTTCTCATTCATTCAGTCAGCATACTTTATTTATAACCATCATTTTTAAGTTTTAATATTCACCTCAGTACCTCAAGATTATTCTTTTTTTAAAATTATATTTATTGGGGGTCACATTGGTTAATACAATTATATAGGTTTTAAGTGTACAATTCTGTAATACATCATCTGTACATTGCATTGTGTATTCACCACCCAAAGCCAAATCTCCTTCCGTCAGCATATATTTGACCCCCTTTGCCCTTTTCTACCTCCTTCCTACCCCCTTTCCCTCTGGTAACTACTAACCACTAAACTTATAGTCGGTGTCTATAAGTTTTTGTTTGTTGCTTTCAGTTTTGTATAAATTATAATTTAAAGGATAATGAAGAACCAGTCAGAAAGAAGGAAGAGTAGACAGATGGGTGGAAGGAAAAGTGTGAGTGGCAGGGGGAAGAACTTATAAAAATGCATGAAGTCATGAGACAATCTCACCTTTCCTGCCCTCACAGTGAGATATTCTACATGAGCATGAGCAAAATAATGTGGAAAATTGAGGCATGCCACTAGGAAGTTAGTCCAAAACAACTAGTTATGCTACTAAAAGAAGTGTTTGTATGTGTGTATGTGTGTATAAAACATAAGAAAGCTTTCTAAATATCTATATTTATTACATAATTATTCAACCTACACCCTGTGGAAGAGGAAGACCAGCAAAGTCAGGTAAAGACAATATAGTGAATTTGATTCATCAAGTAAGAGAGAAACTCTTCTTTAAGAACAAAAAGCAAATGGTATAGACATTTCGTTAAATTAAGATGAAAAGACGAAAAGGAATCTAAACATAATCGAAGATGCTATTTCCAAATTGGCTTTTGCACCATTTTCTGCAAACCAAATTGCATCTTGGTATATTACATGCCAAAAAGCAAGCCGAACTGAAAATACAAATGCTCACAATTTAAAATCACCCATTGGAAATAAAAGAAAAAGCAGACAAAATAACGAAAACACTTTAATGTTATAGATAAGTACTATTTGGGGGATATTTTAATAAGCAAATGTTTATTTTAGTTGCTTGGAATATTCTCTTGGATTCTAGATACATAAATTTCAACCCACATTTCCCAGTTGCCATAACAACTTGATGCATTTGTTCTCTTGTGTCATTTTTTATCACATCAGTTTTTTTTAAACTCCGGTTGCTATGATAACACAGTATAGTTGTTAAATTTATTCTATTCACTTTTGTTCTACTAGAAACTGGTAATTTGCTTTTATTTTTTTCTGAAGAAGCTCATATTATAGAAGTATAATAAGGAAAACAGTGGCCTAAATTCTAATACAAGTTTCTATTAAAATTTTAATTATGGCCAAATAGCATTACCTCTGTGAAGGGAGGATGGCTAGTGGTCATCTAATTCCACTCTGAAGAAAGGCGCTAACCTTTGCTGTACTGAATGAAGGAAATGGGTATCATGTGTTGCCGTTGTATCTTCATGCATCTCTTCAACTAGTCTTAGTTGGAGGAAACTGTTTGTTGGTGTCAAAAAATATTCACACCAAAAGCTGCTGTTACTGGCTCCCTTAGTAACTACCTTGCTTCACTACACAATTTCAGCTCCTTTATTACAAAAAAAAAAAAAAAATTCTAGTTTAGTAGAACTCCCTGATCTATGCTGATTTACTCCTAAGAAAAGGGAAAATCTTTGTCAAAAGTCCGTTTGTCTAGAATTGCTATTAGGTTATACATACGTTTATTTTTAGTTATTTAGCTAATTCCTACAGTTTTTCTTTTTATTGCTTTTAATGGTACTTATCAAAACAACCCATTACATCACTTAAAATTAATATGCTCTGATCACTTCCGGCTCTAAAGACTGTTACAACTTGGACGGGATGTGTTGAGTTGCATGCCAGGACATAAAGGTAAAAGGCAAGAGGCTAGGTTCAAAGAGACTTGGTTAGACTCTAATAATTACTGTGTAACCCTGGGAAATTACTTATCTGCTGATCATAATTACTTATCCACTTAGTTATCAGATTTGTAAATAGGAATAAAAATCAGCCCATAGATTTTTTGGGGGAAGGAATTTAGTGATATAGTCACAAGGCCTAGTATAGGGCCCGGCACATAATAGATGCACAAAACATGTTAGTTGCCTCCTCTCCTCCTTTTCCCTCCCACTGAAAGCCATTAAGAAAGAGATACCAGAAACCTGTGGAGTTCCAAGTGGGGTAAGGAGTGCATATTTAGAGAGGCCTCCTCTGTTAATCAGTAATCTAATGTTCAGAGGTAAAGGGCTAATTTGGACCTTATTTGCGTAAGTGTTGCTGTCTCTGATATCTCAGCCTGTCTGGTGCAGTAAATGGGCGTGTGCAGCAACAGCTTCCGGGAAGCTATTGTAGTCAGTTGTCTTATGTTTGTTTCTGTGAGGGTGTTTATGTTAGAACATGGGCCCAAACACAAGTTGAGCGCTCACATAATAAGAGAAATCCTCCTGGCAAAGTCTTTGTCATTAGATCTGGGGTCAAATTTTAGCTCTGTTTTGGGACCTTGGAAAAGTCACTTAACTTTTCTGAACTTCAGTTTCCCATATTTGTGCAACTTATTAATCAAAATATATTAATTGAGCACCTACAGATAACACCTATTTTTTGTTTTTTATGTTAGTATTAAAGATAATAAATGTAATACTATCAATAAATGTTATTACTACTAGGCTATTGTGGCTGATGGTGTTAATAATAATGACAGTGTTGATTGGCAAGTGCTAATTAGAGTTTTCGCATTGTGGCTAATTTGCCTGAGAATCAAGGCAGACTTCTGTCTTAGCAGGAAAACATAGGGGGATTTAGGAGAACACGTAAATGCTCAGAGCTGATGTCAGGCATTCTGGATCTTTGACTTACAACAGTAAGGCAAAGCCTGATATTCTCAGCTATAGGTGAATATGAGGATGCTAATATTCTGCTAGGCTTGGTCCACACTGACTCAGAAGATGAGAGTGCTGTGCCTCCAGAAACAGGTGTCTTTGCTTTAGAGGGAATGGGGAAGCTGAAACTGAAAAAGTTACTGTGATTCTGATGCTTTTCCTTCTCAATGCCTAAAGCATTCTCCAGTAATAAGCCAGAGCATTCAGGGAGATGCATCGACTCTGTCAGGCCACTAGGGTGTCATTTAGAACCTGTCTGCTGGAACAATGGAGACATAAATTTCAACCCACATTCTCTGGTTGCCATGGTAACTTGATACACTTGCTTTGAAGCGTCTTTTGTCTCCCCCCACCCCTTCTTTCTTTCCATTTTTTAATCACTGGGAGTTTTACTTTGCCAGTAATTTCCTAAATGTGGCTTCCTACCCTTCTATCCCCCAGCTAAATTTCTGAATTTGCTGCTGGAGAGTGATTTCCACCTAATAATAATAGCTAAATATACCTGTTCACACAGACATTGCTGTGTGCCTCATTTCTCTGCTTCTCTCTGTCTCACTCATACACACACACACACACACACACACACATTCACACATAGGTAGATAATTATGTTAGAAAACACAGATTTCTAAAACCTTCAATTCTTTTAAAAAGACATTTTGTGTGTCCTAAATAAAAATCGTGGAGTAAGTGGTTCAGTTCTAGAACAACTAATTTACTATTTCCTTAACAATTGCATTGTGGCAGGCTGAATAAAAAAATGTAATTCTCATTGAATTTTTTTTTCTCCATTTGATTACTTTAACATTTTAAAAATTAAGATGAGAAGTGTACTTCAGTGTACAGAGCGAAAAGCTGACTTGGGTTTGCATTCAGAAATCATTTATTTGTTTATTTTTTAAACATTTTATGTTTTGATTATCGTTGACATATAATATTATATTCGTTTCACGTGTACAACACAGTAATCAGATACATGATCGCCCCAATAAATCCAGTACCCATCTGACATACCATAGATAGTTATTACAATACTACTGACTATATTCTCCATGCTATAGTCTACATTCCCATGACTATTTTGATTTAATTTAATTTAAAGAATATTTTATTTATGTTTCAATTATAGTTGACATTCAATATTATATTAGTTTTGGGTATACAACATAGTGATTAGACATTTATGTAACTTATGAAGTGGTTACACCAATAAATATAATGTCTATCTGACACCATGCATAGTTATTACAATATTATTTACTATATTCCTTAGGCTATAGTTTATATCCTTATAAGTATTTTATAAATAACACTTTGTACTTCTTAATCCCTTTCCCTTTTTCACCCACTACCCCAACCCTGCTCTCATCCTGTCAACCATCAAAATGTTCTCTGTGTCTATGAATTTGTTTCTGTTCTATTTAGTTATTTTGTTCTTTAGATTTCACATGTAGGAGACATCATTTGGCATTTGTCTTTGTCTGACTTACTCTACTCAGCACAACACCCTTTAGGTCCATCCATGTTGTGGCAGATGGCAAGATGTCATTCTTTTTTTGTGGCTGAGTAATATTTCATTGTATATATGTATCACCTCTTCTTTATCCATTCATCCATTGATGAGCATCCATTGTCTTCATATCTTGACTATTGTAGATAATGCTGCAATGAACATCATATGGATTCACATATCCCTTTAAAGTAGTGTTTGTAGCTTGTTTGGATAAATACCCAGAAGTGGGATAACTGGGTCCTTCTTGGTTTTTTGTTATAGTCTTTGTTTTAAAGTCTGTTTTATCTGGTATAAGTATTGCTACCCCAGCTTTTTAATTTTTTAGTTTCTATTTTCATGAAACATCTTTTTCTATTGCTTCACTTTGGGTATGCATGTGTCTTTCAATCCGAAGTGAGTCTCTTGAAGCAGCATAGGTAAGGATTTTGTTTTCTTATCCATTCAGCCACCCTATCTTTTGATTGGAGCACTGAATTCATTTATATTCAAAGTAATGGTTAATAGATATATAGTTTTTGCCATTTGATTATCATATTTTTGATCTTTTTTCTTCTTCTTAAAGAAGTCCCTCCAACATTTTCTATAATACTGACTTGGTGTCGATGAACTCCTTTAGCTTTTTCTTGTTTGGCAAGCTCTTTATCTGTCCTTTAATTCTAAATGATGGCTTTGCTGGGTAGAGTGATCTTTGTTGTAGGTCCTTGCTTTTCATCATTCTGAATATTTCTTGCCAATCTGCAAAGTTTCTATTGAGAAGTCAACTGACAGTCTTATGGGAGCTCCCTTGTGGTTAACTAACTACTTTTCTCTTGTTGCTTTTAAGATTCTCTTTGTCTTAAACCTTTGGCATTTTACTTATGCTGTCTCTTAGTGTGGGCCTATTCAGGTTCATCTCTGTGCTTCCTGAGGTTGTATGTCTATTTCCCTCACCAGGTTAGGGAAGTTTCCCATCATTACTTCTTGAAATAGATTTTTAATTTCTTGCTTTCTCTCTTTGCCTTCTGGTACCTCTATGATTCTAATGTTGGCATGCTTGATGTTGTCCCAGAGGCCCCTTGAACTCTACTCACTTTTTCTGGATTCTTTTTCCTTATTGCTGTTCTGATTGGGGGTTTACTGCTATATTATCTTCTAAATTGCTGATTTGACCCTCTACTTCCTCTAATCTACTGTTGATTCTTCATTTCCGTGATTGTATTCTTCATTTCTGATTGCTTCTTTTTTATGTTTATTTTTTTTAATCTCCATTTTTATGTTTTCTGTCTCTTTGATTAAGTTCTCACTGAATTCATCTACTCTTTCCCTGAGTTCATTGAACATCCTTATAGCTAGTGTTTTGAACTCTGCATCTTGTAGATTGCTTGTCTCTATTTTGTTTAGTTCTCTTTCTGGAGCTTTCCGTTTTTTCATTTGGGATTTTTTTTTTTTTTTTGTCTTCCCATTTGACCGTGTCCCTGTGTTTGTTTCTGTGTATTAGGTAGGGCTGCTAGGTCTCTTGGTCTTAGTAGAGTAACCTTGTTTAGTTGGTGCCCTGAGGGGCCCAGTAGGGGAGTCTCCTTGATTACCTCAGCTGGGTACTCCAGGTATGTCCATGTATGAGTTGTATGTGCCCTCTTGTTGCAGTTGAGCCTTGATTGCTCTTCCCATGTCTGTGGGAGGGATTGACCTTTGGGCCGATTGGTTGAAAGGACTGACTGGTTACTAGAGTAGAGGAGCTGTTGTGCAGGGGCTGAGCCTATGGAGCAGGGTTTGCTTTAGTAGGGCTCTGGTACCTACCTAGTCTGCCTTTTGGGTGTGTTGTCCTTGGATGTAGCCCCAGGTGGTATTCCAGCTCAGACTGAAACCAGCCACTGGGCATACAGGCCAGTGCTTCTTGGGAGGGGCCCTAACTCAGGCCAAGTTCAGCCTGCATGCTGTTCAGGGCCACCTGGCATGAGCCACCAAGCGATTTGCAGATGGCCACCAACCAGAGCTGCACTTGGGTATGCCTTGAGAAGCGAGGCCATGAACTGAGACTGGCTGCTGCTAGTGCCAGACTTAAGGCTACTCAGCAAGAAGTGTGGAGCACACAGAGGCCAGATGCTGCTTGTTTGGGTTTTGTGAACATACTAGAACATTATAAACAAATGTTAATTCTTTCACATCTAACCAACTAACAAAATGCATTTGAAAAGCAAAATCTATTTTTGTCTCACTCCTTAGATGAGTGCATACTTTATTACCATACACATCTCCACATCACAAAGGTGAGACAAATATGAAAATATAGGAGCAGAATGGTATGAAGTCTCTGCCTTAGATGCTCACAATATATAGAACTGACAGTGTAACTGACTGTTACATTCAATTAGGATCTTTCATTCAGGACCAGACCTGGTTAAAAACATCAAGCTAATAGCGAGGAGATTTAGAATTTGTTCTATCTATTGAAAAACAGTCATCCCACAACAAAATTGTCCTTTCATGTAGGAAGTGGCTGTGCTACAGGTACATTCTAAACATAACAATATGTTTAATCAGGGGTAATAAGGAGGAAGGAAAATATTAGGCATATAGGCAAAGAGCTAGTGCCAAGTTATGAGCACTACTTTTGCTATGCATTTGTGTGCAGTATTGATAGGAAAAAAATGACAAGGGGATAGAAGCAAAATTGAATCTTAAAAGGAGAACTGCAATTATGTGATAAAACACCTGCTTTTAAAAAGTATTGGGTCTTTCAGAGAGTAAGTCACAGAAAATTAAACAAATACATTTTTTTGAGTAACAAGAAAAATAAGCATCATAGAAGAAAATTGTTTCTCCTTTAGTGCTACTAAAATGGAAGTATTGGGTGACTAAAAATTATTGAATAAATATTATATTTATCAATCAAATTATATTTCATTGAATAATTGAAGAATTGTCTATTTGATCACAATTCAGAAAAAGGATGGATTTGAAATCTGATTGAACCAAATTAGAATCCTGATCCTGCCTTTTGGTAGCTGGCTAATTTGGGGCAAATAATTCAATCTAAGTAAACCTCATTTCTTTTTTTAAATCTCGGATAGGAAAATTGAATTCCAGTCTAGGTTCTGCTTGAAACTTTATGTAAAATTGAACAAGTTCTTTTGCTTCTGTGGGTCTTTTTCTCTGATGTATAAAAGTGAGGGAGTTAGTCTCTAGGTGGCGATCTCCATGAATGTATTTGTAGCTCTGACATTCCTGGGCTCTGTGTTCCATTTAGTGCTGATATTTAACTACATTTTTACAGCTAAGGTCTTTATTTTCAGGCTTCTTCTGAAGCTACAGTTTAGATTAGATTCGAAAGACAGACCCTGAAAATAACATAAGAAGGCAGCTAGTAAGGATCTCAGCTCCTTCTCATGCAGTGCTATATATCATTTAGAACAGCCGTCCCCAACCTTTTTGGCACCAGGGACAGGTGCTTCTATAAAATCTAATGCCTGATGATCTGAGGTGGAGCTGAGGAATTGATGCCAGCGCTGGGAAGTGGCTGCAAATACAGACGAAGCTTCACCCACTCACCCTCTGCTCACCTGCTGTGTGGCCAGGTTCCTACCAGGCCACAGATGGGTACTGGTCCTACCAGTCTGTGGCCCCAGAGTATGCAATTTATCTTTCTCTAGGATCTGAATGTTAACAGTCTAGTAACAACATCCCCAGTTCAGTAGTTTGTTGTAATCTTTAGTTAATGAGAGGACTTTGTGGTTCTGCTTCTTTTCCTTGAACATTAATGATGCATGTACTTTGTGCCAGGCATTGTACAAGGCTCATTAAAGAAAGGTTTAATAAAAGTAACATACTTTGTTATTCATGGTGGGAAATAAATAAATATGTAAAGAAGAGAATAAATGTCACCTACTATCATAATGTCAAGAAGTAATCACAACTATATTTTGGTGAATTTTTTTCCCTCAGTATTTGTGTATGTGTGTTTATTTTATTTTTAACAAACTTTGGATATCGGTATGGTTTGTCACATACTTTTTAAATTTAAAATTTTTATATCCATAAAGATTCTTCTATAGTACAATCTTTAATAGACACGTAACATTTGATCACATATCTATATTGAGTCATTGCAGAAGAGAACAGTGGCTAAGTATATGGACTCCAGAGTGAAACTATATGGGAGGAAAACACGGTTCCACCTCCTACTAGCTATGTGTTCTTAGGCAATTTATTTAGCTTCTCTAAGCCTCAATTTCCTTATCTGTTTAATGGATGCAGTAATAGTACAGACTTCATAGACACTCTGATGATTCAATGTTAATCTTTATATAGTACCTGGAGAGTATACAGTCAATAAATATTTACCATCATTATCAACTTTTATTTTGTCCATTCTGATATTTATTTTAAATAGGTAAGTTAAGTTCATTTGCATTTCTTGCGGGTTCGAAAATATTTACACTTATTCTATCATTTTTTGTTTATTGACCATCCTTTTTATTTCTACCTTATCCACCCATTTCTACCTCCTATTGTACTGAAAATATTTCTATATTTGCATTTTATTTTTTCCTCTGCTGATTTGGAAACCTCTGATTTCTATTTCTTTATTGGTTATCTTTTTGACATACATAACAACCTACAAATTTCTCTAAGAAATTTAAAATTAAGTATTGTGCTCTCAAATATGACAAGGACCCTAGTGTACTTTAACTTACTGAACACTCCAATCTCCCAACTTGTTACCCTAATTTGAACATAAAGTTTAATTTTTATTTAAAATCAGTGGCTCATTAAATTTACAATACATTTTATTAATTTCTATATTCACCATTGATCCATATACTTACTTGTTCCTCCCAGTTCACTCTTGTTCTACCTTCTTTAATCATTATTTTTGTAAAGATCTTGATTGTTAAATTATCTTAATATTTGTATGCCTGTACTCTTACTTTTGCAAGTTGATAATTTAGCCAGGTATAAACTTTTAGGTTAGCAGTTATTTTCTCTTGACACTATGAACACGTATGTTCTGTTGTCTTTTGGTCTCTATTATTGCTGAGGAGAATCTGCTTATTTTAATTGTTGTACTGTAGTTAATCAGTCTTTTTTTCTCTTGCAGTCTTAAGGTTTTCTCTTTATCTCTGATGATTGTCAATTTTACTGCCATATGTCTGAGTATACTGAGTATATACTTTATTTATTTACCTTAGTCAGTTCTTTAAAACCTTTTTCTATCAGAAGACACTTATTTTGTAAAATAGTTTTTTATTTGAGTTTTTCCAGTGTTTTCATATGTTAGAATTTTGTAAAAGATACTTTGAGTTTAGGTAAATATCCTGTATTTCACCCACTTTTATTCACTAATTTTAGCATTCCTTGATCATTCTTACCTGAAACAATTATTACCAAGGATGTTACCAGTTAGTGATTTTCTAATTATTACTGAGAAAGTTGCCAGTTAATGATTTTCTATTTTCTTCATTTCATCAACACCTACTGACATTTTCCTATAAGGAAGAGCTTTCTTTTCTCCCTCATTTATTTATTTGTTTATTTATTTATTTTTATCAGTATTAATTCATGAAAAATAATTCCTGTATGAATTTTGAGGTTGCCCCCATTACCTGTTGGGCTTCTTTTCAGTCTATAATCAGATTTTATAACACTGTTTTATTTCTCCATATCCATTGTGGAGCCAGCATTCAGGTTGACTCAATTACTGGCAATGAGGTAATCTTTGTAGATTCTCTTTTTTTCTGCACCGAATGTTTATTTCATTTCTGGTTCACAGAGGTGTTTATATTGTTTCAGATCTCAGCTCTACTTTCTGTTTTTCCCCCTTCATATAGTAACTATCATTGCTGGACAGAAGGAGTGTGATGTAAATATAAATTAGGTCATCTTGACAGAAAACAAAAAAGTATATGCCTTTCCCCTATTTTAAGACATATAGGTTATTTTACTATATAAGTAAAGTTACTTGGTCAATGGATGACTGTATTTTCAAGGTCTTTGATAGATATTTCCCAGTCACTTTCCAGAATTTTTGTACCAATTTATATTTAATCCTGCTTTGAAGAATTGTACATCTTCCCCAAACCTTTGCTAACATTGCTTTGAATTACATGTTCTTTTTTTTTTTTTTTTTTTTTTAGGCTTGGTAGGTAAAAAGTGTAATTTGGGTATTTCATTAAACACCTGGGCATAGTTAATAAGCATTTCGTTTTTCTCTTGACACTTGTTTTCTTCTCTCAGCAGTTATTCACAGCTTTATTACAGAGTTCTGTAGCCAGTTTTTCAGAGTCTTGTCTTCTCAATTAGGCAGTCTTCAACTTAAGGACAGTGGCCCTGTTTTATTAAACAGTTATCCTCTTATGCTTGGCAAAGAGTAGATGGTCGATATATATTAGTTGAATTGATAAATTCACAAATTCAAATGAGGAGATAATTCTTAAGTTTTAAGTCCAGATTAGTTCTCATTCATTAACATTTTTTTTCCCTATCATCCCATGGTTCTCTCTATTTCTGATCACTGGTGGAGTAAGATTTGAATTCTGTTATAAGGCTAACTTAGTTTTCTATATGTCCCATCCTCGTTATTGTTAATGATGATGATGGTATTTTTTTCTTTCTTGACTTCTTTTGGATGAACTGAATATTAGAATTCTGTTTTATCTCCATTATTAGCTTTATGTTTTAGTGGTTGCCCTAAGTATCACAATATACATCCTTAATTTTTCACACAGATTACTTAGTATTTTGCCACTTCACACGTGAGAACGCTGCGACAGTATGCTTCTGTTTATCTCTGCCTACTCTTTGTGCCATCATTGTCGTACATTTTACTTCTATACATACTATAAATGCCAATATACATTTTTATTATTTTGTTTGTAAAAAAATTTGAAGATATTAAGACATGAAGAAAAAATTATCTACATATTATTTCTTGTATTCATTTCCTAGTGTAGATCTGAAGATCTATTTTCTATCATCTTTTTTAGCGCGAAGAACTTCCTTTTATATGTCTCGTATTAAGTTATTTTGGGGATGAACACTCAAATTTTCTTATGGGGAAACATCTTTATTATGCTTCCATTTTTTAAAGAATATTTTTGCTTGATATAGAACAGCAAAAATGGGAAGGTTTTTTTTCTTTTTCTTTCAATACTTTAAAGATATCTTTCCATTGTATTCTGGATTACCTTATTCCTAATATGAAGTATCAATCATTTTTATTATTGTTCCCCAGTATTCATTACATCTGTTTTACTGACTGATTTAAAATTTTTTGTTCGTCTTTGATTTTTATTAATTTGATTATGATGTGCCTTCATCGTGTTTATACTTTGTGGGATTTGTTGAGATTCTTGAATCTCTGTGTTTATATATTTTAACATGTTTAAAAATATTTTAGTCACTATCTCTTTAAATATTTTCTATACCAACCTGCCTTTACTCTTCTTTCAAAACTTCAGTTACATATATATTAGACTATGAATTATTTTGCCGTAGGGTTTTTAAAATGTCCATGCTTTAGTTTCTCTGTATGGATCATTTTTATTGCCTCATCCTCAATTTACAGATATTATCCAATGGGCTTATTAAGCCTATACACATACACACACACACACATAATATTAAAATTTTAGGTCTCAAACTTCTGTTTTGTTCTTTTTATACTTTTCTTCCTCTATCAATATTCTCCCATCTGTTCACTCTTATAAAGGGTATTCAACTTTTCTTTTAAATTCTTAAACATAGAATAACTTTTTAAAATTTTTATCAGTTAATTCCAATAATTTTTTACATATTTTGATCTGTTTGTGTTGATTTGGCTTTCTCCCTTTGGTTATAGGTCACATTTTTCTGCTTCTTTGCATAAGTATATTTTGATTGCGTACTGAGTACTATGGATTTTGAGAGTTTGTATTCTGTTGTCCTTTAAATAGTATTAACTTTTGTTCAAGATTTGTTTTTAAAGCTTTGCTATAGCAGATCTAGAGTAGCTCTGCTCCTAAGGCATGCCTTTTCCAGTTCTTCAGTTTGAATTCCTAGAGTGTTGAGTGTTTTCTCTACTTTCTGGATGGTCAGACGTCATCTCTCTTAACACTGTGCAAACTCTGGAACCTTTGTTCAGCTTCCGAGTCCCCAGGAGTTATTTCATGTCAGAGTCTGAAGACTTTTTCTCTCTGTTTGAGAAGCATTTTTATTAAGCCAAAGATTTAAGGGAAACTTTATGCAAGTTTCCAGAGCAACTTCTTTTGTGAGATTTCTCCTCTTGGTACCCATCTCTGCAAATTTCAGTTCCTTTAGCAGTTCTGAGTTCTGATCTTAAACATTTTTAGCTTAGAGAGTCCACAATTGTTTATTTGGCCTCTAATTCTTCCTCAATGCAGGAAGTACCTCTCAGCAGAAAGTCAGAGGAATTGTGTGGCTCATCTTATATATTTCTGTTTTCTCAGGGAATCACAGTCCTGCATTGCCTGTTGTCCAGAATCTGAAGTATTACTTCATATAATTTTTATCTAGGTTATGATAGTTCATCATATCTAGTACTAGGTACTCTATTAAAGCTGGAAGTAGAAGTCTTTGTCATTGTAAACCTTTAAAAAGTCTGATTAATTACTATGAAGGTGTATAAAAAATGAGAAAGATTTCCATGAACTAATATAGAGTTATTTCCAGAATACATTGTTAAGGTGAAAAAAGCAAAGTGCTAAAAAGTACCTATAATATCCTATCTTTCATGTAAGAAAGGAGAAATAAAAGCACACATACGTATTTCTTCATTTGCATGAGAATCCAAGTATGGTTAGCAAGGCTGGGACAAAGAAAGAAAGTACCTAAAACATTTCCCTTTGCCAGAAAGTAAGGAAGTGCTCAAACTTTAATGGAGACATTTCAAAAGGACATAAGTCAACTCGAAGAGAATCCTAACGGCCAAATTTGGGACAATTTGAACAGCAAAATAAATAAATAAATATAGTCACAGATCATTACTCATATTATAAAATTAAAGCCTAGGAAAAAATATGTGAAATAAAGAATAAACAAAAGAAGAAGAGAAACTTCTTCCATACAGAAGAATGCCAACTAACAAACGAATGAGAAAGCCATTACTGGCAACCCCCATAGTAATAATTAACAAAAAATAATGATCAATAAATGCTAAAATTAGTGAGTGCAACTGGGTGAAACACAGGATTTCATCTAAACTCAATTATTTTCTACTAGATTCTTAGTAATTAAAGAAATAATATAAAACAGTAAATATTAAGGTTAATATGTTTGTGTGACCTTAACTTTTTAAATATATCTCCTTTTTGACTCCTCCGCTACTTTGTGATTATGTCTCTCCTCAACCCTTTATTTGTTTCTTATTTCTCATGAGATATCAAAATTATTTGGCTTAATGTCTAAGACTGTCCTAAACTGGCTTTTGCTTATTGCTTATTACCTTTTCTATTTTATTTTTTAAAACTCTTTCCCTTATGGTTGAGCAACACTAGATAAATGTAGTTCTCCAACTACCTCATTCTAATGTATTGTCATATTGCTCTGCAAATGCCTTGATTTGTTTTCCATGGCATTTTTTTTTGTATGTTTCTAGACTTCAAACTTGACCTGAAATCATCAGTTGATATAATTGTCTCACCTATTATACTCTAAGTTCCTTAAAGTTGTGGCAATGTACGCATTATTTAAATGTTTATTGAACTGAACCTCATTTGAATTTCCAGAGCATTTTATCTGTACTTTTTGACACTCATAGCCTTCTACCTGATTTTAGAGAGACTTTTATATGTATCTTATTTTTTTTTTACATTAAATTTGTTGTTACTGTTACTTATATACCATATCTTGTTTGTACTTTCCCCACAACATCTAGTTCAATGTCTTTCATATAATAGAATTTAAAGATGTTTGTTAAATCAATAAACAGGCTGAGGACCTTTCTTGAAAACTGCTACTCTCTTCTCTTGATCTCCTAGGTAGTGCTTAGGTTGTTTCTCCCTCCAGCTTTTAAAGGAATTCTTTATCTTCAGAATATATGTAATAATGGAGTTTACTATTCTCTGAGCAGAAGGAAATGGCTCAAATTCATCAGTTGTTTGTAATACTGCACTAAAATCTATAAAGCAGCAAAGAGTATTCAACCCCACACTTTTTTAGTTTGAAATGTTTCTTATGTCTGAAGAGGGTGTTACAAAGTGAAGTAAAACTAGGTGCTTTATAAATATAAAGGCCAGAAAATATTAATAGGATTGCACTACTCTTGAGCTCAACTGGGATATGCCTCAGGCTAATCTGTGCAGTTTGCATTCAAAGAGGATGGGAAGGAGCAGTGCTTTCTACTGGCCTGTAATCGGAGCTTGTTTGACATAACTTTTTGGAGTTCATTAGGCTTTTAGTTCTTGACACAAATTTTGTGCATGATTTTCATTAGTACTAACATTCATTTTCAAAGAAAAAAATTCCAGGTTTGAGCAAAATAGTATAAATAAATGAACAAACAAGTAAAACAAACAAAAACTAATAAAGCTTCAAAACAAGTACTTATTTACCTTACAGAAGAGTTTACAAATTAAAAAAAGACATTTACTATAAGATTCTTTAAAATAGAAAAGTTTTCTGATATATGTTCAGGCACATGAACGATGTGAAGATAGTAATACATTCATTGCCTTCAAAGAGCTTAAAATCTGCTTGAGTGAATAAGACAAGCATAAATAATGCTAAGTTCATGTTTTCTTTTGTTTATATTTTAAATTGTTCTTGACTTAGATCGCTACATTATTAGGAATGTAAAAGAGAAATATATATCCTGAGAACATCATAAAATGAAATGTCCCTTCTAGTTGGAGAAAGAGAAAGGATTAGCACAGGCTTTGTGGAGGAGGGGCCATGTGTGTAGTTCTTAAAAAATTGGGTAGTGGCAGAAATAGGGTACCACGGAGTACAAGTGGGTTCTGTAGAGAAAATGAATCAATTTAGATTGAACAGACTTGAGATACCAATGTGATTTTTAGAGGAAATATAAGCGGCAATTGAAAATGTGAGACTAGATAATGGAGAAAAGATTCTTTAGATATAAGAATCACCTGGGAGTGAGGATTTAGAGAACAGATAGAGGAAAGGAATTTTGGAGTAGTAGTTGAGCTCAGGTGCTAAAAAGAGGAAGAGAAAATGAAAGAGAAGGAGCGATCAATCACTCTAGAGATAGGGTGTCATTTAGGAGGGAGATGTGTTTCAGAATATAGAGATAACAGTTTCTAGAAGGAGGAAGTAGTTAATGATATTAAATGCCAGAAAAAGTGAAGACAATGACTGTAGAAAGTCAGAGAAAGTGGAAGACAATTAAGACTAGGAGGGCCTTGGTGAGTTTAAGAGTGCAGGATTCGGGGAAGAAATGGCAGCATTCATGGCTATAAGTGAGTCGTAAACTGACTGCCCTTATGTAGACTCCAGCCTAAGTTTATATTTCATTTGATTCATTTGTGTTAGCTCATATGGTATTTAAAAAACAAAACAAAACAAAACAAAACAAAACTTTTTGTCAACATTTAAAAATCAAGGTATTTCACATGAAAGTTCAGACTTCTAAGTTCTCTTGAAAATTCTAAACATCTGGCAACTCTGGGTCTGGGTTTCCTCATTACTGATGAAAATGCTAGGAAATTACTAGAAACTACACCCATTCGATGGGGCAGGAGCTCTCCATTTTGCCAAGGACTATCCGTTTCTTTCTAATTAAAAATTTTTTTACACCTGGTTCATTTTACTTATTTTTAAGCACCTGAAATCATTTGACACTTTGACATCTAGATCAGTGGTTTTCAAACTAGATGTGTCAAAATCACATAAGAAACAGATTGTAGGTCCCTACCATAACAGTTTCAGATTCAGTAGGTCAGGAGTGAGGCCCAAGAATTTGTCTTTCTAGTGAGTCTCCAGGTGATGTTAATGCTGTTAATCTGAAAGGTTTTTCTAGTGAGTCTCCAGGTGATGTTAATGCTGTTAATTTGAAAGGTTTAAAGATAAGTGAGTAATAAGGTAGTAATACAGGAGTTAGTGTAGTGGTTAGGTGCGTAGATTTTGTGTTGAGACAGAACTTGGTTCTATTTTTTCACCCCCAAAATGCGGAAGATAGTGCTGACTACACTGTTTTCTGTTTCAATCTAAATGAGGTAAATGAATATAAAATATCTATCATCCTGAAAGCACCTAGCTTATTGTAACCTTTCATTAAATGATTCTATTGTATTACTATTAAAACTATTATGTATTTCAAGAATATTGATTTTAGGGAGAAGGTCAGAAATAGATTGCTAATTTGGAAGCAAGAGTAATCAAGGATATTTATTCATTTACTAAAGATTGAGGGATAGAAGTACAGAAGAAAATTACTACTTCCATGAAAACCAAATTGATGGGATGTTAGTTACCAATGGAAGGAGTAATGGTGGGGAAATAAAGTTAAGGTATTAAGATTCAGGAAGCATATGAGCCAAAGCTGTGAGGACGACCTTGACTCTGCCCCCTAAATGGAAGAAACACATTCATTTTCAGTTCTGCATAGCTGGAACTGAGAACAAACAGCATCCTCATCCCAGTGGACATCACTGGTTTCAGTTTAGCAAAACCATTAGTGAAGTGGGCCTGGATATTTAGTGAAACCTCTATGAATTGAGGACCCCACTGAGCCAGGGGCTTTGCTTTAGGGGATTTTGGGTGGAGGCTGCCTCTCTTTGCTAGAAGCTCCAGTCACACTCTCGCACTCATAAAAACTTGTAGCTCAGAGAAATCATTTACGATGTGGGGCTACAAAGGTAGGCAGTGTGCCACAGCTTGCTAAGAGCTTCTAGCATAGCTTATTGATTTGCACCTCACTAATAATAAAGACCAAGTAAAATGCTCAAGTAAGACCACACTCTCTTCTATATTTAGAATCCAATATGGTGCTGGGCTTACTTTTTGATGGTTTAGACTAAAAAGACAGCAGTTTTTCCTTGACTGCTAGAGGGAATTTGCCCAGATTGCCCCTGAATTCTGTCAGTTTATTACCCACTCGTGCTGGCTGAGGCTTCTGATTTGCCAACCAATAGGACATAATCAATATAGTAACAACTTGGAATGTCAGAAAGAAAAGCCACTTATGCTAAGTCTTTTCGGCAGATGTGGAGGGATTTGGATTTGAGGAAGTACTGTAAACTTAGTGGAGCCCTTACCATATTAATAGAAATTGGTCTTAGACCTTGAGTGACAGTGGAATAGAAAAAAGATACTGGAAAGATAACATACCAGGTGCCTGCCATCAGTCAGTGCAATAGATTTAGTTAGTTACAATGTTTGGAACAGCTGAGGCTATAGGATCTAGAAAACCATGACTTTGTCAGCATTCTATCTTTGTCACCACAACTGTCAAGAACTGTGAAGGGGTTAAGATTTCGCCTTGCTACAGTTTCATGGATGCTGTCAGAAGACTCCTAGAACAAAGACAAAGGATTTTATTATTCACAACAAAAGCAGTAGCCAGACAGCATTTTCTTGAACCAGTTCCTCAAGCCCTAATTCCTACTGGGAAATGAAAAGATGGCCAAGTGATATTCATGCAGTGGAGAGTAACCATTTAGGAAACACAAATCTTTACAATGGTCAGTAGAAAACCTATTATTTCTATCATTCAAAGCTACAGTTATACAAAGATCCTTGAAAAAACGTTCCAGAAGAGAATCACACAGTACCTCTGCTTGTTCTGTGAGCTCCAACAGGTACCATAGAGTGGAGATTCCTGTGAGCATGGGAACTTACATAAGATGCAATCAACCCTTCTATCTTTATCTTCCCAGTAACCATGTTCGGCTTTTACCAGATCATCATTTGTTTGAATATCCAAGGTCAAGACTCCCTGGTGAAAAGCTTTAAAATTTATAAACTTGCCTTTGAATAACTGTCTGGTTTTATACTTCTCTTTGGGAGCAATATAAAAATGGGTTAAATAGTATATTCATATCTAAAACTAACATAAGCAGTAACTAATAATATTTATTTAGGCCTTAGACATTTTAACGTGCATGTTAAAAGTTTGAAAAACATTTAATTCACATTGCAGAAAACAAGTATTTATTTTTAATTTTTTTTTTTTTTTAGCTTGCAGGTTGCAGTGGGCCAAAGGAAAATGTTTCATGTATTGAACAGAATAAAGACCATCAGTGTTTTGAAAATGAAATGGACAAGAAGACCAGTGTAAGTGTTAGAATGTATTCTTTCTTTCTGTGTTTAAGGGGCAAGATGTGTCTTGTTCTCTATGGGATGTAACCTAATTTCTGGCTTCGGTCTTGTCAGTATATTGAGTTCTCTTGCTACTGAGCTGATAGAGACTGTGTATTATTTTGAGTATTTGTATGTTTTCATTTTGAAATTTTTGTTTTCTGTGTTTTGCTATATATTCCTAAGTTGCTGGTGATCACACAACCATTTTATAAACTTCCGTACTTCTATTCTCTTATCTGCTTCTGGTCTTTCAGAAAAATTCTTGCACTATGTTTTTGTAGTAATTTTCAGGTGCTATTTGTTTGTTTGTTTTTCAGTAGCTTCCCCAAAGCAATCTGAAAACTACTTCAGTCATAGATTTTTCTGTATTGTCATCTTTTTTATTTATTCAAGACAAGGAATCAAAATTAATCACCTGCAGGGCAATGTTAAAGAGGTCAGTCACAGTGCTTTAAATATTGAAACCAAGAGCTTGTGTCTAAGAAAAGTACATGTATTTCCAACTATAAATATTTTACTAATTGACAACCTCAAATTTAATTTATTTCTGATCAATCGTCAGGAGGTGATCCTCCTTTGCTATAGCTCGATAATATAACTCGGGGTTCCATTATCTGTTTTATTTATAAAGTCAATGAAAATGAATTGCAAATTGTTTTCGTGAACATGGAATATGTGTTTAAAGCACATATAAAACTCTTTTGAGAGTTTATTTCATAGGAATTGGATTTATTGAGGCTTCTTGAAATATACCTTCTATGATGTTTCTTCTTGTCTTTCTTCTAAATCTGTTAGGAAGCAGAGAAAGCCTTCATTATGGCTCCACAGCCCTTCAAATTGTTTTCAATATAGGGAGATATGTCTACTGATATTCAGTGAGTGGTAAATATATATCAATTAAGGAACAGCTCCACTTACAAGTTGGACTGATTTCTCTATCATTGCCAATTCATTGAGTCTCCTAGTGTTGACTTGGCCTTGGGATTTGTACAAAGTTTTGAGTCAATGCCAATTATGAATTTTGATCATTCCTGTGAGGAATTTAGTTAAAATAAAAAAGATCAGATGAAAAAATATCAAAAAAAAATATTGTATGGTAAATTTTCCTTCTCTTTACAAGGAAATCATGGAATTTATAGCTGAATTTAACAATTTACTTTTATAGAATACCTTTATAAAAGACCATTATCGGCTCTGCTGAAAAATATTTTTGTTTAACATAAAAAGTGTTATTTTAATTTTTGAGGCTATTCTATTATGTTAAATGTGCTTCCAGGAAGGGAAGTCATCCAATTTGGCAGTGGTATTGTTTTTCTCCGAAAGGGCAGCGGGAGGGTAGACAGCCATACTGAACTCATAATACTTAGAAAACGAAAATTTTGAATTCCTGGCTGTCGAAGAGAATATTTTTATGTTTGCTTCCTGAAAATGAAGTCATCGGGCCTTAGTAAGATAAAAATGTGCCAACTTTACATGCAGCTAAATTAAATAAATGCTGGCAAATAAATATATTAGGAAATTTTTGTGTTTTTATCATGGGAAAACATATTGCTAGCCTATGCAATTTAAACTCTGAAGATTTCAGTTCCTTTATCATATAGAGTAGTTATGAGATTTTAACAAGATCCTGAATATGTACATGTTCAGTATTACCTGGCCAATAGTAGATTTTCATTCTATTGAAATGAATTGCAAGTCTTACATTTATTTTATTGGTAGACTCTATTACATATAGATATTATGGTTTCCTCAGATCCATGCCTATATTAATATCTAAGAGTCTATAATATTCTTTTGCCTGGAAACCACTCGGTCAAGATGAGGCTCTTACCTTGGTTATATCTACTTGTCATTGTTCAAGATAAGTTCTGGTTGAATGAAAATATACATTTGTGAGACTTCTTAATTATTTAAAGACAAATTTGGTTATATTCCAGACAAAAGGATAATCATGATTATTATGTGACTATAACATGTTATCACAATTTTTTAGTTCATAGACCATTCTTTAAGGGCTATTGACAGTAAACTCCAATTTGGAAATCATGATTATATAGATCTATTAAATATAACACTGGACTTTGATTTCTTCATCTTCAGAATTAGGGTATTAGGTGAGATTATTCTGAAGGATCCTTCCAAATCTTAAGTCTAATTATTCTATGACAGTAATTATACACAATAAAGTACATTAGTTAGCAGTAGAAATAGGGCATGAGCCCCATACAAATTTAGACTTCTGTGATATATATCTGGAACAATACATAGGAACAGCTTCATTAGACCACATTAGTTTGAAAAAATTTCAGCAGCCTAATTCATAAGTCAGTGGTTCTTAAGGTGTGGTCCCCAAAGCGACAGCATTAGCAGCATTAGCATCCTCTAGGGATTTATTAGAAAAGTAAATTCCTGGGCTCCACCCCAGACCAACTAAATGAGACATGCTGGACGTGGGACACAGACATCTGTGTTGTAATAAGCCTTCCAAGTGATTCTTACATACGCTACAATAGGACAACCACTGCCATAAGTAGTAAACCTCTGGGCTTCCTCTGGGGAGTTTACTCACCATTTTTCCTTTCACATGCTTTAAATCAATCAGTTTAGGGAAAGCTTAGAAAACAATCTGAGGCTTTATATGGCAATTAAGAGAGAAGATATTGTAAAATATGTACTCTTTAGTTTTTTTGTTTTGTTTTGTTTTTACCATTTGTTCAGTGATCTGCCCAAAAAACTCTGGGGCTGATTTTCTAACATCATTCAGAAACATGTGTTAGTATGTGTTAGTGTCCTGTATTACTCTCTACTCTTGCTCACTTGCTCACTTTTAACTATACCTTAATTCAGAGCTGTCTTCTGGAAGCTGTTAAGCCACGTGAGATCAAGGGCATTGATCTATATAAATCAGAATCAGAAATAACTTTCAATTGCATTTCTTATCTATGTCCAGCAGAGAAAATTTCCCTACTTGTTTTTTAGCCTAATTTTAATATGTCTGGAGATATTTTTCCCATCATTGAGACATAGACAAACTGATCTATGCTCCTTACAAAACAGTGTTTTCAACTGATGACTTCATCTTGCATTGGTTTCAGGGTTTAAGTGAATCATGGTGTTATCACTTGTCATATAATGTGGAAAACCTTGAAATTACAAAGGGCAATACAATTTGCAAAAATATTTATAAATCTTTTTCAGAACTGACAAAATTATGTAAATCTAGTGGGGAAATTGAAATTTAGAAAGTGAAAATAAAGACATCATTGAGAATTTTAGATCTTTATTGATGAAGAAATATTTTATGTTTAATGTGTTTTTTTCACTTTTATTTTATTCCTATTATTTTCTTTGAACAATTTAAAATAATTAGAAGTATTTTTTAGGGGTATGTTCTGTGTTTAAATAAACCTACTAAGCAAAAAATAGAGTTTGGAGATTTAGTCTTTCAGAGCCTTCATGAGAAACAATGAGGGTTTTTAATCAGATCATAGAGAGAAGAAGAAACAAAGAAATGACAGGATTTGGTGACAAGTAGATTGAGAGTTGGGTGATATCAGAACATAAATGAAAATATTTAGGTTAACTATTAGATAAGTAGGGTGAATTCAATGATGGTATCTTAAGTTTGAGATAATAGTGGAAATAGGGGAAATATTATGAGGGGAGTTAAATATACTGATTGAGAACCAAGTTTGATATTAAAAGTAGGACAGTGATAGGTGGAAGGAGCAAAAGATCCATAGTCAAAGAGTAGAGTTTGTATTTTGGCTTTACCACTAAGTAGTTATGTGACCTTGAACAGATTAAATTACCTCTATTTTTATTTGTGAACTATACAAATGCCTCTTAAAGAGATTTCAAATTTTAGATAATGATTTAGTTGGTTGGTGTTTTAAATTTAATTTCTAAAGCAGAAAAGTCAATCGTGCAAATGAGAACTGGTTGATAAAGAGGCTAACTGGATACTATGGAAATACCACAATAGATGGAGCGGAAAGTTAGGTCTCTTAACAAGAATGGAGAGGTAACCAGGTGGAGAAAACCATAATAGGAAACATCAGACTGGAAAGGGAGCATGACGTAGGAGTAAGTCATAATTGAAGCCAGAAAATTTGGGTTACTGTCTTTCTACTCTTACTATCTGGGTGTTCCTGGGCAAATTGCTTGACTTAACTGTGCCTCAGTTTCCTAATCTAAAGTGAAAGGCTTTGATTAGATAATTTATGGGCCTTTTTAAGTTATAATATTTTTATAACACTTTGATGGAATAGGGAAATTATTTTATTTTAGAGAATCCCTACATTGCCCTTAATTTTTTTTTAGACTAAAATGTATCTATTAATGTACTCAAACACCTGCACTTTCTGAGTAAGAGTAAATTTTTTAGCTTAGCTCTATTTCTCTATTTACTCTGTTTGATAATATTTATAAGGAAACTTCCTTTCCTCAGTGCCACTCAGTCATGGAAAAGGTTTTTTTTTTTTAATGTTTATTTGTTTTAGGAACGAAAGTAGAAGGATTCCCTTGCCTTTATATATGTACATTAATTGCTGTCTCTGGTTATTATTTTAAAAGTGATGGTTCTGAGTTAATCTTCCTGGAGAAGTAAATTAAAAAATACCACAGAATCAGAGGATTAAAAGTAATTGCAATGCTAATCAGGGCAATGACTATCTTAAATCTCTTCTATTGCTGATCTGTTAAAAGGGAATCTATCATCTGCTAGAAAGTCTCCAGTTATAGGATATTTATCACCTCCCAAGGTAGCGCATTTCATCTGAATGACTTTAAACATTATGTGATTATTCTTTTTATTAAACTCATGATATTAAAGCTACTTAGCGTTTAGTATATTTTTATTTTTCAATGTCTGTGAAAGTAAAGTGGCAAACTTCTAAGTTTTTGAATTAATGGGGGAATAATCTTTTTTTTTTTTTTTAACTGGAATACCATGGCTAACTCTAGCTAATTTGGTTTACTAATTTAAAACACAGAATGTAATTACTCCTCATTTCCATGTTGATGAAAATATTCTACTTCATCTTTGAGCATCTCGTAGTGCCTCAGGCTCAGTGTTCTGTCTATTAAAGATCAATGACTGGACTTTTGTACTAGCATTTCAGGAAACCAGATTTTTGTGTTACCAACTCTGACATAGTCATAAAATTATTTTTAATTAATCAATTCAAATAGGAATTTATTTATTAGCATCCTCTAAAGCAACATAAGTACTACAGAAATGAGACTCTGGTCACTTGATATATCTATATTTAGGAACCTGGTTTTTACATATGTTTGAAAGCAGTGATGTCACAGAGTTTACTGCCTATGTCTTTTCTCCTAGGAGTTTTATGGTTTCAGATCTTAAGTAAATTAAAAGAAAAGAAAAGAAAAGAAGAAAAGAAAACAGTGAAATATATACTCTGTTATCAGATATGGAACACTTAGAACCAAACACTTGAAGTTTATGGTATTTACTACCTGAATCAATGAGTTCAGTGATTTTGAAAATGTGTTAGATCACCATTATAACAAAGATGGGGTGGATCATGGGGTTCGATGATCAAAGTGCCCATCCTGGTTCATCTACTCAGTCGATGGAGCACCCAGCATGCACTGGTTTACAACTTCAGTAGCTATATAAATTTGGGCAAGTCAACTTTTCTGAGCCTCAGTTTCACCACCTCTAAAATTATATTTACTTCACTGACCATGAATACTTAATGATAATATGTACATTAATGTACCTAATCCCATCCTGCTCAGTAAAAAATTAATGCTGAAACTCAAAACAATTTTTTATTTTATATATTTGTAAATATTATGGTTAATGACACTCACATCTTTAGAAACCAAACTATATTAAAAGCAATAGATTGCAAATTTTATTTTGGACGCTTGATTCTAACCCTATTTTTCTTTTTAATAAAAAAAACAATTTTCTTGGGATATACCTTATTTAGTTGTTCAAAAAAGTCATATATGCCTTCTTCTGTGTGCTGGACAATATCCTATACACTGATGATAGAGATTTGGACAAAATAGATAAGGCTTCTGGCTCTTAGTACATTTCAAATACGAGGATATAATAAAATATGAGTGAAAAGATAATTTCAGATTGCGATAATTACTATGAAGGAAATAAACAGGATTATATAATGGAGAGTGATGGAAGGAAATCTAATTTAATTAAGGAGATCAGTAGGGGAAGGACTTACTGAAGCAGCGACATCGAAGGAGAGACCCGAATATTGAGAAGGAGCCAGTATGTGAAGATCCATGGGAAAGCTTCTGGCAGTGGGAACAACAAGTTCAATTCTCTGAGGAAGAATGAGCGTAAAATACTGTATTTGTGGAACAGATAGCAGGCCAGTGTGATGGGCTGTAGAAAGGTGGAGTGTGGGAAGAGAATTTAGCAATACTACCAAGTTTATTTATGTTAACTTGAGAGCAAAATTATGTTTCAGACCACATAGCCTTTTAGATTTATGGCCTGTGTACAACTATTTGGACTCTATTAAACTCATAGCATTGTATAATAGTAGGAAAAATTGAACCTCATAAGGCATGTACTTGATATTCAGCAAAGTTTGTATAAACCTTGATTTGTTAGGGGTACAACTTTTTTCATATGTTTTCATCATTTATACTTTACCACCTATAATTATCTAAAACTCAAAAGTTGTTTAGATTTTGATGATTATAAGGATAGGGGGAATTACATGATTATCAATTAACTATGTTCCAATTCATTCATGTAAGCAAAACTGACATTCAAGTCCTTTCTAAACAATTAAAAATCATTGTGAGAAAGTGGGTAAAAAATGAACATTTATTGATTTCTGTCGCAATTTTTGATTTACTCAAAATATTTCTTAATTTCCGTGTTTGTCCTATGAAGAAACACACACATTTAACATGCACAGAATATATATAAAGTACCTTTTATGACTTTTTTTTTTTTAATCAGAATCAAGTACTATCCAGATATTTTTGCATCATGGAAACTTTCTGGAAAAGTCAGACCTTTTCTAGTTGATCCTAATTTTTTATTTGCCTCTGGAGAGTTCAGAAATGAGGGCAGGCATTCTGCCATGACCTGCCTGCAGTCTATTTATTTTACTAAGCTAACAAGCCTTGCAGATGTCATTCATGTGCCTGCTATCCTGGGTATATGGGGAACAGACAGATGAGGATGGGAGTCTATGTGGGTGGATTTCTTTAGTTATTTCCTTTGGATCTGATCTCTCTAATGTGGGGCCTTTCCTTCTAGATTACTCACAAGGCCCTCATGGGCTTTGAAGACCTCAGTGTAAGAGCCCAGAGATGTGCCTATCTTTATAGGGGGATCCCAAGTCCAGGCTACCTTTGTAATTAGTTCACATGAGTCCAGGCTACCTTTGGCTAAAGAAAGCCTTTGGATCTCTCTGTGCCACACTCTGAGTTGGACCCATGCAGGCAGGAACTGCCTCAGGATTTGAGGTATGATGGGCTAGAAAGCATTTTGCAGTCTGGGTTGGAGTCACCTAGCTGCAGTGTCATCTAGGGAAAATCATGTAATCTCAGGGAGCTTCAGTTTCTTATCGATAAAATGGGGGTTATATTTCCTTCCTGAAGAGTCTTATGACCATCAAAGAGAATATGTTTTAAGTATCTACCACAGTACTTCAGATAATAGCCACTTGATAAATTACTGCTATTATTAATAACAATGCTTGTACTTCTTACTCTTTTTCTATCAAAAGGGCAAATGCCTAGTTTTAGCAGCATGCTGTGGTTGTTGCAGCATTTAACTGGAAATTGTCCTTTCCATTGTAGATCAGGTTGTTCCAAAGTAACCTTTTTGAATTAGATTGGCTTTGCAAATAAAAGTATTTGTAGGTGGAAATATTTTCAGGTACATGCATCAATCCATTTCTTTCTTAAATATATATATATATATATATAATATATATTATTTCTTAGATATATTTATATATATTTATATATATATAAAAATATATAATGGTCACTGTATACATATATGGTTCTCATAGGGACAAAAGATGCATGTCACAGGTTTTTTAAAAGAAATTTATATCAAGAAAAATAAATGGCATAACTGGAGCTCCATTCATTCTTTCATTTCAAAAATATGCGTTTCGTGCATATTTTAAGTGCAGGATTTTGTACATATTTTAGTGCACCTCTTAAGTGCAGGTACCATGCTAGAAACCAGAGATAAACATTATATCTGCCCTCATGGGACTTAGATTTTAGGAGAATAATCAGATGATATATTTCACTATAGAGATTTTTTCCCCATTGGAAACAAAATAAAAGTAATTCATTTATTTGGTTAAGGTACAGTTTAATACAAATAATTTACAATAGTAATTTTCTGATATCAGACTTCCAATGGTAGATTTCACTAAGAATCACTCACTGTTCCTGGCTTGATATCATTAACCTTAAGGAATAGTTAGTATGCAGTTTGCAGACTGGCTTTATATCTTGCCAAACACTTGTGAAATCACAGGCCCAATTGAGCTCTATGCCTATAAAAAATGCTTCAAGCAAATTGCCTTGTTAATTTTAAAAATAAAAGAATGCTTCCCTTGAGGTGAAAGAGTGGATTATCTTCTATCATCTTTATATCTGAGAAAAATCAATGGGAAGCATGGTATGCACAAAGTGGAAAACTACACTCTAAGTGGAACTACACTTTAAAATGTTAGGTATTTATTTTTATCTAAATATACAAACATTATTCATTCCATCACATGCGGTAAATACAACCTAATGATTATAGGACATGTATATTCTACATGGTTTTATAGCACATTTGTACTCAATGTCATATGGATGATTTTTTTTTTTCTCCAGCAGAGATTTTGATGTTCAGTTTATAAAAGGTCTGCTCTAAAGTACTTTTATTCAATGGATATGTTCATATCAACTGGTCATAGAATATGAAAGATATTATTGATTCACTTTTTCAAATATAATAAAGTGCATAGAATTCTTTCTTACAACTTCTAGCTAACTCCTATGAGTCCTTCTTAACTCGTTTCCTCTCTAGAAGCCTACCATGACTATTCCATTTTGTCCTACATGCCTCTAATTTGTGATTCTCAGACACCCCAAGTGCTTTCTATACAGTACTATAGTTGTTGATTCACTTGTGAGTGAGGATTCTGTGAGCTTGGGCTCACGCTTGTGTCCCCACATTAGTACCTTCTCAAGTAATATTTGTTGAATGAATGAGATACTAGACTAGGCAATGGGAATATAGAGTTAAAACTGCCCTTTAGGAGCTCACTGTCTAGTAGGTGATACAGACATTAATCAAAAAATCGTATGGTAACCTCTCAAGAAACATGTGACTTAGGGAGTATATAGGATATGCTAAATGAGTTGTCTTTCATTTTTTCAGGTCTTTATAGTTTACAAAGTGCTTTAATCTGTGATCAGCCAGGGTCAGAAGACTAATCAGGCTCTCTCTGCCAGTTAGCCCAGATGTTAGCTTTTTCCACTCTAGGATATAGGAATGTAGTTCCAAAGATATAGTTCTGCCAAGGATGCTTTACAAAATATCTATTTACTCTGCTCCCCTATTTACTTCCTCTCTCTTTCTAATCTCTGCTTGCCTCTTTTCTGATTATGACTAACAAAGCCCTTGATTTGCAATACCTTACTAGGTATCTGTCCTTGGGAAGTCATTTAAACTTTCAAGCGGGTGAGAATATCACAAGTGCTTTGTCAGCTATGTGATATAGGAACAGAAAGTCCACTTATTTTGAAGATGAATATGACAATCAGCATTAACTGCATATTAGATGCTTTGGTTGTATCCAGGAAGCATTCTGAGACATGGGAATGCTCAAAAACATGATGTTATTAATATTCGGAGAAAAGCTTAGAAGTATTTAATTAAATTATCATGAAGATATAATAAATAAGGAGGTGAATAGGCAAAGTGACTCTTCTTTGACCTTTACATATTACTCACCTATAAGACAGTTGCCTAGTTGCATGGACAAGATCATAGGTTTTATTTGTGTCACTTGACTTGAAAATTATCTGAAGCTTACTATATCGATAGGATAATAGCTCAGAGGCAATTATCTGTAACTTTTGAACCACTTTTCCCCTTTTCTTTGGACACATATTTTATTTGCTATAAACTTTTAAAATTCTTAAATCTTTAGAAACAGAGCTCCCATTATAGTAAATGATGGCATGGCACCCTCGTCTATTTAGAAATCAGGAGGATATTGAGGTTAGAACCTGGATAATTTATGAATGGTAGAAGAGTTTTATATGTTCATCCTTTAAAAAATTGTTTATTGTAGAAAATACTTTTTTTTATAAAATTTGAGAGGGGTTGGAGGATAGTTGAGGAATGGTTCTACCAGTGTCTTAGAGAGCTAACACAAGGTTTGGGGCCCTGGATATTTTTTCTTGATGTTATCAATGGTCCACTTGACTATGTTTTCTTCCTACTGCAAAGGATGCATTGATTTTCCCTTCATTAGTCAAGCTTTCCATCCTGTCATTCACTTTCCCTCTCTCCACCTCCTCTTCTCTCTGTGCCCTGTTTCTTTCTATCTGTTTTAGTCTGTCTCTGACTATGTGTCTAAGATGATGAAAAAAAAAAAGTATTATTATCCAGAGTGATACTTGTCAAGCTCCTCAAAGGCAGTGTATGTAGCAATGTCATTGGAAGAAGTGGGGCTGTTGAGGGAAGGAGGCAGATTAATCATTCTGCTGGTAAATTGCTGCAGAAGGGAACACAAAGCTCTGCCCACGTAATAAGTGCCTGCAGGCAGCCAGTGAGGAGGGAAAAGTTTGAAAAAGAACTCGTTTTGTGTCTCTCAGAATGTGGAACTTTTGTAAACACTTTGGAACCTCCTCCCACCCTAATTTCATAATATACTTTTTAGTCTAAATACTCAGGTCGTTTGTGTATTTGCATATGTCAGAGACCACACAAATAGGTACACAAATAAAAGAAGAAAGCTAATGTTTCCTAGGTTCAACCTCCAAATGCGCACTGTTTGTGTGTGTGTGTGTGTGTGTGTGTGTGTGTGTGTGTGTGTGTGTGTGTTTTAATTTTTAAATAGAAGTCCCCGGCTCGATAATCTTTATCCAGCTGTTAGTCATTTGTAAGAAGCTGCCCTTGTAATTGCGAGTGAGTTGAGATGTGATGTATGCAGCGCCGCATGCACCTTAGCTTTTCAGTCAAATCTTTCGAGTCATTTAGACTCCGGGGAATTATGCTCATAATAAATAGCTTTTTATTACCCAAAGCTGCTGTTCTGGCAGCTGAACGACAGCCCTTTGATCGATGGGCCGGGTAGTTTTTTGTGTTGTGCTTACTCAGAGTTGTTAGGAAAGACGAAGGCAGCAAAGGGGGGACTTTGGCAAAGGAGATCTTATGGGTATACTGAAGCAGCAGACCAGACTTCAGAAACAAGAACGAGAGCTGAAATGTGATTCTCTGGTGCTTGGTGTAGCACTCATCACCACGATAGAACTGTGTGAGGCACTCACAGGAGCCTTGTTCTTATCACGGAATCCGCTAAAAGACCATGCAGCCACGGAGCCCAGCAAGCCACCGGGAAGTTTTGCGGAGCTGATTTCTAGGGGATTTTCCGATGCCTAGGAGAATCCTGCTTGCTTTGAGCTGTGTGGAGGAGGGCTCGAGTTTCCCATGAGGGGCCCCCTTGGAAAAGCCGTCTGTGCTGAATCCAGGCTCTGCTTTCTGTGTGCTATTTACCAAAAGGCTTTTCTCACCTTTGCTGATTTGCTGGTGTGATTTCCATGCACTGAGTCCTGTGTAGGGATCCAGGATGGATTGCCTGTGCATTGTCACCACAAAGGTAGGATAGGAAACAGGGCTGTTGTGTGTAGCATTTTTCTATTATTATTCTGGTCCTGCAATTAAACTGCTGTGGTAGGTGCTGCCAGTACATGAGATAAAATAATTAGTATAATTTACCTTGCTGGGCGTTTTGTTCCCCAGGAGGGTCTGAGGGTCCTGTTTTTATTTGATTTCAACTTCTTAAAGTGATATTGTGTGTTTGTGCAAATGAAAGAATTTTCTTGTTTTTTATTTTTTATGGCAGGATTTGCTTTTGCATCTATTTATAGCTTAATATTAAAATATCTATAGTAGTAGTGTAGCTTACACATCATTTTAACATAATATATCAGAGTAGTCTTTCTGAGTGTGATAATTAGCTTTTCATTTAAAAACCATGTCTTCTATGCTTGAAGAAGCCAATCAGCTTTACTGTGGTTTGACATATTGTTTCTGATTGGAGAACTCTGATATTCTGCATTTTAGTAATTTTTTTTAAAGGAAAAAAAATCTTTAGGTCCTAATTTGAAACAAACACATTTATTGTTGAACTGAATTGTCTCCATTTTAGAAGCAAATGAGATATTTACATTATTAGAAACAAGTAAAAGTAGGAATGGAATAAAATCAATAGGCAATAATTTTATGGGTTTACATAAAATAGCTAAAAATTTCAAATACATTTTATTTTAACTTGTGTCAGTTCTAAATAATGTTTTTACATTTCATAAACATTTGTTATTTGAATAGAAATTACTATTATTTTTTAGAAAAAACTAATTAAAACACACATATTTATTTGCTCCCTTTTTATTTTGCATGTAAGCATACCATGAGTTTATATGATCTCACATTGATTGGCTACCCATTAAACATGACAAAATCAATTATTTCTTTCATGAGACTCACTAAGTGTAGATTTCCCACTACAATCTTCTTTCACTACCAAAGAAAAGATTAATTTTGAAGCCACGAATAAACTTCCCCATAGTATGATCTTAAGTATTTCTCATTTACAGATTATATTTCAGAAAATCTTAATGGATGTCTTCTCATAGGGCCTAGTGTCACGTGGAAGCTTCAGTTGATGTTAATGGATTTGAAGTCTAAAAACTCTAGTTGGGTGAGTTGACCAGGCTTCAAAGTTAGATTAGTACCTTATTTTACCTCTAAAAATTACCAAGCATCTTGTTCAATTTTTCCAGTTAAGTCAGTAAAAACTAAGTAAAACAAATTCTAAAAATAGCTAAGTGACAAATTGTATTTCCTTGTGTAATCTAGGAAAGGAAATAATCTGTTAAATATGTTTCACTGTTCCTGAGGTGTTACATTTGGTGTTACTTTTCTTGAGAGAATACTGCCAAATCTGACCTACATGGACTTCATAATTAATTATTTCAGTCATGATGATTGCAGACTTATGAAACATAATTAGTACTTTAAAAAATAAGTTGTAGAAAGTTATTATTTAGAACTCTGAACTGGAAATCTGTTGCATTGAACAAGTTAAATTAACATTGAAATCTAAGTTTCCTCAATTTAGAAAACATGATCTAATTTAAAAACATGTCATATATTTTATGCCCACTTACCAAAATATTAATGGTCACAGATACAAAAGTAAGAAATGATATTATTATTCTTTAATTGCTATATCAGAGATGAATATTATTATTGAGGTATTTCGATTTATCATATAAATTATACAATTCAACAGGACAAACAACCATGTAAGAATTAATGAATTTTATGAGTTAATGATGTTCTTGAATGTTCCTAGGGTGGCATATATATCAGCTTTATAGGGCAAACATATTTACTACAAAGTTATATTGTTTACATGGGAAATAAGGCATGATTAATTTAAAAACTGCATATAGGTAAGGAGACTTTCTAGAGAACTTCAGAATATAAATCTTGTCCACCTCACCCACCACCATTGATATTCTTTTCTTCCCAAGTGGCCATGCACTTGGGATGCCCTTGCTTGACTTTCCTGGGACTCAGACAGGAAACTTGCCAACAACTTAGAAATTTTAATTCTATCTCAGTTTAACCCCTATTTCTTTCTCCTCTAGCAGAATTCATCTTCTAGCAGCTCTGGCGAGACCCTTTCTTTGTCTTGTTTTATGTGAGGCTGGAGCTACCTACCCTGATTTGCCCTAGGCTTCACCTCATCCACAGCACATATCAGTATCACAGCTGACCACTAACCCTGCCAAAGTTTTCAGTGGCAAGGAAACATAAATACTTTCACTGGTTCCTTTCTTTCTGTTTTGACATGAAAGACATTTATTGTCCCCTTGGATCCTCCTATGACTTCCTGTGCTCACTTGATTCTCCCACACCCTTCGAGTACACACACTGTAGAAGTAAATTACTCTTTATGTCTTTGCTCCGTATTCTTAAAAATGAATGTTAGAAGATTAATGATAAGAGAGATTATAACAAATTGAGACAAAACTCTGCATAATGGCAATATAAAAGGGTCTATCAGACATACTGGAGAAGTGCTTTTATTTTTCGTTTTTCTGCATATAAAAGGAAGAAAATGATTAGGGCACATTTCATAATAATCTAAAGTCTCTGGTAAAATAATCCTACCCTAGGTCTCACTTATAATAGTCAAATTACTTAAGGTCTTAAGGACTTCAGTCTGGTCTGACTGATCTGCAGAACCTTCAGATTTGGAGAAAGATTTTGGGGCCAGAAAGTCATCAGAGCAGCCAAAAGCACAGAGTTTCTGCCACATGGGTTCCAAGTCTTTTCAGATGTTCAGACAATTTACTTTCATAAGAAGATTAAGTCATCTATTTTATTTCTAGCTTTAATTTTGCAACTCTTTTGTCATAGATGTCACTACTGAGAAAGAGAAGTAACCTGACTTCATGTGAAGAGCACGCCTTGATTTCAGTTGTTCTGACACTTAGCTTTAGGAATTAGATGAACTGTTTAACCTCTCTGAACCTTGATTTCCTTATTTGTGAAAAGGATATAATACTACCTATATGTAAGGGACGTTGTGCTAAAGAATAGAAAGTACCTAGCACAATTTCTGGCATATGGAAAGAATTCAGCATAGAATCATTTATTGAGCAACTCACAATTTATATCTTTATCCCTCTGATTATGGTCACTGAGGAAAATGAGGTCATCTCAGTAATACTGAGTAGACACTATTTAGTAATGTAACATTTTAGAGTGGACATCTCTTAAATATGTTTTAAATAATTGAAAGATAATCCAATACTTTTTATAACTAAAATACAAGGCAAATAATGTTAGACTATATTAAGGCAGAGACATGCTGTAAGTTGACTGGCAATGGAACAACATTTCTGGATAACTGGCAGAATATTCTGGGCTAAATTTGATAAAATGCGAGCATTCAGTAGAATTTTTCTTTTGCTGTGTAGGACTTTCTAAGTATCATATGTAATAGCATATGGGATTTGATACAAGAGCTGAAGAAATGTGGAACTGTGAAAAATCAAAGTAAATCTGCGCTTTGTGAATTTGGGCACCAAGAGGCATCTGGACATCAGTGCCCTTTTCTGTAAGATTTTATTGTGTCTCTGAAGTTCTTCCTCTTCTATCTATAACATAATACTATTATATAATATCTCTGCAAATAAAATTATTCATGTATATTAACTATCTTAAAAAGTAGTATTGGGTGAATCAAACACAGGTGTCATTTCCCAGACCTAGGGACATTAAAAAAATTTTTTTATAGTGACCTACAAAGATAATTGCAATATGTTGTATTAAGTTAATGCCGTAATTTTTAAATAAAGCATGATGGTACTGTTAGTTTTTAATATGATTAATAGGTTAACATGCATAATAAAATTCAAATAACAGAATGAAAAGTGGATCAGGCATCATAAAAGCAGCTTTTAATGATGTTGTTAATACTACATCTTTTCTATAAATATAACTCTTTGCCTCCATCAGTCCACCACCTTTTACAAGAATTAAAATCTCTTAGAATTTCTAAAAGGAAACAAAAGTTGCTGGGTGTTTAAAAGATATTTTTATAAAGGCTAATAAATACTGTATTATTTCTTATGACTTTAATAGGAAAAAAGTGACATGTCTTACTCTTAGAAATGAACTCATCATAGAAATATTTGCAACTGTAGTTTGGGGGGAGAGGTAGGCTAAAATAATTTTTATTTCCTACCAGAGCTTTATGTAGGAAAATGAAATCACCAAGGCAACTAATAGTTTACTGAGGTGCCCTGTCTTTATAGACAAAGCTGTTTATTCATGTAGGTGTATAGTTGCATCTGCTCTCATGGTAGAAGCAGCAATCTATTCATTCATTTTATTCATCTAACAAGTATTTATTGAATGCCTAATATGTGCCTGACATATTGGAAGTCGTGGGAATACAATGAACAATCTGTTCTCGTGGAACTTTCTGTCTAATGGGGAAAACAACCAATTATAGAAATAACAGTGAGGTGTGATAAGGGGGTGGTACTACGGAAATAAGCACAGGGCTACCTGAAGATAGGTGGACTTGGTTGCAGCATAGTCAGGGGTTTAATATCAGGGAAAATTTTTCATAGGAAGTGACGATTAAGCTCATATGCAGAATGGAGGGCACAGTGGGGATGGGAAAAGTGTTTTAGGCAAAGTCCCAAGTATGATAGAGAGACAGACTGACCGACAGACAGAGAGATTGAAAAGAGAAAAAAAGAGAGAATGGCATGTTTAAGGAAAGGAAGGTCAGTGTGGCTGGGATGTAAGGTGTCCAAGGTAAGTAGCAAGATATAAAGCATACAGAGATAGGTAGGGGCCCAGTAACAAATACCAAGAAGTTGAGATATTCCTTCATTATTAACACTGGTTCCAAAACCCATCACTGGTCCCTGACTTCTCACCCATGTCATTTGTCTGATTTGAGCTCTCTCCTATTTTCCGCCACATCCTCCTTTGTACATTGTTAATACCTGTTCAGTAAGAGTAGAGGTTTTACCTTCTCTAGCTCAACTGTAATTTTCTCTTCCATAAAATGGTTCTTATCTCACAGAGTTGTTTTGAGGATACTGCAATATTAGAAAAATAAAGTACTTTGTATATTACCTTGTAGTGGGTAGACATACTGTTTACTGTTAAGGGCAATGGTCTCCCTTTCTTACTATCTTTCCTTGGTGTTTTTCTCATATCTAATCTACTGGTGACATTGGTTTTGGTACCTGTCATCTCAATCAAGTATCTGCAAGGTGGCAGGTTCACCGAACAAGGATTGGGGCAGGGGACTTAATTGACCAGAGAAAATCTACTGAATGCAGAGAGGTAGAAATACAGCTAATAATAGGAAAACATGTAATATATTCTGGCCTTTTTACATAGAAAAGTAGGGGAAAGAGCCACTGTGAATAGATTCCATGACTCTATTAGTAGCCTAGAATTAACCATTTTAATAGCATAAAACACTTTAGCATATTAATTCCATTAGTATAATAGCTGAGATTTTTTTTTATGAAGTATTCCATATGGCTGCCAGAATGATCGATCTAATACACTGTTCAGTGGAAACCCTGAAATAGCACCTTATTGAACTCAAGATGAGTGCTTGGCCAGATTTTAACTTAGTATACAATTTTCCCCTGACCTAAAACCTGAATACGTCTGTCTTATCTTCCATTACTCTATCTTGTATTTTATACTCCGAGAATCTTAAAAATGCATGGAACAGGCCATTTCTTATGTCTATGCTACCTTCCCTGTTCTCATTAAACTAATTGGACACCCTCATATTATCCCATATTTCTACCTATAACAATTCATAATTATACACTGATTCATGTGATTATTTTCTCATTGTCTCTCTCTTGACTAGGCAGAAACTCCATGAGGAAAGAGACCATGTCATTTTTTTTTTCTTTCATTTTTGTATATGTAATCTCTGGGACATTTTCTAGCACATTGAAGGAACTCGATGAATTTAATTAATTTGTTCATTTTTTAGACCAACATGGTGAAGTAAGGTCCACATATTAAAGATGAGGTCTATTTATACAACTAAGAATATAGTGGGGAGTCGAACCTGGGTCTTTGTGACTGTGATATCTGTGCTCCTGTCCACTAATCACTGTCTCCTGGTTGAACCACTTCAAGGTTATTTAGTTAAAACATAGTCTTGATACTGAATTTTGGATTTTATTCCTTCTTAACCTAAACTTCTAATTAAATAAAAATAATGCACCCACATAATAGTTTAGAATTACTCAGAATTAGTGTGATTTGTAGATTTTTTGACACATATCATAGACTATAAAAGTAAACTTTTACAAATATAAAATTTTGTTATATGAATCATACCAGTCATCTGTTAATACATCTGTAGTAAATAGTCTTTCCTGCCAAACCTGATTACCAGGGTTTTATTCACAACATTAGCCCTTTTTGACACTATGAGTAAAAGCCACATGTGCTGTAAAGAGCTGTGAGTTTGAGAGGATTGGCCTTTCTAAGACCTTTAGCTAAATCTTATTTTATGAGACAAATGTGGATTTGCAAAAGAAACAAGTACAAATCAAATTTTGCAAATCAAATAATATTTAAACACATTTACTGTACTAAAATATAAATAAATCACCTAACTCTCTTTATAAAGTACAAAAGAATTTATCACTTTCCTTTGTTATTTACTCATTCTTTCATCTGAATGTTTGCAGATAAGATTTTTTTTTTAAAGCAGATTAGCCATGATTACCGCTGCCTGAGAGACCTGTCTCATTGCATGTATATATGTTTCACCAAAGGCAATTTGGGAATGTGTGTTGGACCAAGGTTCAGAAAATAAAGTTACAGATTTAGGTTTGCCGTTTATTGTATTTGTAATCTTAGTCAATTCAGTTTACCCTCCCCAAGCCTTATTTTCTCAAATCTGAAATGGCGATAATAATAATGCCTTATCAGTACTTCCTTTTCAAGATTATTGTACAGAATCAAATGAGTTTATGTATTTGAAAAGTATAAACTACTGTATACATGGAAAGAATGACTAATTATTGAAAGGAGGAAATCGTAGAGTAAAGCTGGGATCTTTTATTACCATTAGCATTACCATATGGTCAAAAAAAATGAGAGCTGTATTCATATACGTGTTAAAGCTAATTTCATGCTAATTACAGTGTTCCAGGAAAATTGGCCTGACATGTCTGAGGTCCCTCAGAGACTCAGGTATTAAACAGTTGGACAGCAGTTGGCATCCATCACTGAATTTGGCTCAGAGTGGCAGCATAGCATAGTTTTTGAAAGCACAGCGTTTAGAGTCAAACAGATTCTTGTGGGAGTCCTAACTCTGCCAGTTATTAGTTTTGTTGTCTGGGCCAAATTAATCAACCTAAATCTCAGTTTTATTATTTATAAAATGAAATAACAATAAGCACTTCAAAGGGTAGTTATGAGAATTAAATGCAATATTTATTCACTCCACAAATATTTGCTGAGTCCATACTGTATTGTATGCCGTAGAGATACAACAGCGAATAAATGGGACAAAGTCCCTACCGAGGTTGAACCTACATTATAGAGTGAGGAAACTGGCCATTAATAGGCAGACAAAAATAAATATAACTTCAGATAACAATAGATGCTATCATTAAAAATGCAGATAAAAGGAATACAGAGAAATGGATGATTCTAAAGAGAAACGGGCTACTTTAGGTAGGATGGATGGAGATGCCCCCTCTGAAAAGTTCTTGGAACTTGAAAGGACCAGTTAGGTTCAGGTCTTGAGGAAAAATAATCCAGACAAAGGAAAAAGCTAGTAGAAATGTGCATTTGGCTTAGTATAGTGGCTGTACATAACATACAGTCACTAAATAGCTTTGGATGTTTCTATTCCTTCTCATTTACCTCTTTTTTTCCCTCTTTTTAGAGGATTCTGACATTTAAGGATAAGTTTCATAGTAGCACCATTGATTCAATTAGCCAGTTACCACTACAGTAGCAAATTTCTATTGTGTAGTCATAGTGATGGGGGTTTTCTCTGGCTTTAGTAAATGTTTCCCAGGTTCACAGATATTTATCGGTAAAAGAAAGAGACCAAATATTTCAAGCTTTTCTTTCAGTGTGCGTTCAAAATTAGTACCTGATCTGAAATCCTATAAAAATAACCCTCCCCGCAAATACCTAATATTTCTCCCAACACAAATACATTTTTTTTGTATTGAAGTACTTAAGCCCTTGAAATAACCTTTCAGGGAACAATAGGTTTCATGAAAAATTTGTTTGACAATAAATTAATAAATTCTTAGAAAATAGAAATCTTTTTACCAATGAAGTAAACTTAAGTAAAAAGTTCCAGGAAACTGTCTATTCTTGGAGTCCTTTAAGTACAAGCCATTCTCCTGCTCAGTTCTGTGTTCATTGGATACTATGCTACCATCTCAGTTGGTACAGTAGATAAGTGAGACTTCTATCCTACTATCAATGCCACACCCCATTTGTTATGGTTAGAAAAGCAGGAGTTGGTCTTGATTCTTTTTTTCCCCCTAAATCCCAATCTGTCACAGTTCTTATTCATTCTTCTTACCTTTCCCACTCTCCCAACCCTATATATTTTCTATGCTGCTAACTAGGATGAGATCTTCCTTTAAAAATATACATACACTTATATGTATGTATATGTGTGTGTATATATAGGCATACACACACGCATGTGTGTATATGTGTATAATTTGTATACATGTTGCAAATCTGGTTAAACCTTTCAGGGGTTCTCTGTCCCCTACAACCCCATTTTTCAAAGTGTGGTCTGTCAACCAGTTGCAATGGCATCCCTTCAGAGCTTGTTAGAAATGCAGAATCTCGAGCCCCATGCTAGAACCACTGAGGCAACCTGATTTTAGCAAGATCCCTAGCTGTATCCTTAGTTGATTTTGCATATTACGATTTGAAAAGCACTGGCCTGAGGAATGAAACTTGCGTGATTTAACCTCCCGTACATGGCCTCTACGTCCTGGTCCTTGTCTAACTTTCCCATCTCAGGCGCTGCCACCCTTCATGCCTTAGCTTGAACTATACTAGGTTATATTTAGTTCCTCAAATAATCTGAATTTTATTCTCCCATTTCTATGTAACTTTTTTTTTTTTAATGTCTAGAATGTCTGTTAAGTCTTTAGCCTGACACTTATCTAATAAGCTCCTTATTAACCTTTAAGACCCAGCTCAAATGCAGATTCCTCTGTAAATACATTCCTACTGGACTGAGCCAGCCATTCTCCATGTCCTTAGTACAATGTCTAGTTGTCAAATTTGTTTTTACATATGACTATATGCTGCTAGAATGAGAACTTCTTGAAGACAAGGAAGTTCATAGTCATATTTATAGCTAACCACCTAGTACAGCATACCATAAGCATTGATTGATTCTTTCACTTAACAGATATTTGATAGATACTACATTGTTGAATAAGTAAGTGAATAAATGAAATACTTCCTTCCTGCAACTTATACACAAATACACACTCACATGTGTGTGTGTAACATGTACTTCACTATAAATATTTGTAAATATTTCTGTACTCTGGTGATAGACTATTTGGTTGACAGACAGGCAATTGGAAAACACATATGAATAGTTGTTGGGCCTGAAATGACACTTGAAATATCATTTTAGTGTAAGAGAAATGGACTAAAAAAAGATGAATTCCTTACACACACCAAGATAAATGGCAACTGGTTCACATCTCTGATAAACCAACTTATAAAGATTATCTAAACTTTTAAAATTTGGGTATAAAAATACTTATAAGTCAATAGAACATTTTATTAAACAAAAATTAAAGCTATCAGGTGAGGTTTTCATTTTGATAAAAGAATACCAACTCATATTCCTTTAACCCCTCAGAGATTTTACATAGTATGATAATTTTGTTTTGGGGAAAATCATTTGAATTTATAATATGTATATATTTATAAGTATGTTATAAAAGCACAATAATGTTTTATTATGTAGTATGTTTTTACTGTAAAAATATAATTTGCCTGAAAGCTAGCTATACAATAGAAAATTTAAAAATGACTTTATTGTCCTATATAAAAGAATTGAAGAAATAACAGAGTTTTTTCTTTTTCTTTTTTTTCCCCAAAGCAAGATACATTATGTTGCACTCTACTTTCAGGACACAAACTTGTCTAGGAAGGGAATATTGAGTTCACAGCAGTTCTGAAATTTTTTTTCACATTGCTTTGCATTTTAGAGAACAAAGTGTATCAGTACCATTTAATGATTTTACCTCAAGTAACCTCCAAAAGGAACTTAAAAAAGCTATAACAATGATTATTACTTAGAATTTGTTCAACTAACCCAAGATGACACCAGTATTTTGCAAAAAGGGCCCTGAATAGGTGTTATCTTATTCTATAGTTGAGATATAATATTTTTAGGTACTTTCACATATTTTCTTAAAATTATTCTAGAACCATAGATAGATATGCCTCAGTGTAATCAATGTACCATGTTCCCAAGTAGCAATGTAGTCAACAATAGAGATTATCCCTGAAGACGACTTACATTAAAAAAAAGAACATCCAAAAGTTGCAATTTAACACATGAATCTTACCATTTATTATCCACACTAGCAGGAATTTTGGTTGTTACATGAAACACAATTCAAGAAATGTTAATTTAAAAAAAAATTACCTCTCCTATATTTCATGTTTTTACAAAGAGCTATATAATTTATCATGCTATATTTATGATATCCCATAATAAAGTACTCATTTTAAAGTATTTTTTTAAAAATTTATGAAAATATAGCTAACATACACTATTGTATTAATTTCAGGTGTACACCACAGTTATTCAACATTTATATATCTAAAGAAATGATCATCATAATAAATCCAGTGAACACCTGACACCGTAAAACACTATCACAGTATTATTGACTATGTTTCCCATGATGTACATTTCATCCTCACAACATATGTTTTATATCTGAAAGTTTGAATCTCTTTTTCCTCTTCACCTTTTTCATTTTTTTTAATTTTTAAATTTTAATTGACATCCAATATTATTTTACATTAGTCTCAGGTGTACAGTATAGTGGTTAGACATTTATATAATTTACGGAATGATCCCCCACAATTAGTCTAGTACACACCTGGCACTGTATGTGGTCATTACCATATTATTAACTATAACATGCTTTGCTTTACATCTTCATGGCTATTTCATAACTACCAGTTTGTACTTCTTAATCCTTTCACCTTTTTCACCCTGCCTCCCAAACCCCTCCCATACGGCAACCATCAGCTTGTTCCCTGCATCTATGAATCTTTGTTTATTTTGTTTGTTTATTTTGTTCTTTAGATTCCGCATATAAGTGAAATAATACAGTATTTGTCTTTATTTGTCTGACTTATTTCACTTAGCATAATACCTTCCAGGTCCATCCATATTTCATTCTATTTATGGCTGAGTAATGTTCCATGCTATATATGTACCACTTCTTCTTTATCTAATTTTCTATTGATGGACAATTAGATTGCTTCCATATCTTGGCTATTGTAAATAACTCTGCGGTCAACATAGGGGTGCATATATCTTTTTGAATTAATGTTTTAGATTTTTTGAATGGATACCTAGAATGAATTGTCGGGTCATGTGGTAGTTTTATTATTAATTTTTTTGGAACTCTCCATACTGTTTTCCACAGTGACTGCACCAATTTACAATCCTACCAACAGTGCACACCAACACTTGTTTGTTGACTTATTGATAATGAATACTCTGACAGACATGAGGTAGTATCTCATTGTGGTTTTAATTTGCATTTTTCTGATGATTAGTGACTGAGTATCTTTTCATAAGTCTGTTGGCTTCTGTATGTCCTCTTTGGAGAAATGTCTGTTCAGGTCCTTTGACCAGTTTTTAATTTGATTGTTAGTTTTTTTGGTGTTAAGTTGCATAAGCTCTTTTAAATTTTGAGTATTAACTCCCTATTGGATGGATCATTGGCGAATATCTTCTCCCTTTCGGTAGGTTGTCTTTTCGTTTTGTTGATGGTTTCCTTTGTCATTTAAAACCCTTTTAGTTTGATGTAGTTTCATTCATTTATTTTTTTCTTTTGTTTCCCTTGCCTGAGTTGAGATATCAGAAAAAAATATTACTAAGAGCAATGTCAGAGAGTTTACTGCCTATGTTTTCTTCTAGGAATTTTATGATTTTGGTTCTTATATTTAAGTGTCTAATCTATTTTGAGTTTATTCTTGAATATGATGTGAGAAGATGGTCTAGTTTCATTTTTTTTTTTTTGCATGTATCTGTCCAGTTTTCCCAATACCATTTATTGAATAGATTGTCTTTACTTCATTGTATATTTTTTCCTCCTCTGTTATAGATTAAATAACCATGTAGGCATGGGGTTATTTCTGGGCTCTTCTGTTTTATTCATCTATTTGTCTGTTTTTAAACCAGTACAATGATGTTTTGATTACTACAGCTTTGTAGTACAGTTTGATACCTCCAACTTTATTCTTTCTCAAGATTGCTGTGGCTATTTGGGATCTTATGGAGTCATATTAATTTTTGGATTATTCGAGCTCTATGAACAATGCCGTTTTCACAGAATTTTGGTATTTCGATAGAGATTGCATCAAATCTACAGATTGCTTTGGAAAATATGGACATTTTAATGATGTCAGTTCTTTCTATCCATAAGTATGGCATATGCTTCAATTTATTTATATCTTCTTTAATTTATTTCTTCACTGTCATATATTTCTTTTGCCTCTTCTGTTAAGTTTATACCTAGGTATTTTTTTTTTTTTTGATGCAAACATAAATGAGATTCATCATTTAGAAATTTCTTAATTTCTCTTTCTGATATTTTGTTACTGGTGAATAGAAATGCAATGGATTTCCAAATATTAATTTTGTATCCTGCTACTTTGCTGAATTCATTTATCAGTTCTAATTATTTTCTGGGGAAAAAAAGTCTTTTCTATTTAGTATTCTGTCATCTGCAAATGATAGTTTTACTTCTTCATGTCCAATTTAGATGACTTTTATTTCTTTTTCTGATCTGATTGCTATGTCTACAACTTCCAATGCTATGTGAATAGATATGGTGAAAGTGGACATCCTTGTTTTGTTCCTGTTCATAAGGAAAATGCTTTTAGCTTTTTGCTATAGAGTATGATGTTAGTGGTAGATTTGTCAAATATGGCCTTTTTTTATATTAAAGTATTTTCCCTCTATTCTTACCTTGCTGAGAGTTTTTATCATAAATAGATGCTGAATTTTGTCAGATGCTTTTTCTGCATCTGTTGATATGATCATATGATTTTTATCCTTCATTTTGTTTCTATGGTATATCATGTTGATTTGCAGGTATTAAATCATCCCAGGGATAAATCCCACTTAATCATGGTGTATGATCTTTTTAATATCTTGCCAAATTTGGTTTGCTAACATTTTGTTGAAGATTTTTGCATCTATATTCATTAAAGATATTGGCCTATAATTTTTCTGTAATGTTTTAGTCTGGTTTTGGAATCAGGGTAATGGTGATCTTGTAAAATAAAGTTAGGAGCCTTCCATTCTCTTGAAATTTTTGGAATAGTTTGAGAAGGATAAGTGTTAATTCTTCTTTAAAGGGGTGGTAAAATTAATCTGTGAAGCCCTCCGGTCTGAGACTTTTGTTTGTGGAAAGTTTTTTCATTACTGATTCAATTTCATTAGTAGTAATTGGTCTGTCCAGATTTTATGTTTCTTCTTGGAAGATTGTATATTTCTAGAAAGTTATCCATTTTTTTTTTTGATTGGCAAATTCAATGGCATGTAATTGTTTGTAGTGTTTTTCTTTTAATCCTTTGTATTTCTGTGGTGTCAGTTGTTACTTCTCTTTCATTTCTGATTTTATTTATTTGTGTTCTCTCTCTTTTTTTATTTGATAAGTCTGGTTAAAGATTTATCAATTTTGTTTCTCTTTTTAGAAAACCAGCTCTTGGTTTCATTGATCTTTTGTGTTGTTTTTCTACATTGTATTTTGTTTATTTTGTACTGATTTTTATTATTTTTTTTCTCTACTAACTTTGGGCTTTGTTGTTCTTTTTCTAGTTCTATTGGGTATAAGTTTAGATCATTCATCTGAGGTTTTTCTTGTTTCTTGAGGTAGGTCTATATAGCAATGAATTTCCTTCTTAGGACTGCTTTTGCTGTGTCTCATAGATTTTGGTTCATTGTGTTTTTGTTTTCTTTGGTCTTAAGGTATTTTTTTTTTATTTTTTCCCCTTGATTTCATTATTAACCCATTCATCATTTTAGTAGTATGTTATTTAGCCTTCCTCTGTTTGTGTTTTCCAGTTTTTTTTTCTTATAATTGATTTCTTGTTTTGTACCATGTAGTCAAAAAGGATTCTTTGTATGATCTAATCTTCTTAAGTTTATTGAAACTTGTTTCATGGTCTAACATGTGGTCTATCTTGGAAAATGTTCCATGTATACTTGAAAAGAATATTCATTCTGTTGCTTTGGGGTGATATGCTTAAAAATATAAATTAATTCCATTTAATCTAATATGACATTTAAGTCCTCTGTTTCTTTGTTATTTTTGTTCTGGAGGATCTATTAATGGAGTATTATTAATGGGGTGTTGAAGTCCTCATTGATGACTGTATTGCTGTCAGTCTCTTCCTTTATGTCAGTTAATATTTGTTTAATGAGCTACGTAAAGATATATCATAATTAAAATGCCAAAGGTCAAAGACAAAAAGAGAATCTTAAAATCAGCAAGAGAAAGGAAACTGGTTACTTACAAGGGTACCCCCCATAAGAATGTCTGCTGACTTTTCACTGGAAACTTTGCAGGCCAGAAGGGAATGGCAAGAAATATTCAGAGTTATGAAAAACTGGTTTGCTGGTGATGAACTCCTTTAGTTTTTCCTTGTCTGGGAAGTTTTTTTTATCTCTCCTTCAATGTTAAATGATTGTCTTGCTTGAGGAAGTAATAAAGCTTGATTAGTTCCTTGCCTTTCATGACTTTGAATCTTTTCTGCCAATCTCTGTTGAGAAATCAGACAGTCTTATGGGTGCTTCCTTGGAACTAAGTAACTTGTTTTTTCTTGTTGCTTATATGATTCTCTCTTTGTCTTTAACTTTTTGTATTTTAATTGTGACATGTCTTAGTGTGAGTCTCTTTGGGTTCATTTCATATGGAACCCTGTGCTTTCTGGTTTTGTGTGTCCATTTCCTTCACTAATTTAGGGGAGTTTTCCTTTGATATTTCTTCAAATAGGTTCTCAATCCCAATTCTCTTTCTGGTGTCCCTATGATGCAAATGTTGTTAAACTCAATGGTGCCCTAGAGGTCCCTTAAACTATCTTCATTTTTTCAGTTGTTTTTCTTTTTGCCGTTCTGATTGGGTGTTTTCTGATACCTTGTTTTCAAAGTCACTGATTCAATCCTCTACTTCATCTAATCTGCTGTTGATTCTTTCTAGTGTATTCTTCATATCAGTTATTGTAGTCTTCATTTCTGACTGGTTCTTTTTTTTATGATTTGTATGTCATTTTTAATTCTTGCTATCTCTTTTTAAAGTTTTCACTAAGTTCCTTAAACAACCTTATAACCATTGGTTTGAATTCTGTATCCGATAGATTGCTTAACTCCATTTTGTAAAAAATTTTTTCTGGAGTTTTCTCCTGTTCTTTCATTTGGGACATATTTTTTTTGTTTGTTTCCTTATTTTGGCTGCCTTTTTGTATTTGTTTCTATGTATTAGGTAGATCTACTGCATCTCCAAATCTTGGCAAGATGGCCTCATGTAGTAGGTGTCCTGTGGGGCCCAGTGGTACAATCTCCATGGTCACCTGAGGCAGATGCTCCAGGGGTATTTCTTGTGTGGGTCGTGTGTGCCCTCCTTTTGTAGTTGAGCCATGATTGCTGTTGGCACATCAGTAGGTGGGATTGACCCTCAGGCTTACCAACCATGAGGAATGGCCGTGACACCAGCCTACGAGCTGCTGTGTGAGGGCTGATCCCACACAGCAAGCATCACCCCATCTGGTTCAGGTGCCTCCCAAGACCACCCTTTGGGTGTGCCACTTGTGGGCTAATTTGGTGATGTTCTCTTGTGAAATGCAGCTGGCCACCAAGTGTGATGGTTCTGGGGCCTCTTGGAAGGGACTCCTGTGTAGGCCAAGTTGCCGCTGCCTGTGACTTGTTCGAGGCTATTTGATAGGAATTACAAAGTGATCTGCGGTTGGTCACTACCTTTGTTGGACCTGGAGGTGTGTAGCAAGGGCCACGCAGTGAATCAAGGATGCTACAACCAGTACAGGGCTGGGGTAGCTCAGCAAAAGGCCTAGGGTACTTCTAGGCTTCACACAACATGCAGGCTCTCCATAAGGCTCAGCTGATGAAAGACCCTCAGGTGAAATGAGAGTTGGGTGGGGCAGGGTCTCAACTAGTGGTATTCAGTGGGTTAATGAAGATTCAGATTTGGTGGAAGTGCTGAGCCTGGTGCCGCTCTGTAAAAGACTAAGAGCACGCCAAAGTAAGCTGCCGCCTGCCTGGGGCTCTTGAACCCCCAAGTTGACCACGGAAAACTGCAATGTGGGCCAACAATGCCATGAAAAAGCCACTGGTGTTGTGCAAGTTGGGTGGGGTGGAGCCCCGGGGGAATCACCAGGGTGGAGCGAGCAAGCTCACCTGGCCAGTGGAAGTTCAGATTTGGCCAGGTGCAGGGAAGGCTCAACAAGGGAAAGATGGTGCCCACCTGCCAGCTACACGGGAGGAGGACTCAGCACAGAGACAGTTGTGGCCATCTCTCCAGCGCTCACCCGAAAGCCACAAAAATCAGATTTTTCTGCCACCTCTCCCTGGCTATCCCTTCAAATACTGTTCTAATTAGAAACTGTCAAGAGGAGTTCTGGATATTCCTGCTAATAAAAAACATTTGAGCATCATTTGCTAAAGACACCGTAAATAAAAACATATTTTTTAAAAAATAAATTCTCCCTCCCTGGTGTTTGTTATGAATCTCCTAGGGTTGCAAACTATAGTGCTTCTTAGTAGTCCTTTAAATTAATACTGTCCTGAATTAATACACATGTAATTTACTTGGCAATCTGAAGTTCTATTTAAATCAAGGACAGGTTTAATTGTTAGTTTTTCCTTGCTGAGTGTTTGATTTTGGCTAGGCACCTGATCTACAAAATCTTGCACATTCTTCCATTAATTAACATTTGTTCAAAAAAATATATTCATAGATGTCACGAAGACTAGGCACCCACAAAAAGTGATATTAACCAACCCCCTTCTCTTCATGTTAGGTTTTGCCAGAATTTTATGTATCTGAGAAAAAATGCTGAGAGAACTGTGTACATTTAAGTGGACAAAATTTCATGTGTATTTTTCATAAAACACTGTCCAATGTATATGTACTTTTGAAACCCAAGAAGATTATAAGAACAAATTGATATGAATTGTATATTTAATAGGTTGTAATTATGTCTTATCAAAAGCTCAACTTTTAAAATCTTTTATTCTTTGGAAATATGGTAATTGTTCCCTTTCCCATGTAGTTAATTATAAATTTCAGGAAGAATTAAGTCGGCTAAAACTCTTTGCTTTTTTTTTTCTTTGTCTCTATGGTAGCAGTGAGAATAGAAATAAATTGCTTTGATCTTGTTTCTGAATGGCATTTCTTTCCTCAAAGGATGGACCTTATTTTGAGGACCTGAAATTTGAGATATTTTTCATTAGCTATGAATTCAAGAAAGGTATTTTTTACAATAAATTTAAAAATGTGTCAGGAAGAAAATTGTAGCTTATTTTAGAAATCACAGCCTTTGTTTCCATAAGACTTTGCAGTTTCTGACATAACAGATAAGATCTGCCAGTGAATATTCATTGACTGCAGTAGTAGTAATGTCCAAAGTTTCTTTCTTGCAAGGAGAAAAGTGCAGTTGTGGTCCATTCCTCTTGTCTTACCTTGTTATGTCAGTAGGATGCAGTGATACCAAAAAATATTAAGGTCATTTAAAGTATTTTACAAGACTCTGTTTTTAAATCTTGCATTCAGAGGCTTAAATAACTCTATTGTATCTAACTCTGCATAGCGATAATTCAGTTTTGGAGATTTCTAGAGCTTCAGGGACTATTGGGACATGCTTCCATATAATGCTAAAATCCCGTAATATATTTCTTAGAAATATTTACGGACCAGTGATCTCAAGTATGTGATCCCAGACTGCAGAGTCCATCTGGCTCCCAAATTTAGTCATCCTAAAACTGCTGCAGTTATTTCAGATATTCTTTCCAACTTAGATTTAAAATTCTGATGTTTTCTAAGCACTTTCTTGTACTTGTACTTTTTCTCATTTAATTTTCATAGTGATCTTGTGATAAACATTATTATTTTATACAGGGGTGGGAAAATAGGCTTAGAGGAGTTAAGTGGCATAGGAGAAAAATCCCTGATTAATAAGATAAATATTAATATTTATATAATGTAAACATATTTATCTTATTACTAGAGTATATACTGGACCCTGGGCTAAATATATTTATTATCTTATATAATCCTTATAATAATCCTTAAAATTGGGAATTATTCTCTCTATTTTACAGATGAGAAAACCAAAACTCACAAAGACTAAGAAACTTATCTAAAGTCACAGATATAGAAAATAAAAAACATTCCAGCCCAGGTTCACTGGTTTCCTTATGATAGTAAACATTTGCCTTAACCATCTTTCACAGTTAATGTAATGATAGAATGAACCAATGATACATGTTAAGTGCCTGACATCTAATAGTTGCTCAATAAATATTACTTCATTATACATCTAGGAAATGATTTCTGAATCCAAGCTCAGGGTCTCTCTCTCCACTGGTACCATGAAATGTCAAGTTACAACAGTGGCTCTCATGTATAATAAATCTTGAACTGTGACTAGCCTGAGAATTTAGGGCCTGTCTCACTCACCATAGTTAATTAATCTAGGTAGCCAGGTGGGTAGAATATTATTTTAACACAGAGTGTTTAATCCTTTTATGTACTAGTTAGCCACACATTCTACCTCTGCTTTCCCAGGCAAATGCCTGCCTCAAGAAACAAGAGATTTTGGAAAGCATGACTATGATTTAGCACCGTCATCACAACCCACTGAAAAACCCTCATTCTCAGCATCCTGTGGAGGGAGAGTGGGTCAGCAACATTTTTTGTCACTTACAGAGGAGGCAAACGCATCACTACCCAGCATGGCTTCAGTCTTAGTAAGGATTTCCTTAGAAACAAATCAGGTCAACTTATTTTAAACATCTCTGAAACATGAGAAAATAAAAACAAGTAGAAAGTTAAGCCCAGGATGGGATAAAATTGTATACTGAGGAAGTACAAGGCCTTATATCCAAAAGTGAATGAAAAATGTTGACATTAACCGTGGGTATGTTTTGCATCTGTGATTGATACAATGAACTAGCAGGACTCATGGGATGAAGTAATAGAAGCCACTTTATTTGGGACTTCCCATTGTTTGCTTAAAGCTTCTTAATGTCAGTAAGCTTTTCCCTACTCTCTAGATGAAAACTCGGGTAGCCTCATGACTTTGCATGAATTTCAGTCATTTGCAAGGAATTAAAGGTTCTGCAATCACTTAAAATCATAAATACAGTCTTAATTTAGTAATTAAAATTATTCAGTACCAAATATTAATCAAAACTCTGAATGCTTTTCCAAATTAAAGACTCTTTTCTACTGTGCAATCTTCAGAAAGGACATTGGCTTTAGGGCATGTTGTAGGCTTCTCTTTTCTTTTTTCTAATATGCAAATTGGTTTGTGGAACATGAAACCAAAGTTAAAAATGAAGACCAGAAAGTTCTTATTAGACTGGGATTGTTATACGTTTTTTTCTCTGAGCCTGACATGTAATAATAATGATAATAATAACAAAAACAAAGAAAATAGCTGCCACATTGTGCTGGTTATACATAGAAATAGTCCCAAATGCTTTATTTGTATTAATATCTTTAATCTTCATAACTGAGGCAAAGAGAGATTAGGCAATTTGCCCAAGATCACCGAGCTAGTACATGGTGGATGTGAGATTTTAACCCAATCAGTCTGGCTCTAGACTCTCCCATGGGCATCTCTGTGTGTTTCAGGAATTTCCCTTTCTGAGCCTTTCTGATTAAATCTATAATGTGGATGATACATTTCTTTAGCCCCAGGTTTTATAGCAGTCTGTTCCACACAGTAGGTTGTCTTGTCAGGCATCACAATGGCTCCAGGATGGCTCTTTTGCCTTGAAAAATTCTGTAAGTGCAGGCTGGCCCAAACTGGCCTCTCCTGAGACAATAAATAGCCCATTTACCATGGTATCTCACTCTTTAAACTTTCAGGGAGTCAGATCCCAGTATACTGGACTCCCAAATCCAACACAGTTATATCAAACTCTAGGTGTACACTTATCAAAGCCTTTTTCACCTATCTTAGGTGAAAAGAGAGATGCTTCTCATTCTCTCTCCAAAGAAATCCCTTCCCTTTATAAATCTCCAACTACCCGACCCATGTATACTCTCATTACAGATAAGGGTTCAGAGAGCTGAAAGTGGTTCTTGGTAATTTCCTTTGAAAATTATAGTACCTTCTTTGGAATCTTATTTTTATTATATGTTGATGTCTTATACAGGACTTACAGTATATATCATCTTGTGCATATATTTTTACCTATATTATACTTTTGTACCTGGAACAACTTGATTTTCTCCTTTCCTTTAACAATGTACTCTGAAATTACCAATTTTATAGTAAGTAAGGCAAATAATTCAATAAGAACATTTATTCCCCCCCCCAAAATTATTTGTACACACATGTACACACAGACATATACATATATATGTGTACATATGCACACATTGTAATTCTATGTCTGTACACATTATATCTCATATATATATAATGAAATCGATGATTTAGAGGTATCCTGGGAGTTGCTTTTTCAAATTTTTTGAAAATTTCATTAACTTGATATACTGGAGCATATATTAGACTAAAAGCCAGAACAATGTATTTTCTAATAATTTTAATAAGAGTAAACTTAAATGTTGTGTTAATATTTATAATAATTTAAAAAGCATAGTCACTACATTTACAAAGCACTTTACAGTTCACAATTCATTTGCATACATATGTCATTTTAATTCTGTCAAGAAAAAAGTCATTCGATTTTGACCCCTGGACATCATGTTTTAACCTTTGTTTCTTCATTTATCATATACCTGAAAGTCTCAGAAAAGATGAGAAAGACACCTTAAGTGCTTTTCCAAAGCCTAAACTCAGGAGAGCTTCTCATGGTTTTTGTAGGATCAAGACTGTCCCTCTAGTTCCACTCCTTGGCAAGACTCATTTGTCCCACACCCTGCTGTCCATGCACCGTGAAGTAGAGCTAAATGAGGGGAATTTAGCTTTTTGTGTAGCATAGAATTATTCTTTCCCCTCAATCCTAGGTTTCTAAGGCCCCAAATTGAGGGGTTTTCTAACCAAGTTCAAGTATACCTTGATTCCTCACTATCAGATGGTATAGGGCACACCTTTAGCCTGGAAGGCTCTCCACTCACTCTTTTCCCTCCTAAAAGCTTTGATGGAAAACTGATGTGTCTCCTGTCTCTACAAAGCCCTTCCTGATTTAACCAGTCAGATTTCAATATTCTTGCCTTTGGCCTTGATTTCTCAGCACAATTTTCCATGACCTATGCTCATCCCTTAATCCTGCCCCCAAGATAGGTGAGATGGATCTTTATGATCTGCCCATTTCATTTAATTTATAATATATCAGTAATATTGCTTTATAATTATACGTTTATTAGTTTGTCTTTTTCTTTAGACTAAGAACAGTTTAGACAGAGACTAAGTCTTGATACATCCTTATTTCTAATTTAATAGTTGGTATAATACTAATTTTTCAATGAACGTTTGTTGACCAACTAAATGAATGAATGAATAATCCTAATATTTAATGCTGTTTTAAATGTAACATGTTGATATCTCCTAAAAGGCTGGTAGCTCTTTGAAAGGATTTTTATTTAAAATATTTTATTGCTAAATTTATCTCTGTATATACCTAGCATGGTGCTTTCCTTATAATACATGTTTGATAAATCCATAAATAGATAAATTAATAAATGAATGCGTGGGTGAACAGTACTATTATGCAAAACTTCTCAATCCAGAAAAAAAAAAAAACCTTATAATATGAGAATCACTTAACAGTAAGCAGAGCAATAGAACTTCTCAGCTCTTTCTCTGCCTTTAGAAGAACACACTATTATAAATGAAAATTAAGTCAATGTTTTATTTGAGTGAATCAATTCTTAACCTGCTATACACAGAAGTCTCAGGATTAAATGACTAAAAGTCTATATAGGTACTTTGTAAACTCTAAAGCATTCTAACAGAAATATGCCCTGAGAAACAAAAAATTCCTACTTTTTCTGGGGATGGCATGGGTTGAGAAGAATATCTTTAGAATTTTCTTAGTCTAATATTTGTTAATGTACAATTTTTAAAAAAATATTTTGCAGTTCTTTTTTTAAATAATATTTTTTCACCTATACTTGACATACAATATTATATTAGTTTCAGATGTGTAACATAGTAATTAGACATTTATATAACTTACAAAATGATAGCTTTGATAACTCTGGTACACATCTGACACCATACATAGTTGTTACAGTGTTATTGACTATATTCCTTTGCTATACTTTATATCCTCATGACTATTTTGTAACTACCAATTTGTACTTCTTAATCCCTTCCTCTTTTTGACCCATCTCCCAAACCCCCTGCCATCTGGCAACGATCAAAATGTTCTCTGTATCTATGAGTTTGTTTCTGTTTTGTTTGTTCATTTATTTTGTTTTTAGATTGCACATGTAAGTGAAATCATATGGTATTTGTCTTTCCCTGTCTGACTTATTTCATTTAGCATAATACCCTTTAGGTCCATCCATTTTGTTGCAGATAGTAAATTTTCATTCATTTTTTATAACTAAGTAATGTTCCATTGTATATATGACCACCTCTTCATCATTCATCTACTGATGAATTCAGGTTGCTTCCATATCTTGGCTATTGTAAATAATGTTACAATGAACATATGAATGCATATGTCTTTTCATATTAGTATTTGTGGGGTTTTTTTGGATAAATACCTGGAAGTAGAATTACTGGGTTCTTCTTTGTCTTTTGTTATAGGCTTTGTTTTAAAGTCTATTTTGCCTGGTATAAATATGTGCTGCTACCCTAGCTTTTTTTTTCTTTTCCTTTTCTTTTCCATGAAATATTTTTTCTATCCCTTCACTTTCAGTCTGTGAATGTCTTTCAAACTGAAATGAGTCTCTTGTAGGCAGCATATGTAAGGGTCTTGTTTTCTCATCCATTTGGCAACTCTGTATCTTTTGATTAGAGGATTTAATCCATTTACATTTAAATTAATTATTGCTAGATATATAGTTATTGCCATTTTATCATTCATATTTTTTTATCCATTTTTCCCCCCTTCTTTTTAAAGAAGTCTCTTTAACATTGCTTCTAATACTGTTTTGGTGATGATGACCTTTTTTGGCTTATCCTTGTCTGGGAAGCTCTTTATCCCTCCTCCAATTTTAAATGTTGGCTTTGCTGGATAGAGTACTTCGTTGTAGTTTCTTGCCTTTTACTACATTGAATATTTCCTGCCAAACTCTTCTTGTCTAAAAAGTTTCTGTTGAAAGACAGTCTTATGGGGTATTCTTTGTAGGTAACTAACTGCCTTTCTCTTGCTGCTTTTGAGATTTTTTCTCTTGGTCTTTAACTTTTGACATTTTAATGATCATGTGTCTTGGTGTGGGCCTCTTTGGGTTCATCTTGTTGGGAATTTTTGTGCTTCCTGGACTTGTATGTCTATTTCCTTCACCAGGTGAGAGAAGTTTTCCATCATTATTTCTTGAAATAGATTTTCAATTTCTTACTCTCTCTCTTCTCCTTTAGTACTCCTATGATGCAAATGTTGGTACACTTGATATTGTCCAAGGGGGCCCTTAAACAATCTTCATTTTTTAAATTCTTTTTTCTTTTGGTTGTTCTGACTGGGTGTTTTATGCAACCTTATTTTCCAAATTGCTGATTCAGTCCTCTGCTTCATCTAATCGGCTGTTGATTCCCTCTAATGTATTCTTCATTTCAGTAGTAATTTTCATTGCTGTCTGGTTCTTTTTTATGTTTTCTATCTCCATTTTTATATTTTTTATCTCTTTTGAAGTTACCACTGAGATCATTGAGCATCCTTATAACCAGTGTTTTGAACTCTGCTGTTGGTAGAATGTTCATCTACATTTTTGTTTAGTTCTTTTTCTGGAGTTTTGTTCTGTTCTTTTATTTGAGACATGCTTCCTTTTCTCTTCATTTTTATTGCCTCCCTGTGTTTGTTTCTATGTATTAAGTAGAGCTGTTATGTCTTCCAGTCATGATAGAGTGGCCTCATGTAGTAGGTGTCCTGTAGGGTCCAGTGGCACAGTCACCCTGGTCACTTGAGCCAGGTGCTACAGATGTGTCACTTTTGTGGGTTGTGTGTGCTCTCCTGTTGTAGTTGAGTCTTGATTGCTGTTGGCATGTCAATGGGGTTGGGGGTAATCCTCAGGCTAATTGGTTGTGAGTACTGGCCATGACTACAGTGGAGGAGCTGTTGTGCAGAGGCTGACCCTATGGAGTAGTATTTGCTTTAGTGGAGCGCTGATGCTTACTGAGTCTGACCTTTGAATGTGCTTTTTGTGGAGCTGGTCAGGTGGTGCTCTAATGTGGTCTGAAGCTGGGCACTGGTGTGTTGGTTCTAGGGCCTCTTAGGAGGTACCCTGGTGCTGGCCAATATCAGCTGCTACTTGTGCCCTTCTTGGGTCCACTTGGTGTATGCTGGACTTGGGGCTGCTTAGCAAGAGGTATGGGGCACAAGAAGACTGGATGCTCCTTGTTTGGGGTTTGTGAACCTTCAAGAGATTGTAGGAAAGTCTGTAGCATGAGCCAAGAGAGGCTATTTTTATGGAAAAGTCACTATAAGTGGCTTGAGTGGCTGAAAGTTGGGTGGGGCTCAGAGAATCACCAGGGTAGAGCAAATGGTGTTAGCAAGGTTGCTAGAGACGCAGATATGGTGCATACAGGCTAGGTGGGTGTAGAGCTCAACAAAAGAAAAGTGGCTTCTGCCAGTATTTCTGTCTGGAAGAAATCTTTCTCTCTAGCTCTTGCCCTGAACCCAGATAATTCAATTTCTACCCATATGTCTCTAGTGCCTTTGAGCTGCTGCCCCAGTGCTGGAGCTCAGAGGAAGTGAGTTTGTCAGTAAGTCTATACCTGGCCACTTTAAGAGGAATGTCTGAGACTCCAGCAGCCCTCTGTCTGACTCAGCCACAATCTCTGCTGGTTTGCACAGCCAGAAGTTATGCAGACGTCTCTCCCCAGCATTGGAAACCTGAGCTGGGGATACCGGTGTGGGGCTTGGACCCCTGCTCCTCAGGGTGTACTCCACAGTAGATATATCCCTTACAATTTTTAACTGCCACATTTGAATATAGGACCAGCCCATTCTGCATCTCTGCATCTTCTACCAGTCTCATCCTGGCTTCTTCTCTATGCTTTTAGTTATAGGACTTCTGTTTAGCTGAATTTCAGGCAATTCTCAATGATGGTTGTTCTGTAGTGTGGTTATAATTTTGATGAGGTCATGGGAGGAGATGAGCACAGCATTTCCCTACTCTGCCATCTTGACCTGTTCAAATTCTTCATAGTTACATATTTATCTAATCAATCTGAGATGCCCTTGTCCAGCATATTTGGCTCATTTGCTCAGGATATTCTGGAATGCAATATGTCAAGATGATAACATCATAAAAAGATAACCAAGGAAGATGAAAGACATCAACCTGTCTAAACAGCATAATATATTTTTTAATAGACCAAAATCCACTGATAGTTTTGTCTCTTAAGAGAGCATGTTTTTCAGGGTTAGCATTACAGATCCCAGAATCCTGATCAAGTCACATATCAACCATCTACAGGTATAAATATCCAGGGTAGATGGATAAGAGAGAGAGGGGGGAAGCGAAAGCTCTATTTTTAGGGAATTTGTCACCAACTTTTATATTGAATCATTGCTTGAAGAGCTGGGCCAGCCCTTTAGGGAATCCTAATGTTTCCTCTTGATTTTTGGCTTAAGAATTAACTGAAAGGTAGAGCTGAGAGCATTCTTTACCATAGTGTTCATACTGGTTCTAGCTGGCTTTCTAAGGCCTGACGATCTGCCAAATATGTGGTATCCCCAAACTCCAATGTACCACAGTGCCCACATTAAAGATTGGAAAAGACTAAAGAAGGAGGCTGAAAATTTATAGGAAAAAGAGAATTTTAACCCCTTTACTTCACCTACTATAGCAGTACCATGACCAGTGTTAGATCTTGCCTTCTTTAGTAGAGTGAAGGGGCCAGTAAGACCTTAGGTTGGGATTTTCAGTAACCATACTTGAGTAGAAGGTCTTGTGAGATGATCTGGTCTAAGTATTCTTAATCTTTGTTATTACTCCAACTCATAGAGGAATACCTATGGTAACTATAGATCAGAATGATAGGAATTCTCAACTGGAAGGTATGCCTATTTAGAGAAGGGAACATGTTAAATTCTTAGAAGAAATATGAAGTTTGGAAAAGATCTATGGGTGAATTTGATAGCTCCTCTATCCACATTGAATCATGAATCTAATAAAACCCTCTCATTTTGCACATGAGAAAAGTGAGGTTTAAAGTGTTATAGTACCTTTCCTAAAATTTCACAAATGGAAGCATACTACTGAAATTCAAGATTCTAACTTCTATTCCAATCTTATTTTTATCTAGTCATGTGTTATGGGTTAAAAAATAATTTATGTTCACCTGGCATCTGTCTTTAGTAGGCCTTTTTATGTGTTTGACCTTGTGTAATCATACTGCTAATCTGCTTGTTTAAAACACTATTAGGAAGGTCTTAGTATCCAAAACTCAGATAATAATGGATTAATAGATAACTCATATAGATTTCTATCTTCCTTTACTCTATACTATGCATTCATAGAAGTTCAAACACTCCTTGTTTATGGCCCATCACATTTTTGCCTCTTTACTATGTGTTCCATAAAGATATCTACTATATAGTTATAAAGCAAGGTTATTATTACTGATAATAATAATAATTACAAATTATTACAAAGGAGACATTCTTTACCATTAACATTGTTTGGTATGAAGCCTTATAATTAGAAATGATAATAACTAGCATGTTAATAATACTTTTAAATTCCAAAGCTTAACCTTACATGTAGATAAATTATATTTATTAATTGGGCTTAGGCTGTCAGAAAAAGACAATAAACTTGTCCTGTTACTTTGTGTGTTCTCATTGGTGGCATCCTTGAAGATTGGAATAGTCATCTGAGGTGAATCTATATCTATCACCTAATAACATTTCTATGAATTAGGCATCATACACTATTATACAGATGTGACCACGAAGACCAAGAGTATTTCATGGCACCAAGCACATGTTCGAGCTTAGCTTAAAATTGTGGTAATCTAACACCAGTTCCATGCACTTTATATTTCTCGTTGGTACTGGATGTCCTATTTTGATTTAAACAGGAAAATTGAGCATGGAGATTGATGATCAAAGTATATTTTTACTGTAACTTTATCAATAATCACTCAAACAGCACTTCAGAGTTTAGTGATGCCTTAATAATAGATTACCTAAAGGTTGCTCAAAACACAAATCATAAAAAAAATTCTTAGCACAAGTTCTGAATTCAATATTTTATTCCGGTTAAATCAGAAATGCTAAGATCATTGATATGATTAAATTATATTAGTTGATACCATGTCTTAAGCTCAATTGAACAGAAGATGAAATCCTAGCTATACTGCTTTTTTGTAGGTAACTTTTAGGCCAGGCACATACTCTTTCTGAGCCTTAGATTTCTCTCCTGTGGAACAGACATAATGATACTTAGAACCATATTTGTCATGGCAACTAATGATAATATAATGGGGCCAGAATAATATCTAGCATATTTAGTAGCTCAATAAATCATAGCTGTGGTTTTTATGATTATTAACATTAGTATTAGTGTATCTATATTATAATTGAGTATACAATGAAATAAAGGTAAAAGATGTTTTCTTAGAATCACCTTCTTCCCTTTTAACACTAATCAGTTCTTGTTATAGGGAAGGATTAGTATTGTTGGTTAAAAGGAAGCACATTTTTTAAAAATTTAATTAATTAATTAATTTTTTATGCCTGTAGCATCTGGTCTTCTTAGGTGGTCTTCCATCCGAGGACTAACCAGGCCTGACCCTGCTTAGCTTCCGAGATCAGACGAGATCAGACTTGTAAAAGGAAACACTTTATTCTTTCTAAAAGGCCAATTAGAAGAGAATTTAGAAAAGTTACAACAAAAGAATAGGTTAGCTAGAGATAAAATTTTTATGTTAAAAGAAGTGTCTGGCAAATGGCTTAGAATGTCAAATCTCTGTGCTGCTTGTTTTATTTTGTCGTACCTCAGTTTCTGATGTGACAAGAAAGGCCTCTAAAATCTATCCTGTAAAATTCTACATTCTGGAGTTCTATGAAATGCCCTAGAGAGAATCACCACCACTAATTCACAATCTGGAAGGGGAGACAAGCAAACAAGTCCTGTACCTCAACTAAAGTGATCTCACAGGGGTATAGCATGTATCGGTGTTGTCCGGGAAACTGGAGAAGAGGAGACCAGTTCTGCCTCTGGATTAAGAGGGTTCTCAGATGGTTCCTGTTGGAGCCTGAAAGCCCAGCTGCTGAGCTGAAGAAGCCTGATGCCAAAAGCCTAGTCCTTAGAGTAATACAAAATGCAATAGATAATTTCTTATGCCTTGATAAGAGTAGAAATTACATACCTAGTTTTCTGCAGCATTGCACCAAACAATCATTCTGTCTTCTCTTATACTTGTAAATATGGTATTAAACACATTGATGATAAACATGTCAGCTAGTATATACTTCAGTATATAATATATAGAACATAACAACATATTTCCTTATTTGCAGCAAAACCAGGGCAAATGCCCAGCCCAGAATTGTTCAGTAGAAGCCCCTGCTTGGATGCCTGTCCACCACTGTACTGTAAGTTTGATTATTTGATTATTACGGTTGATTATTACAAGAATTATTTTTATATTTTGAAAGATCTTTAGTGGAATAGGATAGAATGCTCTCTGAAATTATAGAGTAGAGCAAGCCTTTTAAAGGAGAAAGTATGTCTTTCCAGAAAGCTTTGCAATCTAAGGAATACTTGTGATTAGAGATTCGATGCATTTTTTGGAGTGAGGGTAACTTACAAAGGAGTTATCAAATGGATTATTGATGATTTAAATTTAAATAGTCATTAAAACAAATATATCTGTACCTATGTTTTTTTCAGTAGCTGCATATTAATAATACTTGATGTTAGATGCTTTAGGGACGGTTGCTTTCTCTTGTCATTGTTGTGTTGACTGTTTAGTGATGAGTACACTGATTTAAAATTTTCAAGTCTTCCTGGTATAATAATAGTCTCTATATTTGTGTGAAATCTTCCATCAAAGAATTGTCAAGTGCCTTAGAAACAAACAGGCATTATGCCATTATTTCTGTGTTACAAATGGGAGATTTAAATGCAAAGGGAGTAAGACTAGTGAATCAATTGTAAAGCTGGGAATAGATCCCAGACACCCTAACTCTTCTTTCATGAACTCATTCTACTACATAGTGCTCATAAATAAGTGAAGAAAGTGTCTGATTTGTGTGATAATCTCTTATACATACATTGCCTGATAGAAATGACAATGGTTCCTTGGGGACTGGGTGTACTGTAACTGACAGTTTGCTGTCATGAAATAACTTGTGTTTTGGAGATAAGAAGCTCAAAAGTTACTTTTTGGGTATTCCCTTCATTACACCCACCTTGCAAGCAATGTAAAGTGATAAGTAGAGTCTCTTAAATTTTCTCATCTACTTTCAGGTACAGGATGCTGAAAGGTGGACTTAGGCTATAAATGCAAGGCAGTAGGCCTGGAGGAGCCTACTTTTCAGTCAGATTGTGTAAGAAGATGAAGTCTTGTTCCCCTCCCCCCCACTTTTTTTTTTTTTTAATTTATCCGTAGAAGGAAGAGAAGGTGGCATCACCTTTAATGAAAGAGAGAGGATGATGCTAAATTTTAGAGGCATTCCTGTGGTGTGGATGTTGCCCAGATTCACTGGAGATTTGGAGAATAAAAATGTCACACTTTTGTGAGCAGATGGTGAGAGTGGAGTGCATGTTTAGGGATTCTTCTGATGCCAGAGGAAGGATGAATTTTAATAATTCTATTTCTTCATCCATCATGCTGTTTATTGTATTCCTGATGTTATCTCATAATTACTGATTTTATTTTTCTGAGGAAGCCATGTGCTCTTTGGGGTCCTTGTATACCCACATCTAGGTAAATCCCTGGTTCACAGTACAAACCCTGTGAGTGCAGTTTCAATTAATGAATCTTTAATTTGTTGATTTTCTCTTTAGTAAATTTTGGTAAATTATTTCATGACTTATTTCTTGGTGAAGAGGAATAATTATACTATTTTACCTTTTCAGGTGGGTCTTTTCCATTTCTCACCTTTAAGGGTCCTTTTATCTTTTTTTCTTCACAGGGTACCATGAACTATGTGTTTTGAGGAATTTATTTTCAAACTAGGCAAAAATTAGTAATTCAATTCAGCTGTGTCAGGTACTATGCCAACTGCTGAAGCTACAAAGATATGTAAATAGGGTTTCCATTTCATCAAACATCCACATGTAATACTGATTAGAATTTCTGATTAGTACTTGATCTTCCATTGCACTGATAATTCGAGCCCCAAATAATAATAATAATAAATAACATTTTAGTTACTTTGTCTAGTCTTATTACATTTAAATACATTTCTAGAATTTTGTCTTTTGAATTATTAAAAGTAATTCTTCATTGTTACTGTGGAGTTGCACCCCTTAGGATCCGGAAATCCCAGATCAGGTCTTCCTGCTGTAGGATGTGAAGGACTAAATAGGTGACTATATTTAAGACCCTTTCCGAATTCAGAATTCAGAAATGCCAACGCTAAAGTCTGACTCTCAGTCATGTGGTCAGGTGAGAGCATCAGAAGGTAGATGCTTTTTCTTGCTTCTGCCATAGAATTGGGAGCTGCTAGTGTCATGGATTTCCTTTGACATTTACTTAAAAGTCACTACATCTCCCTTTGGGGCAGGCACTTCCTGGAGTAGTCACACAACCTATAAAGATTCTGTTATTGCAGGGAGTAACCCTGAGGTAGGCTGCCTGTGGCCATATTTAGGTTATGTGTGTCTGCCTCTGGGCATGACTGACTGATCCAGGGATGAATATCTAATCCCAGCTGGGCCAGTTCTATTCTTTTGCCTGGGAAATTTGTTCTACAAAGATACCAAATTTGTAGTCAGTCATCGGTATTGAATCACACGAATGACAATGATTTGACAAACATTCTGTGAACCTCAGTTGCTGAGATCTCTGAGCTGCTCTATATCTACCCTCTGAGGTTTTGCTGACTCAAATCTCTGTTTGGTTTTGTAAAATGGTCACAGTAATCTGCTGATAATCAATAAGTTGCTTTTCCTCAAGTTATTCAGATTTTCTTTTTCTTTTGTTTGAGGGAGTTTAATATTTTTTGATTTATTTGCAACCAAAGAGAAAAGAAAAACCTTTTAATTAACTAATATTTCTAAGTCAGCAACATTTATGGAGCTCCCACTAGAGCAAATGTAATGAGTTGTTTTCTCAGACAGAAAGAAGCACTCAGAATACTGGGATGTTGATAATTTATACTAGTATATTTATTCCAAATATCTGATTATATACAGGTTCATAAAAATGACCGAAGTATAATTTGATAATGACTTAATTCACATTATAGAATTAAAAAAATATATATAGTTAACATAAGCATATAGTTAGCATAAGCATATTTACATAGCAAAAAGATGCATATGATATGTAAAGTAGTTCTGGTATTAATTTCCATTTTCCCATCTCTCAGAAAATAAAGAATATCTTAGCCTCGTGTGTTTAAGAGAATGTCTTGTCAGTCTCAAATTTTTCATGAACTGTAGTAGATTATAAATAAGTGAATATGCACTTAGCATTTATAATAAATGGATAGTCTTTGTTATCTATGATTTATAATAAATGGATAGTCTTTGTTATCTATGTGCATTTTTCAAGTTCAGTTGATTCTTTCCGCATTCTTATCCCCAGTGCTCTATTCTTGTTCCTTGGTGTTATGTTCTGGAATGGTCGTATCCTTATAATTGAGCTCTATTACTTTTTAAAAAAAAGTCTTGATCTTTGTGTGTGCATTTGCCCTAGGTTCATTTTAAGTGCAGAGCTTTTATCGTTGGTTTTCCTAAGAAGGCTTCTCTCTCCAAATTGCTTTGCAAATGCCTGTCACCAGTTACATATTGCCTTGAAAATGGCTTCTCTTACTCTTTTCTCAGTTTCCTCTCCTCACGATGGCTGCTTTTTTTTTTTTTTTGACAGTTCATACCTCTATCATAATGGGACTAAGAGATATTTTTAAAGACTTATCCTTTTAGCCAGAAGTATAATATAATGTACAGCTTGAAATTCAAATTGAATAGAAATTTTACCCCCAGTGCATATACAGAAACTTGAGCATAATTATACTTTTCGAATAGCTATAAAATAAAATATCTTCCCTATGAAAAGTGTGATAGTTTTATTGTTTATCAATCGCTCCTTGTATGTATGTTAAATGCTAGAATGATACCTTTCTCCCCTGTACACTTTAAATTTAATGGGTTCATATGTCTCATTAGTTTGTATTATGATGAATACAAACACAGTGATTACCTGAACCCCTGTCACTTTTAAACAAATGAAAGAGACCCACAAGTTCTGGGACTCAGGTGAAGACAGGCAGATCTCTAAATACAGGGTGAGCTGGCCTAAGAATTAGTTCCTGGCATTTGGAAATAAAGAACTTTAGACTGGACCAGCTGCAGGAGGCTCCAGTGGCTGTTGCACTTCAGGGCATGTCTCTGGACCACTGAGTTTGGCTGTGACCTATGCATGGATTTGATCACTTTGAGGAATGTTCCTAAAATACAATTCTCAGTTACTGGGCGGTACTTAGAAATGTCTGTAGTGCGTGATTTTTATTGATTAGATATATGATATATAAATATAAATGATTTATTTAGAATAATCACTGTGTTTCCCTGCATATTTGCATACTCCTTAGTTTCTAAAAATTAAAAATCATGCTATGAGAGGAGTTTCTAAAACCTAAGTTGAAAATAAAGTTCCTGCTCTTATGAAGCTTATCATGGATATTGTTATATCTATATGTCTCTCTTGTTATATAATATTTACCTGTGAATATATATGTAAAATATTTTCAAAAATCATGTAAGCATTTGCAAAATAGAACACTATATTCCGAATACATCAACTCTCATTTACTCATTCGAGAAACATATACTGAGCACATTTTATAAATTGTAACTGACACTTGGATTACTCAAGTTATAGCAGAAAAGAATACATATAAATAATCATTATACTGGGTAATACATGGTATAATAATGGTCTATATGAAATGCTATAAATTTTCGGAATGTAGACTTGCCTCGAGGTGAATTTCAGAAGAAGGAGGATGCAATATTTGGGAATAGTTAAGTATATAAGCTTTAGAATTGAATAAGATTAGTGTTAACTGTATGAGCTTGCAGTTCACTTAATCTCTCTGAGTTTATGCAGGCAAAAGAGTATTTTGAGGTTTACATGAGGTAAGGCATAGAAAGTGTTAACATAATACCCGGACATAGTAATTGCTTGATAAGTAGTAAGAGGAAATAAAGAAAAAAGTTCATTCTTGAAAGAAGTAGTTGGGGCAAGTGAATTGGTGAGAGCATAAAAAAAAAATGGAAATAATCTGTTATTAATTTAGGGTGATTTATTTAGGAGGGCCCTTTCTTCAGAACTGGATTTGGGCTAGGATAGGTCCCAAGGATTAATGGACGATTCTTTAAGACTTGGAAAGCAGAAATATTGAAACTCTTGAAAAGAAATGTTTTGCTCTCTGTTGGGCGGGAAGGAACCGATGATATAGGAATGTCATGTTAACAAGAGACATTTGTATTCTGAATGGTATAAGACTGTTTTCAAGGAATGGGCCAGGGTACACCTTTTAATTTAGAAAACATTTTAACATTTTCCTACTATGTCTCTCTAGATTATGAAAGCAATTTTTCTCCTTCATAGGAAATCGATAAAAACAGACGTTCCTCAAAGAAACCAGAGGAGATGTTCTTTTAAAGTGTTAATTGTTTCAGTATGTTCTCCCAGACCTCCTCACATTACCCACAGAGTCTTTCACTAATTGAAACCAGTTAATACAATGTGCATAAGCTATTCTATAATAGTCCTAAAGTGTTATTTTTCCCATTTTTTTGTAGCTGCACCCCCACTGTTTTTCCTCTGCATTTAATTGTGAGACCTCGTTTGTATACAGCCCACATAAATACCCAGACCATGGCACTTAGAAACATCTAACCCAGTCATAAAATAAATAATGTTGTGTCTGCTCTTTGGGTGTTTCCAGGCTTCCTCTGAACATAGCACCCGCTGGGCTAACTGCTGCTGGGAAATTACACCCAGGATGGCTTTGATGAGTATTGTCTTTCTAAAGACAAGATACAATTTTTACTTTTTAGGGCAAGGTTCCATACCATCAGCAGTCCCATTATAGAACAAAAAGTCAGGACATTATCAGATGATCACAGTTTTTGGAAAATTATAGAAAAGTGCAGAGTAGAGAGCTTTCAATTTGTCTGCACTGGGATTCAAGTGTACCTGGCCATATGGGTAGTGGCCTTGGGGTTAGAACAAACTCCACGGGGGAAATTATCTCAGAAATATCACAAAGCACTTTAAGAAGTGTAGGCTCTGTGGGATGGCTATGATTCAAATTTGCTGTAGTCAAGAGCTTTAAATCGAGAAACGTATAAGGACGATTAGATTGACACAGTGGATCCATTCCTTTTTCTCCCTCCTTCTCTTTTTCTTTCTTAAAGTACTTTGGATTTATGCCAGTTTCCTCTGTAGGTTTGAAAGAGTCTGCTGGGAACCACAGTACTCATGTCAAATAATTTCATTACACTGATCTTTGAAACATGCTCAGAAAGGGAACCCACAGTATTATTGGAGGTATTGCTTTATGGAGGAGAGGAAAGGCATTCATAGTGAGCAGGCATAAAAACTACACAGAGTAGAGAACATGTAAACATGTACCTTAGCAAAACATGTACCTTTGCCCATGTACCCTGGGCAAAGAGCTGAAGGTGGCAAGTTCTGAGGTAGCTGGCAACATCTGAGGAACTAAAAGGAGAAATGGGTAAGTAACCATTTGGGAGCAAAAGACAAGCCCACGGTAAAAGTGAATTCAGCATAGGTTATGTTCAGTGTCCCTAGCTTCCTCTTGCTGTACCTTTTACTATTTCCCTAGAATTTCCTCTTTATCTAACTTGACTGATTTTTGGACCTCGGCATTCGTTTATTACTTCCTACCTCCTTTTTCTTTTATTTTCTTTGCCATGAAGCCGAATGTCTGTTATTGTTTTCCATCAGTGTTCTGTATTATTTTTTTCCACAGCTTTACTGAGATATAATTCACATACCGTACAATTCATCCATTTAATGTGTACAATTCAATGATTTTTCACCTATTCACAGAATTATGCCACTGTCATTACTGTCCATGACCTTAAGGGAAACCCTGTACCCATTAACAGCCACTCCCCCAGGCCCCCTCCCTCCAGCCCCTAGCAATCACTACTCTGCTTTCTATTGCTGTGAATTCCATTATTCTAGACATTTCCTATAAATGAAATTTTACGATATTTGGTCTTTTGTGATTAGCATAATGTTTACAGGGTTAATCCACGTTGTAGCATTCATCTGTTCATCATTACTTTACCTGACAAATAATATTTCGTTGTATGGATATGTTACATCTGTTTATTCCTTCATCAGTTGATAGAAATTTGGGTTTTCCCTTTTTTGATATTATGAATAATGCTACTATGAATATTTGCATCCAAGTTATTGTGTGAACATATGTTTTTAATTCTCTTGCATATATACCTAGGAAGAGAATTGCTAGATTATATGGTAACTATGTTTAACTTTCGGAGGGGTGCCAAAATTTTTTATAAAGCAATTGTACTATTTTACATTCCCACTAGCAATGTGTGAGGATTTCAGTATACTACATTATCATCAACATTTGTTTTTATCTTTTTTATTACAATTATTCCAGTTGGTATGGAATGGTATCTTATGGTGGTTTTTGTTTGCATTTCCTTGATGATTTGTAATGGTGAGCAGATTTTCTTGTACTTATTGACTATTCATTTATCTTCTTTGGAGAAACATCTATTCAGATCATTTACCTATTTAAAAAATTTTGGGGGGGGTCTTTTAATTTTTGAGTTGTACTTTATATGTTCTTGATACTAATCCTTTATTAGCTATATAATTTGCAAATATTTTGTACCATTCTGTGGATTGTCTATGCACTTTTTGATAATGTCATTTGAAGCACAGATATTTTAAATTTCGATGATGGCCAATTCATTATTTTTTTATCACTTGTGCTTTTGATATCATATCTAAGACTGTAAAAGTCTTTTAATGGACTTTCATTTCTATTCCATTGATCCGTATGGCTAGTCTATGCCAGTGCCACACTGCTTTGATTATTATAGCTTTGTCATAAGTTTGAAATAGAAAAAAATGCATAGTCAACTTTATTCTTTTTGAAGGTTGTTTTGGCTATTCTGGTCTAGGTGCCTTGCATTTTAAAATGAACTTTAAGATTAGCTTATCATATTCCACAAAAAACACCAGATGGGTTTCGACAGAGATTGCCTTGAATCTGTTGATCAATTTGGAGAATATTGCCGTCTTAACAATACAAAACCTTTGGATCCTATGAATGTCTTCCTATTTATTTAAGCCTTTAATTTCTTTTGACAATATTTTATTGTTTTGAGAGCATAAGTTTTGCATTTCATTTGTTAAATTTGTTCCCAAGCATTTAATTTTTTGATACTATTATAAATTGGTTTGTTTTCTTGATTTTGTTTTTGAATTGCTCATTGATAATATATCAAAATTGAGCCAATTTTTGTTTCTTGACTTCGTATCCTGAAACCTTGCTGAAACTGTTAGTTCTAAGAGCTTTTTAGTGAATTCCTTAAAATTTTCTACATACTAAATCATGCCATCTGCAAAAAAAGAAAGTTTTAGTTATTCCTTTTCAAATCTAATACCTTTTATTTTATTTTCTTGCCCCATTGCCTTGGCCAGAATATTCAGTACAGTATTGAAAAGAATTGGTAAGGGTAGACATTCTTGTCTTGTGCCTAATTTCAGGGGAAAGTATGTAGTTTTCCATCATTAAATATTAAAGTCATGAGATTTTATAGACACCTTTTATCAGGTTGAGGGAGTTTTCTTCTATTCCTAGTTTGTCGAGTGTTTTTTATCATAAATGGGACATTTTTGTTTATTTATGTGTTTTTGTTGTTGTTTTGATATTTGTTTTAACACCTAAACTTTTCCTCTGCTGGGAGAATAACTTGGCCTTCTATCGAGAACACTAAGCATAACTTTTCTACAATTCCTGAAAGCATAATTTACCTATTCACAATCCATACCTGACTTTGCCAAAGGATAGCTCTTCCCTTATTTGACAGATGAGAAAACTGAATCTCAGAGAACTAGAAAAAAAAATTTTTTTTGCATCATCCAGCCACAATATTAGGGGAACCAAATGAGTACTTTGGATGTCCAATCTTGTCTTATTTCTGATATCGTTTACCATCTTTCCTGAGCCAACCGATGCTCTCGAGTTTGCTGTGGAAAATAATGAATTCAGAAGAGACAGATTTTTCTGTCGCTGTGCCTGCATCACAGAAGGTGCTGCCTAGATTCTACGCATTTAAATGGTGGGCAACATTGCATTGTTGTACAATCATCTTGGCAGCCACAGTAGGACATCTGAAGGTCTTTTGCAGTACTGTCAAGGTTTCTGATCTTGTCTGAATTATTTGGAAAAGAAGCCCATGTAGATAACTACTATGTGAAGAGAGCTATAAACTTGACTTTAGTCATTTCCTTTCATTCAAAGTTAAGGGAATTTTAATCATTTTTAAAAGAGGGTTACTAGGTTCTATTTTCTCTTTTTTTGGTTTCATCATTTGCTGTAAGAATTGGATATGAAATGTTTTCTCAGATATCATTCCATGACAGAGCTAAAAGCTACAGCATTATTTTTCACAGTTTTGTAGAGGGATGCTAATATTGAATATGTTGATTCAATAATTTATAAATTATTGAGAATGCGAAATGCTACGCTGTGATGGATTGATGGATCTGTAAGTGCAAGTGCTTTGTCTCTGTGTTCAGAAAATTCCTGAAAGAATTGAGTATTTGTTCTCTCTGATACCATTTTAAAGGAATTTCAGCTATATTTACTGAACAGCGTTTTACTTACTTAGTGTTCAGCAACCTCAATTATATAGCATAATCGAGAAGCATCTAGAAATGAACGAAAATGATGTTGACGTAGACTTAATCAATAATTCAGGGTCCTCATTCATTTACAGAGTACCTACCTATTTTATGACCTCACTTTGTATGAGATTCTTAATATATCTCAGGCACATGTATTTGAACATGAGATACCCATGATACCTTATATCTGAGCCTCTTATGATACATTTCTAATAATTATGGCTACCATTACCTAACCCATTGGAAGATCCAGATAATTAGAGCAGGAGTATGGAAATTCAATAGAAAGCATCAATAAAGCATGGTACACTTGCAATCATAGGAAGTGGCGGCTAACAGTGCAGAAAGAAACCTTAAAAGCAAGCACAAGCCGCCCCTAAACTCTATGAGGTAATTCAGTGGTGGGGGGCATTGGTACTTTACAACTTAATGTGTTAACTGACATTCATAAATGTTTGCTATGAGTCAACACATACAAAACTAAAATTATGCCCAAAGGGTTTTTTTTTGGAGAAGAATCGCCTTTATGATTTCTAACTGTGGCTACTAAAAAATATTGCACATTTGAAAAAAGTTCGAAATACAAAATATTTACCTTAAAGGATAAGCTTTAATTTCCTAGTAGATTCATATTTGCGAACACCTCTTTCTTTGATGGTTCTGTTGGATGAGCAGCCAGCCAGCATGTTTCAACTTGTATGAAATTTTAAGATAGTAGGTTCTTCTCTTTTCCAACTTGAGTAATGGAGGTAATAGTTTGAGTTTGTAGACAAAGGTGGTGTTGACGAAGGGAGAGAGACCGAGAGCAAAACAGGAAGCCCTGGTGATATATGAAAGATTTGCCTTAGGTGTTGTACTTGCCTGTTTTTTAATGGTCGTGAGGCATTGACATGTATTGTTTCATTGTAGGTTTAACATTCTTCGCACTTTTCACTCATCACTTAAGTAAGGAATGTTACATAGTAGTAGCGACCTGAGTTTTGGGGTCAGAACTTTCTGAGATCTCCTTTCTCTCACGAGCCATATGAACTTGAGTAAGCATTTCAACACCTCTTTGTCTCACTTTTCTCATTTGTAAAATAATAATAATAACAATAAATAATAATAATACCTACCTTGTAAGATCATGTTTAGAATTAAAGACAAGATACATGATATGCCTCAATCAGTGTCTGACATATAGTAGGTGCTCAAAAATGTTAATTTTTTATTATTATGACATTATTATTATCAACACTGGAGAGCTCTGAAGGTGGTTATAATTTAAGACCTATATTTTCCCCACAAAGGCACTTTAGCAATGAACTCTTTGCCATCTTAGCCTGCCTTCAATTTACCTCAGAAAGTATAAGATGTAATCGAAAGGTATGGAGTTTGAATGTTTAAACGAGTTAATATTCTTTTAGAAAGCATAAAGATTTGATTTTTTTCTGAGAGATTTCTGTCATAATTTCTATATCTCTTGAAATTCTATCTGAACTCAGAGCCATCGCTCCATTTGTTTTGGCTACTTGAGTTCCTGAAAAGTGTTATAGGAGAATGATTTCCAACACACAGTGGGTCAAGGGCCTCTGGAAATATATGATTGGTTGGGTTATGGAGTGCCGAGTCCTGTGCAGTTATGCTGGAATTTCCTTTCCTTTTCTGGAAACAAGGCAATGCATATCATGAACTCTCCTGAGTACCTCTCTCTAGCTATTATATTATTCCCTTTTATTTGATGCTCTTAGATCACTGTGGAACAAACACAGACACCGTCAAGTGCTCTTGTTTTGGATGCTGGAGACTGTTCGTAGACCAGCTACAGATGTGAGTCATGAATGACATCTCTTCCAAGTGAAAACCTCATACTGCACACATCTCCTAAGGAAACTTTTCCTTTAACAATATTAAGGGGATGGGCATATTGTACAACTTTATTATTTAAATCGAAGGACATGCAACATAGGTAATAGTTAAGTTGTAATGATTACAGGCCTTTTAAAATATTTCTACTTTGTCTTTTTTGTACATTACAAATTACTTACAATGACCTAGAAATCCAAGAAAAAAACAAAGAGATGTTCTTTAAATGCCTGAATTATACAACGATATGTAAGTATTCTTGTTAAAGACTTTCTTGCACCTGCTTTCTATACTGACTTTCTTTTCTGCTCTTCTGAGTTTGCTCTGCTCCTGCTCAGAGTTGCCTCATTAGATTTAGGCTCAGGTAGTCCATGCAGGGTAGGCTATTCCACGAGGCCACGTCTATAACAAACAGCCAGCTTCCTATGGCCAAGACAAGGACAAGGGTCAATGCCTAAACTCTTGAAGTGGCCTCCAGCTTCCCAAGACCTCTATAGGATTATATAAAATGTTAGGACAAACTTTGCCCTGGAGAAAACTTTCAACAGCACTTGACACAGAAACAGAACATTAATTGCTGCAGCACCTCAAGGAGGTCTTCTTGGCAACAGGCAACATAGTTCCATGACTACCTCAGAAAAACATCCCCTCCCAGCCTGGATTAATGGACCGACTTCAGCAACATAAGTTACAATAAATGCAGCTAATCGAAACCCCATGAAATAATATTTTATTTACTGACCCATATATTTTCAACTCAGAGCAAACACCTTATTAAAAAAAGTCACTGCCATTCAAGTCTGAATTGGTTAAATCACCAACCTACTGAAAATAAAAACACTAATTGATCTTAATGGTTATTTTAGATTGTATTTTGGTGAAGTAACATTTTTGCATATTTTGATATCTACAACTTAAACACATTTATAAATATCTTCTCTCTAAAGATACTAATACTTACTTTGTTGAAAGAATCAGTTTGCTTCCGCAGTGAATTTGATCATACACCACCGTTCTTTAGGTTGTGTCAGCGTATTTATTAAAAAGTTGTACTCTATTTATAGCTTGGAAGCAGAAATGCCTTCTGAGCTAAAACTTAACGTCCAAAGTCTTTGTCCAAACACAGTTTTCTAAAGTATACCTGGAATGAAAGTTTTATGATTCTCTGAAAACTTGAGGTCTATGGGAAGACCTGTGAGACACCAACAAAGTAATGTCATCTATTTCAGTTGCTAGGCATCAGGACAGCCCGCAGAATCTGGAAAGGAAACTGGGCTGTGGAAAGGAACACAATCTTCTCTGACACTGCTGGAGAATCAGGGTACTTAGATTTTATTCTTGGTTGCACTATTTGAAATAGTAGACTGGAAAGAGCATGGACTTTGGAGTCACCTGGAATTGGGTTAGAGTTCTACTCTCCCTGCTAACTCAATTTGGAATTATTTCACCTCTTTGAGCCATATATATGTAACGAATGAGATGACATACATAAAACTCCAGCACACCATTTTCTTCTCTTATGATTTATGTTGTGTAAAGCTACTGACTTGCTTTTTCCTCCATTGTTTATTTTTTCTGAGAGTTGACTTTTCTTTTTTTTTGAAATAAGGGGCTTTCCTTAAATTTTCATTGTTCAAACATAAAATACTAATTCAAACAAATGATGAAACTAATTGCTAGGTCCCCCCTAAAGAGGGAAAAATACAGTACAGAGTACAGGGCTATCTCACAAGATTATAGAATGGATAAAAAATCTCCACCAGTCTCTAGTCTGGGTACCATCTTTGCTCTCTGTAGCCTTGTATTACATAGACAGAATAAGCCCAAACTTCCCACCAAGTCACCACATGCAGGCATCCAGTAGGCTTGTGGCTGAGGAGAGCCCTTGGCAACAGAAATGTGGCCTTTTTTAGATAAAAGCAAATGTTCTCTTTACAACTGTTTGTTCAAAGAAAAAACAATGGAAAAGAGAGAAGATTTCCTGTTGTCAGAACTGTTCTCTTGGCTATGGCTAGTTTATCACTGCAACATGTGTTATTTAGATAAGCCCGAGTCTTCTGTAGCACATCACCGTTCTTTATGCTCACTGAAATCCATGTATCCATCTATTTTTCCTCTCTTTCTCCTTCATTAATTCCATAAATATTTACAAGGTGCCTACTATGTCCAGACACTATACTGGATTCATAGTGTAAGAAAACATGCATAGTGCCTGCCCTCAAGGAGGAAGCAGTAATAATCTAAAGAACTACTTGAAGATAAAGTTGCAATTTTGATGAGTGCTACAGAGAAAAAGTACGTGATGTACTGGGAGTGCATTTGAGGAGGCATTGATGTAGAGAGGGAGGCCAGAGTAGGCTTCCTTAAGGGAATGCTAATTAAGCTTAAATTAGACAAGTTGGTTCAAAGTAGAGAAGGGAGAGGAAGAGACTTATTCTGGCAGAGGGAACCACATATACAAAGATTCTATAGCAGAGGGAAAATCACCCTTTCTAAAGAGCTGTCAGTTCAATATAGCTGGAGTGCAGGGAATTCATTAGGGGAAACCCAGTGGAAGAAGGGATTGGGGAGGGAGACACAAACAAGACAATGTTTAGGACTTCATGGAAATATTTTAAGTAGATTGGAGTGAGGGGAGGAGATAGCATAACATGGTCGTATTTGAAGTTCAAAGTAATCACTCTGGGTGCTGTGTGGTACTAGGTGGGAAAATGGAAAGGGTCTGATTAAAAACACAAAACAACTCAACGCAATGCAATGCAATGCAATGCAATGCAACGCAACACAACACAACACAAAACAACTGGTTTTAAAGCTTTTTTAAAAGTCCAGGCAAAAGATAATGGCAGCAGGAATTAAAGTGGTGGTGGAGATGGGAAAACATGAACAGATAGGAGAGACTTAGGAGTAAACATGCCAGGACACAGAGATTAATTAAGTATGGGAGTGATAAAAGGAAGAGTAGTGTCAGAGATCACTCCTAGTTCCCTGGCTTACACGAAACGGTGGGTACAAGTATCATGTACTGAACCTGAGGACCCTAGAAAAGGTTCATTTTAGGTTTAGTATTAGGAGGATCATGAAATCCATGCTGGACAAGTTAAGTTTGAAGAGTATTTAAGATGTAAACATAGATGTTTACTTGACCTCTGAAGACGGACCTCTGAAGATGGACTGGAGGTTGGTAGCTAATAAGAAATGCAAGGTCAAAGAAGGGTTTTTGCTTTCCTAAGGGAAAATTGAGAATATTTAAAAGCTGATGTGTCTGAAAAAACTGAGTTATGGGCTGAGAAGTGTTCCAATAGATTATTCAACTAGGAAGTCATTGATAGAGTAGTTTCAATACATTGATAAGAATTGAAAAGAGGTTGAGGAGATAAGAGGTTTACAATATATGTTACAGACTAGTAAAATCTTATGCTTCATTGAAAAATGCTGCTGGGAGTTATTATTAGGCAGAGATTAAATGTGTAATAAAGAAGGACTAATCAATATAAATGTTTCCTGAGAAGATGGAAATGGATGAGATCCAAAGACCATGTTCCATGGTTGGTCTCTAATATCTAAGTACAGATGGGTGACGATATCAGTATGTTTGCATGTTTATTGTTGGGAATTTAGAAAGACCCAGTTTTGTTGACTTCTATTTACTCTGTGGAATAGGCAGTGAGGGAGGTCAGCTGCTGAGAGTGATAGAGGAAGTGGTCCTTTAGTGAAAGTATTTTCTGCCTATGCCCATTCCACAGTGTGGTCTCTGTGTTTTGAATTCTGTCAGCTCTTATGCAGGGGCAGTCTCTATGACATCATATTAACTGCTTGTCTCATATTGGCATGATTTTCTGGCTCTTTTATACATGCCTCTCTTACCTCAGTGACAGAAGAAGGCAACTCATGGACAGGGATGTTGGCTCCCCAATACATAATAGAATCTGTGCCCATAGTAGGGGTTTTAAGGGCTTATGAAACTTAAAGGGGTTTATTAAGCGTCTGTCAAATATATAACTTTCTATACTGGGAGCTTAGGGCAAAGACATGATTCCTTGTTCTATATATGGATTTATGTAATAAAATATAGGGATGGCTATCCTCACCTTTTTCAATTAAATGATGATTTTTTGACTAATCTAGTTGTTGCCTCTTCGAAACCTTTCTTGACACCCAGTTTCTCCATTGAGTGCCACCTGAATTATTGTAGCATTTATCACATGGAAGAACATCTGAATATTCATATGATTTTCTTCTCCATTAGTCTGATTCCTTGTGAAAAGTGGCTGAATCTTATTTAGCTTTTATTTCTCAGATCCTAGCCTAGGACCTAGTATACTGAAGATGCCAGTAGAGGTTCTCAAATTAGAAATGCATGGAATTTAAAAGATGAGCAAGACTGAAATCAGTATTGATTCTCGTGATGCCCTTCACTTCCAGGAAGACCTGTTTCTCTCTCAGTTCTCTTTGCCTCATGATTTACCAAATTGCTTAAACCAGAAACTCAGAATCTCCTTTAATTCCTTAAAAATTAAAAAAAAAACAACTCCACCTTATCACAATTTGTAATTATATATTATTTTCTTCTATGTTTATCGTATTATGGATTGTAAGCTCTATAATGGTCAGGAATTTGTTTGTTTCACTGTAGTATACCAGCACCTAGCACAATGCCTGTGATATAGAGCTCATTGATATTTGTTTAATAACTTAATACATGGATGCATCAATGAATAAAATGAATGGATCAGGGGGAATAAGACAGTTTGACCCTACGAGGTTACTGAAGGGATAACATATGAAAATGAACACAAAGATATTTGAAGAGCAAAAGACTTTTACACTTATTAAACATTTACATTATATTAAACTTGCTGTATTCTAGATTGTTTCATAGCTCCATATTTCAATTTGCTTTTGTGCTATGAAAAAAAAAGAGAGAGAGAGAGAGCATGTTGCAATTTAGATTTTCTTGCCACTCCTACTAAGCAGCAGCCTATTGATATACCATAGTTAATCAATTGAAATAAAGTTCTTCATAAAAGAAGACTCAAATCTGATAATGTTTGGATGATTTGTGTATTTATGTGTGGGTGCACATTGTAATACAGACTAGAAAGTTGCACAGGGCTCATAGAGAAGTGTGATGTGTCTCTTCTTTCTGTTCCCAAGGTACTGCTTTAGCTTAATTGAATTGTTTTCTTTTAGACCGTATGTCCAATTTTGAGAGCTAGTAAGTTTTCATGCCAAGTGATATTTGGTAGCATTATTGTTTCCTCTGGCTTCTCTGTCTGTCTTCATTCAATTGTTCATTTCTTTTTGTCATCTAGATTTTCTTTTACTTTCAAATTTTATATCAAAAACCACCTAGTGCAGTGCTCATATCAAGTAGATAAGAGCAACTCAATTTTCTCACTCTTCCGTAACTATCATTTCTCCTCTTGTGTTACATAATCTTTGAATTCTTGAGAATAGCTTACTTGACAAGTACGATTTTATACATGGTGTCAGAAATGGGGGTAACGCTCTAACAAAAGTGGATAAGTAACTTCAGCTCCATTATGCTAAAGATAGGCTCAAATTTGTTATGAGTGCATTCCAGACTCTTGGTACTATTGATTTACACCAGCCTAACTTAGACATCAGTTATTAGAAAAATGTCAGAATTATGGAAATTCAGGCAGTTAGGTATAATACCTATGAGTGATTAAGACTATATAAATGAAGGTGTGTCTCCTATTAATGTAAGGAAACATAAAGTTAACTGCATGAGATTTTTTGACAAAGGCATTATGAGCTAGAAAATACTCATGATTTGTTTTAATTATAACTTTTATCTCTGCAACCTAATCACATAGAATTGACAATAATGCCACTAAGATTATTAACTCATCATATATATATGTGTGTATATATGTGTGTATGTATGCATGTATGTATGTATCTATGTACGTATGTATACACACCTATATGTAAAATTAGTTACCTGTTATATGTAAAGCATTTTCTAAAAAGTCAGTATAGTGAAGTGTTTAAGAGCATTGACTTTGGAATCATAGTTCAAACACCTCTTAGCTCTGTGACCTTGGGCAAATAGCTAAATATTTATGTAATTTTATTTCCTCACCTATGTGATAAGTTTTCTAAAAGAGTTAACATGAAAATAGAATATTTTCTTCGCATTAATATAATCAAATTATGTAAACTCCTTAACATAGATCCCGACACAGAATAAGTACTTGATAAATGACAACCATTCTTAGTCTGATTCCTTTTCTTATTCCCATTTTTAAAATGAATATCATCATTTTTTAAAAGACTACCTTTCATAATAAGGTCATAATATAAATTTTAAATGAAATAATTTGGTGTAGATGTAGATGAAAGATATATTGAAAAAATGCATAAGACATGCTACTTGATGATGATCACTCTAGTCTACTCTTATCACTTAACATTTTGCCGTTGGTTCTAATATTAAACCCAAACCTGCCATTCTATAAATTGCACCCATTTGTCCTTGTTTTGTCAATACAAACACAGTCTAGTGTCAGTTCATGAAGGACTACTATAGCCTGCAATTGCATTGGCTTGGAACTGCCTGTTGTCTAAATAACCAGAGGGAAAAAAGTTGCAAGGTAAAGAGACAGCAAAGGAGGGGCAGGTAGGAGCCAAATTATGGACAACGTTATATCACCAACATGTTTCTACTATAAACAGCACAAATTACATGAGAGGAAAATGCATCAAGCTAACCTTAGCAACTTGTGTAATGATATGGCATCCTTGGTTGGGCAGTCTTAGAATCACTGCAGGGCTTTAAGCACTGTGTCTAAAGTTGGTGTGATCTTGACATCATGGCAGATATAGAATAAATTTAGGGATTTTTTTCCATGTCTTTTATCCCAATTTATTCCTTTGAAAGTGTATTTCAAAAAACTCTGTGGGCCTAGGCTCCTGAATTTGAATATGTATTTCTGCCTAGAGAGACATGAACATGTAATGGCTTGGCGTAATATGAAAGCATAGTGTTTTGTTTTACTTAGGAGGAGTGGGGAAGGGGATAGATAGATTGCTTTTAATAAATAATAACTCAACAACTACATATAGACATTCCACTGGATGCTCACTGTTTTACAGATAAATATATAATCTAATGTAGAGGGCAAAACAAAAACATACAAAAAGATAATGAACAATTATAGGCAGGAAACATTAAGTTACAAAGGAAGGACATTGACAGTTTTTCTGCAGATACTCAGAGGAGGAAAAAACAGTTTCTGGCATCATCAAATGCCCTTGAGATAATATCGAGGAGCTTCTATATTCCTAAGACTAATTTTAGAAGCCCATAACTAAAAAGACTTGCATAGGATGATGGACTGCTCTCTTGAGTTAGGATGACACTGTAGATTGATGGCAGTCCAAGTAAGCACAGGAGTAAGGCTGCAAATGCCGCCATATATTTCTCAGTAATACAGTATTGTTATCTTACTCTCTTTCTACTTCAGCCTCTTAAAATTTTCTATGATTAGTATTGTAAAAAAGTAACCATCAGAATCAAGAGCCAAATCTCTTTAGGAGACAAATATACAAAGTATGAGTGGTAGATAGCACCAGGCTTTCAAACTCCAGACCAAACTAGCAGTTTACATAGAACATATTATTTCAACAATTTTAGGGATTTTGCATAGCTTTAAGGGGCTGCTTTGGATACAGGATCGACCCATCTTCATCAACTCATGTTCTTTAATCAAAATGTCTCTTTCTTAATTGAGTACAGATATGTGCTAAGCATTATGCCAGTCGCTAAGCAACACCATGGTGAACTAGTCCCTACTTTCAACACTTTCAACAAGTTCACCCTTTTCCCATCAGAGGTGGAATGGTAGATTGTATTAATCTCTTGTTAATGAATAATAGGAAGAGATATAGCTTTACTTTGTCAAGAGTGGCACCCACCATACAGCCATTCACCAATTATTTGCCCCTGAATTAGATGATAAACCCTTCATTTATCAAAAGCACGCTGGCCTATCTCACTTTCTATTCATACTACTTATATCAAGGGAGCCTGAGGGCCACTCTTAATCTTACCATATATTCCTAGCTCATTCCCTCTCAGCTCGGAGATGACTATCTCGTACCTTCACTTTTCTTAAAACTTCACTCTCTCTCTCAGCTTAAATTCTTGCTTTCTATTTCAATGAGAAAGTAGGAGCAATCAGAAAAGAACACTCTCTGACCGGCTTGCAGCTGTACTCACATATTCTGACTTACTATCTAGCACCCTATTTGAGACCACCTCCTACCCCATCTCCTCTTTCCCACCTAAGGGCATTTCTCTGGAAATTCTCTACTCTCTTTATGCATCATCAATTTTCTCTCTCCTATGGATATTCTTTAGATACTTGCTGCGATATCTTTTATTTTAAAAAGAATCACTTTATCCTGCATACCTTTTCAGTTGCTGTGCATTTCTCTGCTTTTTATAGCAAAATCCACAAGTAGTATTTATACTCCAATTCTATATCTTTAATTTCTGTTTCCATTCTTATCCAACTTTCCTTCTTTTATTTTTTAAAGATTGCTTTTTCTAATATTGCTGTCATATCAGTTTTGATAGAGTCATCATGGACTTCCATAATTACAAATCCAATGGATGAATTCTCAGTTCTCATTTTAACCTACTCCTGTTTAATACTTCTTACTCTTTGAAAACTTTCTTTATGTGGTTTTAAGGTCATTTCTCTGTCTCCTGGTTCTATTCCTACTAAAGTGGCTACTGTGTCTCTTTCTCTGTCAATGATTTTACCTCACCTCCTTACATCTAAATTTCAGGATAGCCTAGGGCTCTGTCCTAAGACCTCTTCTTTTCTGCATATATGATTATTCCTTAGATGACTTCACCTAGTCTCTTGGCTTTAAATTATACCTGTAAACTGATAAGGCCAAAATTTATGTTTCCAACGAAGACTGGCGGGTTGAGCTTCAGATTTACATATTCGATAGTCTGCTGAGCATCTCTACTTGACTATCTAATAGGCATTTCAGAGTTGTCCAAAACTGAATTCTTGTATTTCCTACTAAACCTATTTCTAACACAATCTTCCCAACCTTAGTAAATGGCAACTTTGTCATTCTAATTGCTTAGGCCAAAAATATTGAAGTAATCCTGACTTCTCTCATTTTCTTACCCTGCATGTCAGTAAATCCTTGTGTCTTTTACCTTAGAAATATATCCAGAACCTGAGCATTCCATACAACCTCCACTGCTTTCATATCGGTTCAAGTCATCACCTTCTGGATGACTGTGAAAGTCTTCTGAGTTGTTGCCCTGCTTTTACTCTGAACAGCAATCTATTTTCCTGTAAAAATGCAAGTCATATTATGTCACTCCTCTGTAAATCCTCTCCTAGATGCTAATCTCACTGAAAGCCCAAACTGAAGTCTTTTTGCTTATTTATACAGCCCAACACGTACCCCTTCTACATCTCCAATCCCTTTTCCTTTTCCTTCAGTCCACTCCAAACACACTGTCCTCCTTGAACATTTCAGGCATACTTTTGCCTCGAATCCTTTACATTTGCTTTTCCCTCTGCCTGGAGTGTTTTCCCTCTAGATGACAACTTGGCTCATTCCTTGGCTTCCTTCCAATCAAACTACACCGTATTAGTGAGGCCTTGCTTAGTGACCCTACATAGCACTCTTCCACATACACACATACACGTACTCCTTATAATTTTTAGCTTGCTTTATTTTTTTTCTCCATATCACTACCACTACCTTTAACTTATCTATTTGTTTATTAACTTTCTCACAATAGAGTACACTCTATGAGGACAGGGATTTGATTCACCATTTTGCAGTTTTAACACTGGGTATAGAATAGTAGCTGATTCACATAGGTGTTTAGTAGATGTTTGCTGACAGAATGAATCAATAAAATGAAGAATGAAGATAATAATACCTGCATTAAAGTTGAAGTGAGGATAAAATAACATACTGTGTATCAACCCACTTAAAAAACCTACAGGATTATAACGTGTTGGTTTTTATTGCTTCTTAGATTCTGCATGATTCTGGACTATGCTAAATAATTCTCATAGACAGTCCAACTCTGCCTTGTGGAAATTAGAGACGGCATGTCAGTCATAGAAAATGGAGAAGAACCCTCTAAATAGAAACAGAAACTGCAAGCCAAGAACTAGTCTACATATATAAGGCAGGAAAAAAAAAACACTGTTGGATTTTCTTTTTTCTTTTTTTTTAACATATTCCTCACAGATAAAAATAGTGTCGGCTTTAAACTTGAAGGATGACATTATATGTGCAGTAGCATATTTTTCATTTTTATGTATAGTTTTTGACAATTAATATGTTAAATGTATTTTTAACTTACAAATTTACATTAATATTGAGTGAGTTTTTGACTTTCCATTCAGTGGCATTTAAATTTTGTACTTAACTTCACATCTGATTTCCTTTAAGTTCAAGCAGAGAAAAACACACATACACATGCAATTTAGGAAATAGACATTTGGAAATTTTATTGCCAAATGGCTCCACTAGTATAAGCCTTTAAAGCAATGTCTTGGTCCATATTTTTTCTAGCACTCTTTTTAGGTCCTATATGGGGAGTCATCCTTGTTACTCTGACCCACAGATGATAGCTCTAGGAGCTCTTTTTCCCAAACCCTAACCCTAAACTATAACCTTTTTTTTTTTATACTATCATTATGATAAACATTATATTATCTTTATGTAAATACAGAGTTTCTTATATATTGTTTTACTCACATAGTCTACAAACTTTGAGTTGCTATATCTGTGCCAGGCATTGTCCTGGGGCTATATGTGCAAAGATGTGTGAGACATGATCTTTGTAACTTTATCTCTTCACTAGACCCTGAGTTCTTTGAAATTAAATGACTAGCACTTATCTTTCTATGCCTGGTGGTTAACACAACACTAAATACATGTATACAGAATTAATGGACGAGTATCCTGGTTTAAAGCAGGAGTTTTGAGGACAGGGTCATCTCTGTGTCTACTGTGCAATGCCTGGCACATAATGAAAGCTCAGCAGGTACATAATGAGCAGTCAAGGAGGTAGCCTCCACCCTAGTTTCTGGAACACGCCAACATCAAAGTACCTGAGAGAGAATCTATGAGCCCCTTTGGCTCAAATTAGACCTCTAATATTAGTGCTTCTCTGGAGACCATTTTCTGTGCATGCATGTATCTTAGAAGCTAGCCAATGAACGCTCTATCTAGGTTAAGCCTAAGGTGCGAGGGCATGACCAGTTACCCAGAATAGTTGCTGAGCCTCACTGACCAGGTTTGAGTGCTGATGCTTTATAGCGTTTCTCTGGCAGACCTTGATTTCATGTCAGTGACACGTGAAATGATTCTTGAAATTTGGGGCAAGTTCAGTGCTTACAGGACTTGTGAAAGCATTTCAGGATGTCACCTCCTACTGGATGAAGAACATTTGGAAAGTTAATTGGCTATTTCCTGACTGAAGCCTGAAAATTGAACTCATCAGGAAGTGCTTCCCAGCATGAATCCATTTTCAGATATTGGTAATTCTTAATTAAAATTGTTTTGATCTCATATGGCACATTTAATCAGCAGTTTCCTGACTAGTTAGTTAAAACAAACCCATATTGTCTCTTATAAGAGTGAGGAAAAATACTGTAATTTCTTTGCTTGTTGAATGGAATCCCTAAATCTTTGCAAGGCTGCTATGCATTTCGAGATCCAGGATATATACTCTGTTCATCCATGTATCTCCAATTACAACATACATACTTTCTGACACATGGTATTTACTAGTCATTACTACTTTGAAGAAATACTGACCAACAGCCCAATGTATGAATGAATAAATTTCTTTATTTAAAGACTCGAAAGGACCAGAGGAGGAGTACTCTAAATAAATTTAAGCTAAATGGTAAGGATTTTGCTGTTCCTGTATTCCCCTTGGCATAATTTTCATGTCACATGCAAATATATAAATATCTCAGAAAACATATAGTACAGTGTATGTAACTTGTTTAGATAATGGTATGTTTTTTTTTTAAATTTTCCTTTTTTACTCAATAATATGCTTTGAGATATTTCCATGTGGTTATAGTTGGATTTACTACATTATTTTTGACTGTATATATGCCATTCTAGTAGCATAGCCATACTACACTTTACCTATTACCTATTTAAAGAATTAGATTTCTTTTACATTTTCAAAGATTCAAGGAATGATACAATGAACATACTTAGACACACATTCTTATGTATTTGGATTGTTTTTTTTTTTTTGTACTTAGAACAAGAATTGTTAGGTCTCTGAGTATTCACATTTAAAATTTTAAGGAATAAATTCAAAGCTACCTTCTGAAGTGGCTTTACTAATTTACCTGGTCACTGACAGTGTAAAACAATATCATTTCCTCATATCCTTGTCACTATTTTATGTTATAAAATTTTTTAATTTTTGCAAGTCTGATTAGGTAAAATGACAACCCATGTGAGTTATATTTTGCATATCTTGGTTTACTCCTCACGTGTAAGGTTAAACATTAATCCTCATTTATTGCCTAGTTCTATTTTCCTTTCCTTAGACTGCCTGCTTCTCTTTCTATTTCTAACTTAATAAACAATGTAAAGAAAGGCATAGTGACCTCGATTAGGGTTAATTAGGTTCAATTAGACCTACTTCTGTAATGCATTTCTCTCTAGATTTATTTGTTTATCTGCTTCTCTATTTGTTAATCAGATTCAAACTGAGCGCATACTGTGTGTCAAGCATATACTGAGTCTGGAGATATGATAGGGAACAATCATAGATCCTCCACTTACAAAGCTTACGGTTAATTAAAGGATATCATCTGCAGTAGCTCAAACCCCTTCTCACATTCCCAGTAGCATTTTTCATGGTATTAGTGCTAACTTTTGCAAATCTATTACTTATTTTTCTATTTTTAAATTTTTCTCCAAGAGAAGGCTCAATGCCCAATATTCTCCTACCATTAACAAAAATGCCATCTGTTTGTAGCCCAAGGTTGTTCAGATATACGTAAGTGTGGATGAATCCTTTCTGGAAGCTACGTTTCTAACTATTGTGATTCTACAAAATAAAAGGAGAGGTAATTAATTATTTTACAATTCTACCCTGTGTCTTTATGGGATCAATTTCCACCCTGCTAATCATGCATAAGGCAAGTCATTACTTCCTAATTATAGGCACCTGCTGATTCACTGGCAAAACGTGGTTGAACTAGCGGCTGCATATGGGCTTAGAAGTGAAGAGAGCGTTCTTGAGAATTTTTAGAGAAAGGGCTCAAACCCTAAGGGAACCCAAAGATCTTTCTAAAGTGTCAGAAGTAATATTTCGTGCCAGAAAGACTTAATCTAATATTTAGTTTAGTCCCAGTGATGTGTATTGAGTTCCATCTTGTATGTAAGAACATGGCAAGATATTGTGGCTCAAACCAAATTCACAAGTGGTGCTAATGAGAGGTAGAAGGCAAACAGACCTAAGTGGATATGGAGACAACAGAACAAAATATCCACTACCACCACTTATTATCAGGAACTCTGGAGAGAGTTTTGTCTGCATTTACATCTCCAATCTTCATGGTATCTTTGTAAGGTAGATATTGATGTTCTAATTTTACAGGTGAGAAAAATGAATTTGAGAAAGGTTAAGAAAGGTATATAGCTCCTTAATGGCTATATGGTCTATTCGGTTCCATTGCCTAGCTCTTCCTCTGGGTCGTTGGCAGTGAAGCTGAGAATCCACTAACGATGTCACTATTAGATAGGAGACTGGGGGCTCCTTGGAGTGACCTGGCAGAGAATTCCTTGTGCTTCGATAGTGCTGAGTCTTCATTAGGCTCTGAGACTACACAGGATGTGGAGGAAGGGATTCAAGCACTTGCCTGTAGTCTTCATAAATATACCAGTTCTTAATCCATTTTCTGTTAATAATATTGCCAAGGGAAAAATATCACATTTTTCAATTTAGAAACTAATATGTTTACTTGATACATCTATGATAAATTTGTTCTTTTGGCCACCTTCACTCCTTATGTTTTAGTAGGAAGAATACAAGTGTTAGTATCTGATAAATATTTTTGTTGTCCTCCAGAAGGAAAAAAAGCACTAATTTTTGACACTAATTTGAAATGAATGTTCTCATTTTGAATGCAGTAGGTTGTTGATCGTTCTGTACCCTGATGGGATGTGAGACCTTTGTGACCAATTATCCACGATATCTGTAGATACTATCAAATGACGAAATGGCATATATGAATGACTGATCAATTATCTTAGCCAAATTTATGGATGACATTTACTGATATATTGCTAAGGAAAACCACCAGCAGCATACAGACTTTGAGTTTTGCAACAGAATGTATTTGTTAAAAGCTCGGGCTTCGTAATCACACAGACTTGGGTTGGTATTCTATTTCTTCCATGAGTTTTATGTCCTAGTACAAATTGCTTAACCTTTCCAAGTCTTAATTTCCTCAATGCAAAATGTGATGATATTAAAGGCTATTTTGTAGACTACCATGAGGATTGAATGAATTAATGCATGTAGAGCCCTTGGCAAGAAGAGTATGCTCAGGGCATGTTAGCCATTATTGTCATTACTTAAGAAATTAAAGAGTAGTATAGTGTTTCTCAAAATATAGTCACTAAAATACCTGCATCAGGAACTCCTAGAATATTTGTTTACAAATTTAGATTCCTGAGTGCCAGTCAGATCTCTTGATTCAGAATTTCTTTTGGGAGAGGGCGAGCATAGAATTTGCACAATAGCATCATTCATAGAGCTCATGCACATTGGTTTGAGAACTATGGTCACAGGAATAGTAGAGTGGGTGGTGATACTTTATGCTCTGGTTTGGCCACATTTATGAGTGACCATCATATGCCAGTATCTGCCTTAGGCACAAGGGAACTGAATTAGAAAGCCCATTTTTGAAATTAGAATACAAGAGAACACTAGCTCTTGTTTCTATTACCAGGTACAATTGTCATTCTGAGACAATGAACTGAAGAGGGAATGTAGATAATTTTGTATCATTTTATTGTAAACCCACAAATGCTTACATATCCATCTTCGAGTGATATAGGGATGCTAAGGTTAAATGCCTTTTCATTCCATTTTTGTTCTGGCATGGACTGAATTGTGTGGAGAGGTAATTTTCCTCTGCTTGGTGGATTGAATATAAACAGGGCAGGGCGATTTTTGCTTCTTTTTAGAAATGTATTTTTAGATAAATGTTTTCTATTTCTGTATAAAGGAGAGAAATGTAAGGATAGTTAAAGCAACACTGGATTCAAGGTGTAGTCCAGTCTTTTCTAATCATAGGAACCTCCAGAATTTAAATTGCTTTTGAAATCGGATTTTAAGGCATGTTTCTTCCCTAGAGTACGTGTTTTTTTCAAGTTACAAAGATACACTTAAGTTTGAATTTTTTTTCCCTTTGGTGGAGACAACAAATTTTTCAACTGTTGACTTTCAAATGATTTTTAACAGTGATTTGGCATGTCCACAAATGTCATCAATGAAGCATTTGCAAGTTTCAGATTCTATATGAACAAGATACATCCAATTCTTGAGATGTCTATAATCCTGTCATTTTCAAATAATAACATTTGCCATGTTACTATCCATAAAGTGATTTTATATATATTGCATTTGCTCATTGTAATAGTTCTTCTAATTGACTCAGTTAAATTTGGGACATTTTGCCTGGTCTGGTTTATGGTCAACCTATAAAACCAGGGTAATTTCCACTCCAGTGCTTGTGTAATTCTAATGGGAATTTTTTCTTTTATATTCCCACCTTAAGCTGACCATGAAGGTCTAGTTTCCAAGTCCAGAAATATGGTATTAGAAGAGATGAAGATTATAATAGAGCAGATTCTTGCCCTTAAAAGTTAAGTGACTAATGTGCTAAATAGTGTTCTTGGAACTCGATATAGGTTAACTCATTTAATCCTTACAACAACTCTATGAGTCAGAGTATTACTTACTCTATGCATTATTATGGCCATTTTACAAATGAGGAAACATAGTCACAGGGAGATCAGGTGATTCTCCCCAAGATCACACTGCTAAAAAATGGTAGTGCTAGGATTAGATCTTGGGCAGTCTGGCTCCAGGGCCCATGCTCTTAACTGCTATTTGTAATTCTCTTCAACCTGGTTTTGAATAGGAAGACAATTTTCCAGGAACCTAAATGCCAAGTGAAAGTAAAACATGATGACATTATTAGAAATTTCACAAAGCAAAAGCCATTAAGTGCCGTTAGGATTTAGAAAAGAGAAAACAGCTTGAGCTAGACCAGTCACAGTAGGCTTGTGGAAGAGGTGGGAGAGGATTTGTTCCCTGGAGGGTTGAATAGTGAGTGATTATATATAGCACATTAGAGTGTAGCGAAGGAGACAGTCTTCATAGTAAAACTGACCTGGGTTCAATTTCTAGTCCCTACAGATAGCTATGGGATTTTTGGCAAATAGCCTCAGTTTTCTCATCTACAAAATATTAATGATAGCATCTATCTCGCAGGTTTTATTTTTAAATGGAACGATGGGGAATGGAAAGATGGGTGGGATACTGTAGATTAGCAGGTGCAAAATTGGGTAAGCAGAAATGTTTATGGAATAATTTGAGAGATTAAATCATCTATTCTAATGGAAGAGATAGAATTTATATGGGACTAATGAGAGAGAGATTTAAAAACCCAGTTCAGGATTAGAGAGTAGCAGAAATCTTTTAATGAATATTCTACCAAAGAGTTCAGGATTCAGTAGGTATTTCTAGTTGAATCTCTTATTAGCCATGTTCAGTATGTGACCTCTCTCTGCTTTAGTTTTCTCACCTAGAAAATGAGGACTAAGTAAAATGAAATATGTAAAGCTTTACACCTCGTTTGTGACACATGCTTAATGGTTAGTTAATGTTACACATTAGTATTATCATCAGTGGTAGTAGTATTCAGCAGGAAAAAAGAAATTGTCCAATGGAGTTTAAGAATGTTATTTTTGAATAAACTATAAATTTATAGGAAGTCATAGCTGAAGGTAGAAATTTAAAAGTAGATATTAGAAGTGATAATTGAAGCTCTAATTATAAATGAATTTTTAATGAATCAATTAAAATATTTGACTATCTTATTAACAGTGTTAAAAGAAAAATGATAGTTTTACTTTGTTAAGTTCTATGATACTAGTGTGTTACTGTTTTAAGTACCATATTTTCAAATAGAGACAAATGACAAATTGGGGTATATCCTGGAGACTGCCAACCAGGAAATGGGAACTAAATTCCGTGAGGGCAAAGGAGCTATAGAATGAATGTGAGTATTTATCCTGAAGATATCAGGGTGCATTGAAGGCTGTTATATGAAAGAGGGGGTAGATGTATTTTGTGTATTGAGAGGATGAAAGGATGGAATAAACTAGGTGTGTTTTCAGTGTGAGAAACAACTTCTTTAACTAATTGTGACCTTAACTGGTCACATTCTAGGAGAGTCTGGATGAACACATCTTAAAATACCGAATAGAGAAGACTCACCTGGTAGATAGGAGGTTTGAGTGATTTGTAACATCACTGTAAACTCTACAGTATTATGGTTAGGCTGGCTTTTAGGCTTACCACATGGAACAGTGAAGGAGAGAGTATTCCTAAATTAGCTAAATAAATTTTTGAAAAAGATAAGAAGGAGAAACTGGAAAAAGATACTCATTTTCACTTGAGACACAGTGTCTAGAATGGTATCATTAAGTCAGGATAGGAGAAATGGTGAGGAAATGTGTGGAAAACCATAGGCTGTTTGCCTAACACTTTTAGAAAGAAAAAAAGGTGATTGGGAAGAGGCATTTTTCATAAGCATGGCTTGGTGGTAATTTAGCCCAGGTTTGTTGTCTGGTGGGAGTTAGGGTTAGGCTATATTGGCATGAAGCTAGGAGAGGGAAAAAAATCCAGATGAATTTCATGATGGGTGACTGCTGTTCCCAACTTGAAAACTACTTGTGGAGGAGGTAGCATAGCAGAATAAAGAACCCCCTACCCACCTATTCATTCAGTAACTACCAGAATGCCAAATATGATGTATTAAGCTCACCTTGAGCCTGTCTCTCTCTACCCTCCCATATGTGTATGTGTATGTACTTGCTGGGAATGTATACCTGCACACACATATGCACATTTACATGTGTATATATATGTACATACATTTGCATCTATATGTACATGTAGGTATGTGTGTATATGTATATCCATATTAGCTTAATCCTAATATCAATATTTAGAGGAATATATTGCCTATATTTTACATATCAGGAACTGGGCTCTCTAAAGTAGTCATTTGCTCAGATTCATATAAGCTGGTAAGTAGCTGCTGGTGATGTTCAGATATTGGTCTACCTAATGCCAAAATAGCATGTTCTTCTAAGAAAATTGGACATTTAGATTATGAAAACTGATTTAGAATCTGAGGTTGCATATTGTGCAACCTTCAGCAAGTCATTGAATTAACTATGTTTCAGTATCCTTCTCTGTGAAATGAGGAAAAGACAATTGCCTTACCTGTGTCATCTGAGAGATGACAGGTTCCCAAATCTGTAACCATCAAAATGTGTTTTAAATAAGAGAGAGATATAGTCAGATTTTCATTTTACATAGATCTGGTAGATAGTGTAGAAGACGTATTTGAGAGGAACTAATACAGCCCCACAGAGAGCCCTTAAGAAGCAATGTTCTTGATAATAAATAATGTACTATCCTAGGGTAATGGCTTAAGAAATATGGAGTAGAGGACATACTTTAAGAAATATTTAATATAGCATTTCTTCACTATTTTTATCATTATCATACCCCTCACCCACCCAAGGAGACCAGGAGACTTTTTAGACATTTTAGTTCTAACCAACCCCCTGTCCAGTAAAATTTTAATATTATAGATATACTACATATCTATTTTTATACAGTATGTATATTTGTATTTTATGCAGAAAATATATTTTTTACTCTCTATATTAATTGGGGTTGGGGGGAGAGATTGATTTCCAGGAATTTGCTTACAGAGTTGTGGGGCTGGCAATCTGAAATTTGTCAGGCAGGCTGGCAGGCCGGAGGCTCAGACAGAATTTCTATGTTACAGTTCAAGAGAACTGTTTCTTCAGTCTGTGCTCTTAAGGCCTTCGATTGATTGGGTGACACATGAACATTATAGAGAATAATTTGTTTTACTTAAAGTCAGCTGATTATATATGTTAATCATTTAATAAATACCTTCATAGAAACATCTAAACTAGTGTTTGACCAAACACCTGGGCAACATAGCATAGCCGAGTTGAGACATAAAATTAACCATCATTCTCTTTCTCCCCAAAAACCAGTTTTCACTTTCCTTGTGATGATATCACCCCTATTGAGAATGCATGATTTAGGAAGTAAAATAGCAGAGTGTACTCTGTGTATTAGAGTAATTTATCAGTTGGATAAATGAGGAAAGAGATAGGCCTCAAAGTTGGTTTCCATATTTCTAAGTTGAGCAACTGAGCAGATGGTGGCGCCTTTCACTGAGACAGGAAAAGCAGGAGGGAAAAAGAGTAGATCTGATGTGGAATATGATAAGATTTATATACAACCATGTGTGCATTTTACAGTGACACTTCAACATATTCATTCATAAGTCTCTAACTGCTTATGCATAGAATTGAATAAAATTTATTAGAAAATCTTTGAAAAGATAAATTATTTTTTTATAAGCTCAATGATAGCATGATTTCTTCACTTGTAGTAGGCAGGCATAAAAGCCCTTCAGGAAATATTTGGTATCATTTTCTTGGTTGTATTATATCTGTACTACTTGGATATGTACAATAGAATATGATGTCCTGAGAACAAAAGTGTTAATTATGTGGCATTTAGTTCATCCTCATATTTGTGTTGTTAATGAACATGCCCATGGACTTAGTCATTATCTGCCCTTTATATATATTACTTTTTATTTTGCTTTTCTTTCCAACTAATTGTGAGCTTATGAAGAAAAGTAATAGTGGCGATTAAATCAACAAATATTTCGAATATAAAATCATCTTATGTGTCCCTACAGAACTCAGATGAGTGCCTTGGACATAATAGGTAGTTAATAAATGTCAATTTTTTGTCAAAGTGAAAGTTGTGATACAATTCAGTATAAGTTCTATAAGTACCACATATCATTACTTCTTATCAATTACTTTTCACAGATTTATAAAGCAGTGAGGATTATTTTCATCTCATGACCTAGATTTTATATTTCATTTAGGAAAGAATAGGAAAAGCTCAATTAAGCGCCTACAAGTTAGAGGGACATATAGTTTCTTGGTACTAATGTCTGTTGTTCATAACTTAAAACTATTTGTTTTGTAGAAAAATGTTCTATGCCGATAATCACATAAGGCTTTAAAGATCCTTTTAGTTATAATGTCTACCATTTTTCAATGTGATTGCCTCATTACATATGGAATCTATATTGAATTTTTAAGAATTCCTCAAAGTAATGTCAGTTCATATAAAAGATTTACTGCTGCATCACTTAATATTGGGAAAATGGAGAAAAGGTGCATATTTTTTAATCACAGTAAGAACTATAGGCAGTGGCCTGGAGGACAATTTGGGATTAATCATTGTAATAGGCCAGATTTCACAGAAAACAGTCTCAAAAACTCTGATATTTATATGTAAGAGTTTATTAGAAAATGCTCTAGGAACCAAACTGGGAGAGGTGAGGGACCCAGAATTAGGCAAAGGGAGTAAGTTGAACCAAGATCCAGTTATAACAGAGTCCTCAGATCATTGTACGTGGAGCTTTAGAGTTGGAAGGGCTCTGGATAGTTATTCTTATTGAAGCAAGATTTGCTGAGTCTTTGAATCACCACATCAACTAGTCATTGGATGAAAGTTGCCCAGGAGAGGGGGGAGTAATTTTGTTCAAGGAAAGTTCCTGGAGAGAGAGGCTCAGCTGTGAACCTATGCAGCTAACACTTATCCACTGGGGGAATGAATGTGTTGATCCTGAATTTTACCATAAGTCCTTAATGTAAGATTTAATTTAGTTATTACTGTTTTAGTACCTTAATGCTACATTTAGAATTTTCAGTTGTTTAATGACCAGATTACTTGATTAAACCATCTATTATTTAATTTAATTAAGGTACATATAAGTATTTCATGATGTGTTATTCCAATTTTATTTCTACTCCACACCTACTGGCAGCTATTTAAAACAATTTTTAAGCTGCTATATACTGTAGATATATTATTAGAGTCCTTATTTTTCTGTTCTACTGATCGCAAAGATCAGAAGCCACAACATAGTTGTAATGAGAGTATTATTAACTCTTTCAACAAACTTTTGATTTCAAATATTTCAAGGCCAGATCCATGTATCATGCCCTTTTTGCTTTACCAGGTTTGCCTCTTCAATTAATTTAGTGATATATAACTTTCAAAGCACCCATTTCTATTACCTTATTAGATCTTTATGAAGTAATAGTTAAGATCATGGATTTGCATATTAAATAAACTTGATTGAAACATTTTTCTTTGCCCCTAATAAGCCATATGACTTTGGGTAAGAACTTATATTCTCTGAGTCTCAGTTTTTCAATTAGTCTGTAATATTACTTGTAGAGATAAAATATTTAACACAGAGTTTTACTTAATAGGATTTCAATAAAAGGTTCCTGTTATTATCTTCTCAACAATACTGTATAGTGGATAAGGTGGAAACCACTTGCCCCAATTTTAAAATACATGATGAAGGGTAGAACATATGATTTAAATATAAAATATTTTTATGTAGAGTTTTAGCTGGAAGGCAGTTATCAATAACTAATTAATCCAGAGTTGTCTCTTACAACTTTTCAATTGTTGCACTGATATAGATTTTCATCCATAAATAATGAATTATTCCTTTCTCTAGTACATAAGTGAGCCTCATCCTATTTTCTGAATTACTTAGAGAGTGCTATAACTACATAGAATCTGAACTCTGTTTAATTTCAGGTAGCCAAACTGAAAAAGACACAATTTCAGGTTTTATCAGTACCACGTTGAGGAATCTCTGACCCTTCTTTTTTACAAGTTATGCTCATCTTCACATCTGGTTACACTAACCTTAAATCCTCCTGCAGTTGAGTCATCCAAGTATTGAATATGCTGAAATGAGCTGGGGGAAATTTCTAGGGTCACATGTTATGTTAGGAACAAACTGACTGAAGTATTGGAGCACTTGCTCGAGGAAGAGATTATAAGAAGGAATGAATTGAAATGACACCGAGAGCAAAACTGATGGGAAAGTTAATGGAGCCAATGCCTAGACATTTTATGCTTTAGTTTTACAAATATTTTTATCCACTAAAACAAAAATGAGCAAAATACAGTACAGAAATGTCTGATAACGTAGCCTCAGAATTTATAGTTCACTATTGTTCAGGATTTCACAAATAGGATTCATTTGAGTGACGTTTGAAATTGTATATATGTTCCTAGGAAGGACAAAAAATAGAATATTTGTATCTTAACCATCGACTTTCCTTTGGGAGGAAATACTAAATTTCCTCAGTTTTTATTGACTTACTCTTTTGAGCCTTGACTGACATGCTACCCTTCAAACAATGTAACACTTACCTCTTGAGAGACTTGTCCTCAAAAGCAGGCCATTGGTTACTGGCATCAAAAAGTAAGTTGCTAATTTTGTTTTTGTAGCTAATCTAGGCCAAGTAATACATGAGCAAATAACATAGCAAACATATTCAAATAATGTGTATTATTTGAAAATATTTGTAGAAAATATTTGTAGAAAAAGGATACCATTACAGGTGAGGAATCACAATGAATCAGACGGAAATTTCAATAAAAAATAAAGCATGGGTAACAGAAGCAAAATAGACAACTGGGACAACATCAAACCAAAAAAGCTCTGTACAACAAAGGAAACAATGAACAGGATGTAAAAACAGCCTACAGAATGGGGAAAAAAAATTATAAACCATTTATCTGACAGGGGGTTAATATCCAAAATATTAAAAGAATTCCTACCACTCAATAACAAAAAATCAAATAACATGATTAAAAAATAGGCAAAGGACTTGAACAGACATTTCTCTAAAGAAGACATACAGATGGACAACTAGTATATGAAATGATGTTCACCATCACTAATTATGAGAGAAATGCAAATCAAAACCACAGTGAGATCTCACCTCACTCCTTTGTAGGACAGACATTATAAAACAACAACAACAACAACAATAACAACAACAATGAAATGCTCAGGAAATAATAAATGTTGATGAGGATATGGAGAAATAGGAACTTTTAAATACTGTTGATGAGAATGTAAAATGATGCAACCACTATGGAAAACAGTATGAAGAGTCCTCAGAAAATTAAAAGTAGAACTACCACATGATGCAGCAGTCGTACTTTGGGTACTTAGTCACAGAACAAATACCACATGGTTTCATTTATATTAAGTATCTCAAGTAGTCAAATTCATCAAGCTGAACAGTTGAATGATGATTGCCAGGGACTAAGGGGAGGGTGAAATGTGGAGTTGCTAGTTAATGGGTATAAACTTTCAGTCATCTAAAATGAAAAAGCACTAGAGATCTACTGTGCAACCTTGTGCTTATAGTTAACAAAAGTGTACAGCTATACTGTACACTTAAAATTTTGTTAAGAGGATGGATCTCATGTCATATGTTTTTTACTACAATGTTTATAAACATCACCATGTACTATCTACTTATTTACTTATTCATTCAATTGTATATCTTTAAATTGAAGTAAAATATAAATATAAAAATCACACTAGGTATATATCTTGGTGAATTTTCACAAAGTGAATATGATCACTCATATTTAGAGAAACAAATATCAGCAAAACGAAAACTCGACTGTACTCTCAGTCACTAGCACCTAATATGGCAAAATTTATGTAAATTGACATTTAAGTAAATGGAGTACTCCAGTATTTTCTGCCTTGTTTCATGCAACAATATGTTAGTGAGATTTATACTGTTGCATGTTGAAGCAATTTGTCCTTTTTCTTTCCTCTATAATATTCCATTGTAAAAATAAACTACACTATGTATTTACTCTGATGTTGATGAATATTGGTTTGCTTTTCAGTTCTAGGCTATTATGACTAAATCTGCTAAGAAAATTTTTGTAAATTTTTAGTGTGCATTTGGTTATACAAGTAGGAGTAAAATTGTTACATCTTAGAATATGTTTAGCTTAGAAGATTATAAAGAGTTTCCAAAGTGGTTATATAAATTTGTATCCTCATCAACAATATGTTAGTTTCAGCTGCTGTACATTTTTTCAGTAGCTACTTTGGTGAATATACAGTTATGTGCTTTTAATTTTACAGTTCTCTGATGACTAATGAGCTTGAAAATGTTTTCATCTTTATTAGTCCGGGGTTTCTTTCTCTTATCTTATTGATTTGATTGACATAAGTTTCTGGATATACTTTGGGTATATATACCGCAAATATTTTCTCCCTTTCTTTTGCTTCTGTTTTCCATTTTCTAAGGTGTCTTTTGAACAAAAGTTCTTACTTTTGTCTTTGTAAGGCCATAAAGTCTTTTTGTGTTTTTTAAAGAAAATCTATGCCTACCCAGCTTCGTTAAAATATTTTTGTATGTTCTCTTCTAGAATTTTTCACATTTAGATCTATAATTGACTCGGAATTGATTTGCATGTAGTGTCAGGTAGAGGATCACAAATCTTTTTTCCTCATATGTTTACTGAACACATTATCTTTTCCATCACTGAATTCAGGGGGCTTTGATGTATATTAGGTAACCATATCCTGTATAAGTAGGTCTATTTTTAGACTCTATTATCTTGGTCTATTTATTTATCTTTATGCAAATAGAATAGTCTTTTAATTACTATATGTAATACATTTTAATATCTGGTAGTGTAAGTCCTTAAGTTTTATTTTTATTCATAATTTTCTTGGCAGTTCTTGAATATTTGTGTTTCTATATACATTTCATAATCTATTTGTCATTTTCCACAAAAATCCTTGCTGAGATTTTGATTGTGAATTGATTGAATCCATGGAACAACTAGGGAAGAATTTACATATTTAAAACTTTGAACTTATAATTAACTAATATAATATATATATGTGTATATATATCCTCATTTAGATCTTGATTAATTTCTTTCAACAGGTGTTCATAATTCTCTGTGTAGGGGTCTTGAACATCTTTCATTATATTTATTTATTGAGATATGATATGTTTTGATGCTATTGTAAGCACTATCATTTTCAATTGTATTTTTCTATTATTTGTTGGTGATATATTTAAAGAAATGCTATCTATTTTTGTATATTGACATTGTATATAGAGAACTTGCTAAATTCACTTATAATATTTGGTCTATAGATTCTTTTAGATTTACTATGTATATAATACAATTAGCTGAGAAAACTGATGGTTTTATTTCTTCTTTTCGTCTCCTAATTTTTAAAGCTTTTATTGCACCGGTAAAACCTTTGGTACAACACTGAATAGAAGTGATGATAGCTGACATTCTAATCTCTCGGAAGAATATTTTAATATTTCACATTAATGTCTATAAAAGGTTTTCAGACTGAGGTTAAGTGAGATTAACAATTCAATAGGTAGGTTTAAAAAAATATGACTCAGCAGAAGAGATGGCTAGTAAAAGATTAATAAATCCAAAATGAAGCAGTGAGAGCAAAGGATTTACAATGATTTTCAAATGCTATAAAACACATATAGATCATAGTGAAAAGAACTAAGTATGTGTTCTGCTTCCTATATTCTCTTATTTTATTTTATTTTTTGCTTCCATGCTAATGAGAAAGAGTAGCCTGTAGGTTTTTTGGTTTTTTTTTTTTTTTTTCCATTTTTGTGTGAAAGTTCTGCTGGCCTCAAAAAAGTTATACTGGAAATGTTTTAACTTTTTCTATTGTCTGGAAGTTTGTCTTAGTATAACATTTATTTTTTCTTTACTCCTTGGAAGAATTTACCTCCACAGTCTTTTGTGGTGGTTTTTTCTTCCTGAAATAGCTTTTAAATTAACAATTCAATTTATTAAAGATTGGAACATGCACATTTTCTATTTATTCTTCTGCGAGTTTTGGTATTTTTTTCTCCCTAGAATTTCATTTCAACTAAATTTTTAACATTAATTGTTGTTTGTAATGTCCCCTGTAAAATCCTAAGTGAGGTTTCACTTTTCATTCTAGAATTTTGTAATTTGTCTTATTTATTTTCTTGATTTTCTCAATTCTACATTTATGTTTTATTAATCACTGTTTTTTAAACTTTATTATTTCCTTTCTTTATTTGAATTTTTTTCTCTGTACTTTTTCAGCTTCCTGAGATGAAAAAATTTGCTTTTCAGACTCTCTTAAAAAATACATGTATTTAAAGGTATAAATTTTCTTCTAAGGACTACTTAGAATAACAAATATTATGTTATATAGGCGATATTAATTTAGACTTACCCACATATTAACCTTTTTTTTGACTTTTATCCCTTTCTGCATTTCTGTGTTTCCTTCTAGAATAATTTTCTTTCTACTCGAAGAACTTCCTTTATTATTTCTTTTTAACGTAGATCTGCTGGTGATAAAATCTCTTAGGTTTTGTTTGCTGAAAATATCTTCATTTTATCTAAATTTTGAATCCAATTTTCTCTAAATATAAAATTAAAGTTTGGCAGTTAATACTTTACAGATGGCTATGATGACAAATGAACTTCCAGTCTTATTGTTGCTCCTTTATAATTAATGTCTGCTTTTAAGATTTTTACTTCGTCATTACTTACCAGCAGTTCGATCATTATGGGCTGTGGTGTGTTTTCTTTGTGGTGTGTTTTCTTCATCCTACTTGGGATTGGTAGCACTTTTCGAATCTGTGACTTTCTATCTTTCATTATCTTTGAAAATTCGTTAATTGTTATATATCGTATAATGCATCTGTCATATTGTTCCTCATCTCCAATTCTAGGAGCCCATTAACACATACTTAGTTCTTTTCACTATGATCTGTATGGGTTTTATAGCATTTGAAAATCATTGTAAATCGTTTTTGCTCTCACTGCTTCATCTTGGATTTATTTATTAACTTTTCACTAGCCATCTCTTCTTCTGAGTCATTTTTTTTAAACCTACCTATTGAATTGTTAATTCACTTAATGAACCTTTTTAGTTCTCAAAGTTCTATTGATTATTTTTTATAGATCTAGCTCTCTGGGAAAATTCTCTGTCTTTTCATGTTTTAAAATTAACTTTTGAAATAATTTTTCTACTGAAATACAACATATATACAGAAAAGTACCTATATCTTAAGGGTACCATTTATTTTCTTAAAACATATAAACCATGGTTATTTCAAGGGCCATTTCTAAGTAACTCATATTTGAATGAACTGTAGGTTCTATTTTTAATTTTTCTTTTATTTTTGCTTCTTAGCAAACTGGTAAATTTTAACTGAATGACAGCTATTATATACAAAAAATTGTAGGTAATCTGAATGCCATCATCTCCCTTAGAAAGATTTTACTTTTGCTTCTAACATACAGATAGATAGATCAGGGGCATATCACTTTAATCCAATTATGGACCAGGCTGAATAGAGGACATAATTTTAGTTTTTATGAGGGTGGTCTATTTTCAGTACACCCCTATCCTTAACCCTAATCATACCCTAGCCTTAACCCCGAGATGGGCATTTCCTCAACAACGAGCCTCGAAGTCCAATTTTCATGCTCTCTAAAAGTGTGTCATTGTTAAAAGTTCTGATTTGCTCCTCATAGGTTTCGCTCCTCTCAACTTCTGAGTTTCCTTCCCTGCTCTGCTGATGAATTTACTGTTGCCTTGAGACTTAAAATGGCACATGGTGCTGGCCTCACTTCTTTGCACTTTTTTTAACTACGAGATCTTGAATCCTCAAGTCTCAGCTTTCCTTTCAACCTCTAACACTAATTTCTGTTTCCTCAGTCCCTTGAGACTGCCACAAGCTTTACTCAGCAGCTGTTTTTCTGCTGTTTTCTGTTCAGCTCCTCAGCCTCCTGCTCTGCAGTGGTTACAAATAGGAAAATCCTTTGGGGAGAAAAGAAGTGTTGAGCTCACCTCAGTGAGCTTTCTTCTCTCAGAGATTCTGGTTCCTCAAATCCTGGCTGTCTCGATAACTGGCTCTTTGGTAACTTCAAACATGTTTTGATAACCCAGGTTTTTGAGTGTTTCTCAGCAGGAGGTTTGGAGCATTATAGACTAGTCCATCATAGACAAAGCTGAAATTCTCTCTCTCTTTGTCTCTCTGTCTCTTTCTCTCTCCAATTTTAAAAATATATATTTTTTGAAAATTATAATACAGGAATTTTTTCTTCTAGATAGAATTGTTTCAATTGGATGGTTTATGTTTGACAAAACAACATGAGAGTGTGATTTGTCCAAAGTCATTTATTCATCTGATTTATCACAGAAATAGTGTTAGAATCTAGTCCATTGTTCTTTGCTCTTCTAATTACTCTGCTGCCAAATTTAACTTGTTTTGATTTTAAAATAGTTAAGGTCTTTAAATATTTGACAGTCATTAGGGAGATAAATGAATTGCTCCCTTCATTAGCTAATTGATTCATTTTTTGTACTTTCCTCTCAACTTTACCCACTAAGTAATGTTTTTTTACTATCTTTTTGCCTACCTACATCTGCCAAGTCTTAAAAGACTGGCAAGAATAAAATTTATACTATGTTCACCTCTCTGAACCACCCACTCTCTGAGGCAAACAGGGCAGGTATAATTATGCTTATGTGGCAGATGAGCCAAATCAGTCTCAGAGATGTGACACAATTTTTCCAAGTTAGCAGAGCCTGTACTATAATCTGGACCTCTTGTTTGAGTGTTTATTTTTCCCTCACTACTAAAGTAGTGGGCAACTCACAAAGTCTTATGAAAATCATGAATTGGAGGATTATAAGGCATGTCAGTGATAATCTTGTCCAATTCTGTGAATTTATAAAGAGAAAACTGAGGTCATAGAGGAGAGTGGCTTCCTCAGAGTCACATTACTAGGTAGTCGCTGCATTGATGTCAGAATTCAGGCTCAAGGTTCATTTCTTCACTTTTGATGGGAAGAAAGCTAGACTGGAACGGAGAAGACAATGTAGAGAAAAATTTAAAAAGCACAATGCAGTGGAATCAATACAGTCGAATATCATGTAATTTAGAGTAATAAATAAATTGATTTAAGAAGCACTTTTCATAGATATGAGTTATTCTGAGCTCCAAAGATAACTAAACACAGGACCATACAATGAAGGAAGGTTGTTGGATTTCCATTTACCTGCCAGGTCATAGACAACTAAAATAAGTACATTTCTGAGGACACTTTCAATGTTGTGATGACAAGATCTCCCCAATTGATAATATATAATGGGAAAGCTTATGAATCTTCCTCTTTTTTAAAAAATTGCTCATAGCAACACAAAGGAAATTTTCAAAGATGTACTGCTTGACCATCAATTTATATACCAGTAAATAAATATTACTAGTTACTCTAGTTTTTTATGTCAGTAATTATACTGCCAAATCATTTTAACAACTGTTAAGTAATTGTAAGTAAATCAAAATATTCATTAGTACTTCTTATAAATTAACTATCGAATTTGGTCCACATTTTAAAAAATTATATAAAAACTATGACTTCTCATGTAAGTCTATATTCCTTTTTAAAATTGATTGTTTTGAATATTAAATCTATTCAATCTATTAAGTTATTTGTGAGTTTTAGGTTTAAATAAAGGGATTACCTTGATTTTAAAGACAACCATTTTTTGAGGTAGTGAGAATTATTTTTTATATTAAAAGATCTAATTTTCATATACAAAAACAGACTATGAACTCCTAAGGACAGTATTTGTTCATTTTTCCATTCATTCCCATGCTCATCTGATTTTTGTCACTTAGGAACCTTCATTATACCTCCTTGGCCTTTATGATGACATTTTCAACGTCAGGGAATTTTCTCTTTGCTTTTCTTACATATTGATTTTCAGTCCTAGAGCAAACATACTCAGTCTTCTTGATTCAAGAGAGCAATTTTCTAGCTATTCTCTCTAAAATTTCTCATAATGAGAAGTGTCTCTTTCTAGCTGTTGTAGAATTATTTATAAGTTAACTATATTGCTTATTAACCATTTTGATTGATAAGATATAGCACAAAAGCTATTGAGTTCTCAAATTACACTAAAAAAGCATGATTTTCCAGATGGTTTGAGGGAATACTAATGTTTATTGGGTGCCTATTAGGTGCCAACTCTAACCTGGATACTTTCACATATAATGCATTCTTTACTCTTACCATCCACTATAGGGAAGATATAATTAGCTTGATTTTAAAGATTATAAAACTAAGATTTAGAATGACTACCAAGGTTATGTAGCTAGTGAATTCGGGATTAGAATTTGAACCTAGGTCTATGTCTCAGCCATACCTTTCTCAATTCTATACTATAAAAATATTCAATCTACTCAATCATTTTACACACCTCTAATAATCATCCATCCTTTAATAGTTGTTTAATATCTGTATTTATTGCTGAAAAAAGAGGAGCGTGTTATTTGTTTTGTTAATTATTGCATTCCTAGAGCTTAGCACAGTGCTTGGCACATAGTTAAACCTGCATACAGTTTGTAAGATGAATGAATTGAAAAATTAATAAATGAACTCATATTTTAATTTATACTTTATTTTATAGGGGAATTTATGTAATATATATCTACAAATTCACATAATTTGATAAGTTGCCTGGCAGATTCCTTAGGACTGCTAATGGTATATATTCTTGCAGAGTTAGAAATAGATACCTCTGGTTTTACTGTAAATATATATTTCTTCCAGTAGAGTTAAGTCAATATTGCTGGACTGAAACTGGTAAAGAAGCGATGATTATATATCAATGTCCTAACATCCAGTTAAAAGTTTTGAGGTATTATTGACAGGCCAGAAACAACCCTCTTCATTTACCTGCAGAAAATGGAAATCATAGAAACTTGATACATTTTGCCTTCTTTAAGAAGCATGATGACTTTTTGAAAACTCCTGTTGTTCTTCATAGTATACTGGTGCTTGGCTGGCTCACTTAATCATTGTGGAATTAATGATGCCACTAGTGGCTTGAGGCTTTAACTGGGTGGGTACTTGTGCCCAGCTACACAGTAAAAAGGAAACCGATTAAGCATTACAACAACGCTAATGTTGAGTACAGAGGCTGAATGCCCAGTAAACTACAAGCTTATTGGAGTATATAGAAAAAAGGTTGAGTAAGTTTTAGACATTTAGACATGATCGAAATCTGGATGGAAACTGAGCGATGATCAGATCTGACATAAAAATGCATTAGGAATATAATATAGCACATTATTTCCTAGGTCTACTGTTTGTTAAACATCTTTGATTCTTTTTTAGATCAGCTTTCTTTGAGAGGAAAGCTCACAAAACACATTTCTCATCAATAGTGATCCAACATTGAACAAAACTCCATCCACCTTCTTCGAGGAATGTTTGAAACCTTTGGTGAGAAGAGTGGAATGAGGTGGCTTTGGAAATGTTTTCTTCTTGCTTTTTGTTTCTTTCTCTACATTTTTGATAGTGAAACTCTAATCTTGATTAACAATATTCTCGTGGTACTTTTGACTCTAGAAAGTTTGAGGGTATAGGTAAGGTGTAAAAAAGGAAAGAAAAAGCCTTGATTTTTAGGTCTAGTGCTGTTTTCTACTTTTGGAAAAGGGTTATTTTGATATTTTCTTCTATGCGATCCAGCCCAGATGACTAGAGTAAAAGGGCAGACAGGATTTAGGATAGAGCTCTATTAAGAATGTTTTTACATGTGCGTTTTTCATTCCTTCTTTGTTCCCAATAAAGACTTCCTGAACCTTTTACCCTCAGTCCAGAAGATGTATGTGTGCAATTCATTTGTGTGCATCTGTCTGTCTGTCTGTCTGTGATGACACAGTGGGTCAGTTCACTCTTCCTGTAAAGGATGAAGTTGCTGAACGATCCTCTGTATCTACCCAAATTTGAGGATTTTGGATGCCAATAGTTGGGAAGACTGCATTTCCGGGAAAGGTGAAGAGAGACTCCTACCAATTCCTGAAAAGTAGAAGTTTCCACCCCAGGTGTGCAGGTTTACATTAGGCAAATTGCTAGAAAGGTGATGAGGAATATGGCAATATATTGGACATTAGTCAATTAATGACTTTTCAGCCTTGTTATAATCTTTTTTTTTTTTTTTAACGATAATCCTTTGATACAACTTACTTTATTCTACTTATAGTTCTCCCACCTTATTTCCCCCCTTAAGTTTTTGGTTACAAACCTTACATGGCTTTATATAGTGTAAAGACTTTGTAGACGCTAAACTCTGGGGACTTGGTAGGTACTTAAACTACTGATGGTGAAAAATTTTTTTTTTTTCCCTTTTCTTTTTAAAAAATATCCTGATGTTGAACATAGGGTCCCTGGCCTATTCTGTAGCTGCTTCCCCTAGTTTTCATAATAAATAAACCAGACACATCCTTCCTGAAGGATTTCTCTTGGTTACATTAGTATGTAGAATTATGACATCTGTGTATATAAATTCGACTTCTATCAGCAAGTACAAGGAACAGGGAGAAGAGCAGTGCTTCCTTCTTTTTTGTGCCTCGAGGGAGCTTGAATCATAAGTGATTTTTTTGTTATTGAGATGTAATTGACATATAACATTATGTTAGTTACAGGAGTACTGAATAATAATTTGATATTTGTGTACATTGAAAAATGATCACCACAATAATTCTAGTTAACATCTATTACCATACATCGTTACAATATTTTTTTTTCTTCTGATGAGTCCTTTTAAGACTTTTATTAGCAACTTTCCAGTATTAACTTTAGTCACCATACTGCAATTAAGCCCCCATGACTTATTTACTTGTTTTATAACTGGAAGTTTGTACCTTTAGACTCTCTTCACTGATTTCGCTCATTCCCCCACCCCCTGCTTCTGGCAATCACCATCTGTTTTTTTGTATTCATGCAGTATTTGTTTGGTGTGTTTTCTTTTTAAGATTCCATATATAAGTGAGATTTTATGGTGTTTGTCTTTCTCTCTCTGACTTATTTCACTTAGCATAATACTTTCAAGATCCATTCACGTTGTCACAAAAGGCAAGAGTTCATTCTTTTTTATGGCTGAATAGTATTCCATTGTGTGCGTGTGTGTGTGTGTGTGTGTGTGTGTGTGTGTGTACCACACTGTCTTTATCCACTCACCCATCAATGGACACTTAGACTATTCCATATCTTGACTATTATAAATAATGCTGCAGTGAACATGGGGTTGCAGTTATCTTTTCAAATATATTTGTTTTCTTTGGATAAATACCTAGAAATGGAATTGCTGGATCATATGATAATTTCATCTTTAGTTTTTAGAGCCTTTATATTGTTTTCCATAGTGGCTGCATTAATTTATATTCCCACCAATAGTGCATGAGGGTTCCCTTTTCTCCATGTCCTTGCCAACACTTTTTATTTTTTGTCTCTTTGATAATAGTCATTCTAACAGATATGAGGTGATATCTTGTAGTTTTTATTTGCATTTTTCTGATAATTAGTGAAATCGAACACCTTTCCATATACCTGTTGGCCATCTCTATGTCATCTTTGAAAAAATGTCTGTTCAAATCCTCTGCCCATTTTTAAATCAGATTGTTTGTTTGTTTTTGCTATTGTGTTCTATGAGTTCTTTATATATTTTGGATCTTAACTCCTTTATCAGATATGTAATTTGTAAATTTTTTCTCCTATTCATTAGGTACCTTTTTATTTTGTTGATTTGAAAGTTCTTGTTTAGGACTACTGACTTACTTTCCTGTTTATATCATCTAATACTCCATGCTATAAGAAAATACAGGTAGCACTTCTGCTGCCAGTCATGTACTACAACTAAACATTATTTTAGGAAATATTGTCAATTATCACATGTTTATTGAGAACCTGGTAGCATATAGTGAGTAGAGACTACAGATGCTAAACATCCTCCAACACAGTTCTCCCCACCCTCAACAAAGAATTAAAATATCAGTAGTGTTCAAGCTGAGAAATTTTAATCTAATGGTAAAGCAAATAATTGTGGCCAGTCTTTCATAATGCAGATGTAGTGCTAGGTACTAGAGATAGTGTAATCAACACAGCAGATATATTTTTACCCTAAGGAAATATAGTTCATTTACGAAGGCACACATTAAACAAGCAATACTGCTAAAGTCTGCTAATTCCTTTTTTAATGAAGTTTATGAGCTAGATTCTGGGATATGATATAAGGGGTACCAGAGGACTGGCAATAATTTAACTCACCATAGGATGCATACTACATGTCCTAAATTTCTAAACCTATAGCTTTCTACTTGTGCTCACTCTTCAACAACTAGTGTTGCAGAAGATTGAAAGGCGATGAAACACATGAACTTCTTTAAGAATGTCACAATATTTAGTCATAGGGAAAGGTCGATATATAAAAAATAATTGAGGAATAAAGAAACTATATGTATGCATATCTTTGTGGTATAGGGTCATTGAATTTTGGCACTAATTACAGTAGCTTAACGTCTTTATATAATTTTACTGGGTAAAGAGGAAGTTTTGGGGCATTATAAAATTAACGACAAAGAGAATAACAAATATTCATTTTTCCATGGTCTCCTTAGATTGTCCTACATGTTTGTGCATTTATGAATAATTCTAATTTCAATATGCAAGAAATGTTTATCCTGATTTTCTCATAAGTCTAATTTGCATTTTATTAAGAGTATTCATATTTATCACTTTTAATGGCTCCATAAAACTTTGTTGTATTAATAGACCATAATTTGCATAAAACTTTTTCCCTATTGACATTTAAACCTCTTTATTTTTACAGATGACAAAAGTGAAACTCAGAGATTTTAAATGGCTTAACTAAATAATTATAGAATAACAAAATGTCCAATGATATTAAAAATTCATATGTAATTAACATAGAAAAGTCTAAATATTATTTCTCACATTTCTCTTTAATTCACAAAGCAGAAAGACAATGTGTGATTACAGATTCCCAAGGGGTCCTATGAGTAGTGTTAAGGTCTCTCTCTGGTCAACCTCATATTGATTATATCAGTGGAGGCACGTGATAGTAAGTGATCTTGTCTTCCCCATGCTTCCTTTAATTTGGTGGAATTTCCTGGGTATGGAATATACCCATTTTTTAGGGATTTAGGGCTTGTAGTTTGTCATAATGTAAGTAACGCTAATGACTAAAAGGAGGAAGACTGCTAGTTTTCTCATTAACATGTTTTAATCTTGGAATCTAATCATTTTTAGTCTGACAGTTTGATGATAGGTACTTTTGTACTGAAAAGGCAAAAAAAAAAAATAATTGCCTTTGTATCATATATTGGAGTTCAAACGAGGTATTACTTTATGAAAAAAATGAGAAAACACTATGAAAACTGAGAAAACTATCATCAGTAAAACAAATCAGTAGACTTTTAGCAAGGCAACCTTTGTGCATTTTATTATGAATAAAAGCTAGAAGAGAGATCTCTAAGGCAACAAGAAGAGGGTGCTCATGAAGGTAATATGCAATATTTCACTTAGTGGAAACTACATTTTCACCTATTAATAAACAGAATGTCTTTAGTTAAAGCAGAAATGACTATTTCACATTTACTAGTGACTTTTTACAGGATGTACTTAGGACGTGTACCTAAGACATGCAAGCATTACCATGAGGCAGTCTCATTTTTTAAATTTAGTTTTCTCTGTCTAATATTAAAAGCAGATGATTCTTATTTCATTTAAAATAATTTCTATACAAAATTTTATACTTCAATTTACAAAGTACTTCCATAGAGACCCCATTTAATTCTTCCAATAATGCTGAGGTGAGTGACCTTGTTTCCATTTTGCAGATCACAAATCAAATCTTTAGAAGATTATGCAGTATATTGTATTCTAGATTGCACAGCTAGGAAGTCAACTAAGTATTCATTGAGGCTAAATCTCACTCTCAAAGCTATGTAGTCAGAATTAGAATACTGCAGCCTGGAAAGGTCAAGTTGATCATTCTTTATATGATGACTCTATCTGTAGACACTTGGATTTGAATTTTTAAGAGTCTTAAAATCAAAATGTCCTGCATTTATTTGTAAGCATTTCAGTGTATTTGGATTTTGAAATGTTTACCACAAGAAGTATTATGAAAATTGTATATTTATTATACTGATGAAAACCCCAAGGCACTCAGTGAGGAAACTAAGATGCTCTCTAAGATCTAGGAACAGAAATCTGGGGAAAGGAAGCACTTGGCAAATATAGTCTTAGTGTCACTAGTCTCTTTTTAAAACAATAATTTCTCCGATTGTGAAAATATGGAAATATTAGATTTGGGGAATGACTAAGAGAAAAGAGGAAAATAAAATCACCTATAATTCTGCCATTAAGAGATAACTATTCTTATGCTTCAGTGTCTTGTTTTTTACTTCTATGAATTAGTGTCCAAGGAGATATTAAAATAGAACTTCTTAGAAAATTTAAACAAACCAACAAACAAACCAACAAAAAGAACATAATTTTTTCCTACAAAGGCAGCTCAGAGCATTTAAAATGCTAAGATGCACCATGAGTCTCCAAGAGGAGATATGTACAGGTTTTTTGATGTTGTAGATATAGGATGTAGCAGAAGAAGAGTTAAGAATTTAAAGTGATTTGAAATGCATGTTGGCAGCACTTAGGCTGTATAAAGTTTAGGGAAGTAATTTATATCAATAGGATATATCAATATATCACAGTTCACTTATAAACTGTGAAAAATAATGGGTATTCTGGGGTCTCTTCTATGAAGTTAGCACTGTGCCCACCTTCTTTAAAATAGTTGCCTTGTTTAAAACTCACTTTATGAAATATTATCTCTATTTCATAGATGATGAAACTAATGCTTGCAGTCAAAATGCTCTCCTTGGTAGATTATATTAGGGAGAGTCTCAGACGAATGGAGCAAAAGGTAAAAATACAAAATTCAGTAAGCAGGGTATGGCATAATTACATAATAAATATTTTCCTTTACTAGTCAAGAATATCTAATTATTTGCCTCATCTGAAAGATTTCTAGCCTATTTTTATATTTCCACTGCTGTGCTCAAATTTATCTAATTGTATTTCTTCTTGCCTCAGAATAAAACATAAAAATGCTGGGATATAGTAAGTGAGAAGTGCTGTGTGGTAGCTGCAGCTAAGGAAACTCTGCCCAAAGCCCTTTCCCTGTAGTAGATGCACAGCACTTAGATAGGAACTAATTTCTTTTTTTAACACAGAGGGAATTAGCCTGTAGTTTTGTGAGTTCTCTCTTTGAGATCCTTTGAACAGAAGCTGTCAAATACTCAGGAAGCAGAAAAGGGGTTTATGGGTGTTAAGATGGAGGAAGCAAGGGAGCTGTGAGATGTAACAGTTCTAGGATAGAAGTCTGGCTCTTCCTACCAGACCTGAGCCTCAAGGAAGCCAAACTGTAGGCCTAGGTTTAGACTAAGCTTTCATTGCTATCATTTGCACGATTTAGGGACATGTTTTCCAGTGACATGTTGGATCCTTTCCCTGCCCGCTAGTGATAATAATACTCAAAATCCTGTAGAGAATAACAGACATCCCTAGAGAAGTTGTTATTTTTTTCCAGAATGTCTTGCCCTCTGGAATTGTTAAAAAAGTCATCATATTTCCTATTCTATGAAAAATTTAGACACTCTGTAGTGCCTAAGCTCACGCTCTTTGTACTCTAAAAGTAGGCATATGTTTATGCACTTTTATTTTGTGTTGAAAACCTTGTATTTTCTTAATATATTGTTTTATTATTGAGATCTGCTTAATTAGTTTTAGTAGGTGTGATAATAAAAAATTAAGTAAATATGTAGTAGGGACATAATTTTGTGTGTGTGTGTGTGTGTGTGTGTGTGTGTTTTGTTGCTCTAACCTTCCTACACTCCCTCTTTTTTAAATAAATAGAAAGGTGTTATAACACAATAAGGAAAATTTAGGAATGTGGAACAGAAGAATTATAGTTTCATTATTACAACAGTAAAGTTATTATCACTTTTGCATATTTCCATCTGTTAGTCTCTGAGGGGAGCCAATAAATGGCACTTCTCTGCCTGGGCTTTGAATAATTTGAGAAATAAAACAAAAGAGTGACAGATGGAGCCAAAATATTACCTTTATTACTGATTAAATCCAGGTTGGAACATGGAGCTTATTGTGAGAGCCGAGTGAGTCTGCTAACTAAACCTTGGAATTAGACAAGGTCTCTCCCCACGCTGCTCTCTTCCCAGTTGCCACCAATAATACATCATACCTGATCTCAATAGTGACAGAAGCTCATACCTTTAGGGAACAGATGCTTTGTACTGCTCACTTTCTCCCAAAAGGAAGAAGAGTGCAGGTGGGGCACACATCCTTAGTTAACTTTTTGCCAAAACTGACAATAAGATATGTCACCCTTCTTTTCTATACAGGGTAGAGTGAATTAATGGGCAGAAAAAGGCCAAGAGGTATATCAATTAGATCTTACCACAGGAAGAAAAATCTTTCATGAAGGAAATGTTATTTTCCATTTGGTTAACATTTTTATATACTTTTAAAAAAGAGAATAAAACTATTATAAACAATTTTATGAAAATAGTCTGAATTAGATTGTATTATTAGAAGAGATTCTGAGAAATGATATTCCTAAATATGTTTTGTTTTTCTCCTTGGAAAATATCAAGAAATTGCTTTTCTGATGCGTTATACAGTTTGCCTCACTGTAAAATTCTTAGTTCATAGAATAGAGTTTGAGTAGTGTTTTTAGATAGCTCGTGATCTTGGCTTTAGTGGTAGTTATACTGAATTGTGATTGTGTCCAATGTAAATATTCATCAATAATTAATTAATGAGTATTTGCTTCTAGCACTCTGGAGGTTACCGAAGAAGGTTAAAACAAGAATCCTGACCCCTGGGAACTTTCGATTTAATCAGAGGAATAAATATAATAGGAAACTATAGAGCCAATTATAATTGTGAAATTGTGCCGTATATACGAGCTAGTCTCAAGACAGTTAACATTTATAAGCACGACACATTCATAAGGTGTATAAATTATAAGGATAACTTAAATTCTTTTAATTTATGGGAAAGGCAAATCACTTATTTTCTAGGTAGTTGTAGTCTAGAGGAGGAGACATGAAAGTTAATAGGTAATTATGATAGAGAATGTAAGGAACACACACAAGGTTTGTATTTAGTGGCACAACATGAGGAGCACCTAACACATTCTTGGGGTATAAGGGATAGTTTTGTAGTGGAGATTGTATCTAATGGAAACTTGGAATGAAAGAAAAAAAGACCTAGTTAAATAAGACGAGTGTGGCAGAATAATTGCATGCACAGAGAGATCCGGAGGAGAAAGAGTAGGGGCAATGTAGGGATTTGCAAATAGTTTAGGATACTTCCTAGTACAATGCGTGGAATATGGTCAGTGTTTATTAAAAACATTCTGAGAATACAACAGCATTCTCTAAAGCTATTGAACATGAGGTTAAAACATAACTTTGAATGCGAGATTAAAAAATTACATACCAATAATGAGTTTGTATGACTGCTTCATGAGGAACTGGTAGAAGGAAGGAGAGGCAAAGTTGGAGCATACTATTTGGAAGAACTGAATATTCATTTTCATTCTGTATTGAACCAACTTTACCTATGATTTTACATTAACAATAGAGTTTGTAAAATAAGATTTTAAAAATTATAGGATTTTATTAAAAGCAACTCAGTCCTTTCTATCATTTCTAATTTTTTTTGTCATTGACAAGGAATGATAAAGAAATCCTAAGATTCTTTGTTGTGCTAAAGTTCTATAAACTGGAAGTTAGAGAACCATATATCCAAATAATAGCATTTTGTTTCCTTTATACTTCATTTTGCTTTAGAGTATTTTATTGTAGATTATTTATATATATATATATATAAATAATCAACTATATATATTGTATATATAATACATATTTATATATAAATATATATATATAAAATCAACAATTTGTATATTTAAATTCACGAGGAGGCATATATATATATATACACACGCGTGCGCGCGCACACACACGCACACACACACACTGACTGGTTAAACCAGTGTGACAGCAGTCGTTTGGTGAAGTTTTTCTATCTTTTCTATCAGTTATTTAAACAATGTGTATTTACAAAGCCCCTACTTTACATGTGGCACTATGTTAGGCACTAAAGGATGTAAAATGAAGCTCAGTATAAAATGTGGTACAAGATACAAGATTCTAGTATGAATTGGAAGTCTTTTACCTGGTAATTCAGGTTTTGGAACTTTTTCTTGAGTAATTAATGTTAAATGCCAAAAGAGAGGGATGTGGAAGCTGGAGGATGGAGGAGAAGGAGAAGGAGAAGGGAGAAGAAAGGTAGGTAAAAGAAAGAGTGAGAAGAACAGAAAGAAAGGGAGGGAGGAAGAGAGAGATAGATAAAGTTATAACAGATTTGTATATAATTTTATAATTGTAAACAACCTAAATTTTCAATAAGAAGAGAACGATTAAGTAAACTAGCAAAATCTATTTATATAGAAATGAAAGTCATGGTGTTGTTGTAAAGACTATAATAAAATAGAAAAAGGCTATGGTGTAATGTCGGTTGTAAAAAGAGAATATGAAATTCTATGTTTGATGTAGTTCAATTGTTATACAAAAAAAGTTCCATGTGTAGAAATAGAAAAGAAATATACAAAATATCAAGAGTGAATACAAAAATGTGATTTTTGCAGTGGGCATCTGGTCATTTTCCTTCTTTATTAGCTAAAATGTTTTCAGTAAATACCTTACCACAGTATTATTTGAAGCATGTACATTTTTAATTGACTTTAAATCTATTCTTAAACTATTTAGCATTCTACTTGAGGTAATAAAATATTTACATGTAGAAAAGTATTTAAATAGAGAGTACAGGATAGATTTAAGAGTATGGTCTGTCCATTACTTTATTTACTCCTGCCTTATTAAAAAAATAACAATAGCTATAATTCGTAAGTATTCTAATGTGCCAAGCAGTCTTTTTAGAGGTTCACATGCCTTATTTAATTCTTTGTTTGGTTCCTCTTGTGTTAGACTAGGTCATTTGTCTAATCCTGCTCTTCTACTTACTAGCTATATGACCTTGAATAGATCACTTAACCTATTTAAAGCTTTTCTTTCCAGAAAATTGGATTGTTGTGAGAATTAATTCAGATAATCTATGTAAAGCATTTACATGCAAAGTAAATTCTGAATAAACATTAGTAACTTTTAAAACAACATTAAAGTTTGAAGTTACCAGGGCTTGGTCCTTTTTTTCTCTTTTCGACCTATGCCCCCTCTAGGAAATCACGTTTATTTTCGTAGCCTTAAATACTAAGAATGTGCCAGTAATTCTCAAACATGTGTATCTAGCTGAGATACTTATCTCTTTTGGGCTTCAAACCCATTTATCCAATGGCTTACTTGACATCACCCTTTGGTTGTCTCAAACCTAATATCCCCCTAACTGAATTCTTGATGTGACTGTCCCTTTTTGCCTCTGCCTATGAGACCCACTTTTTCTCAAGTTTTCCCAGTGTTAGTAACTGGTATCTTCATTTACTCAAATGCTTATGTCAGAAACTTTTTTTCTTCTCTCTATCCCTAACCTTCTATTCCATTAATTACTAAATGTTGATTCTACATCCACATGTCCCATTGAATATCCCATTTATTTCCCCACCCCAACTTAATTGCTACTACTCTACTGCAAATCATCATCTTTTACTTATCTCCAGATCTGACTCTTGTTTCCTGTGTTATTCTTCTCCAATACATTTTCTCTGTGACAGCCCAGAGTGATCTTTTAAAATGCAAAGCTGATTATGTCACTCCCCTGCTTAAAACTCTCTGATGCCTTATTTAATCTTCACAACGTCTCCATGAAATTGACATAACTTTTTTTTTTTCTTTGGTGTTATTTAGATGAATAAAATAAGGCTAAGAGTCAAAGTTCCATGCTCAATGTATTGCATCAGTGACAGTGAATCAGATAGACTGATAGAGCAGAAACTTGGAAATATAAAACCCAGCAATGAAGAAGCACTTATATCTGTAGTAAGTATCTTTTCTTCACTACTGTCAAGGAAATTTAATCAGTTGCCACATCTCAAAGGAGTCTGCCTCTTCTTACATTTTACAGACTCTCTGCTGCTATACCATTGTTGTACCAGTAAAGGCTGTTTAAATCCTCCAAGTACTGCATAAAAATATATTTAATTTTAGCATGATAATATTAATCAGAAGGAATTAAGAATGCTAAGTAAAAGGAAAATAAAATTAGAGATATAGAATTGCCTGGATAAAAAGACTCCACTCATCTACCCCCAAAATGTACGCCACGAAGTTGAGAGGAAATGTAATAGTTAAGAACCCAAAACAGATCTGCCTATTGCTAGCTCGGAAATTGTGAACAAATTTTTTATCTTCTCACTCTTTCAGTTACCTTATCTATAAAATAGCGATAATGGTGGTACCCATTAATTGTACTAATTAGATTTTAAGCACCATATTTAGAACTTTATATGATTCTTCTAGTGAGTTTGTATGCTAAAGGGAAAGACACAATAGAGACTGAAAAATGAGGATTAAATGAGCCAACATATGTAATCTGGCAAAGTACTTATATACTTTCTGAGACAGGCTATATATTTGCTTCTAAACAGTTATTAGTTACAAGGGTCTGTTCATATCATACTGTTCATAACATAGTGAGCTTATAAAAGTTCACAAGGCAGAACAATAGCTGTGGAATATGTTGAATAAGCTTTATAGCTAGAAGTATCTGTCAGTTCCTACTCATATTTTAAGATTTTCCTCCAGAGAAAATATCACTCTCTGGTCACCCTGTAAAGTACTCTGTTGGCAAGAGCATTGTACTGAAGAATTATCACGTCACGAATAGATATCTTGGTTCGAACCATACATAGTCAGAAGTGACTTGTACTTTAGTCTTGCAGTGAGCATAACATGGTATATTATTTGGTGCAGTGGTCAATAAAATAGGTGTTGGTGTTATGTTTGAGTCATGTACATTTGTACTGCTTCACTGTACTTTGAATTGAATATGTAACAAGAAGTGGTTGAAAAGTATATTAACATTGACCTCTTTAGGAGAATCCAACAATTCTTTTCATCCTTGGTAGATTTCAAAAGGAAAATTCCACCTAGTGTTTTTGAGGATCAATCTATTATAGAGTTAGAATCTATGATGTTTTTTTTTTTTCCCCAAGTGAAGTGTGGAATTGACTCAAACTGTACAACTGCCTCAAAAACTGCAAATTGAATGAGATTTCAGAACAGCAAGTACACACAATTACAGAGCACATTTTAGATTTGAGCAATATAGCAAGATTAGCCATGGAACCCTTATTCAGCCACCTTTTCCCTTTCCCATCCCTTTATTCAGGCGTTCTCACCATATTCCAAAGGTAGGAAGCCCCAGAGGTCTAGTTCTTGTTCTTTAAACTGCTAAGCACTGCCAAGGTGAATTAGACATTTATGAGATTTCATTCATTCAACCAATACTTACTGAGTGCCCGCCAGGTTCCAGGCATCATACTAGATGTTGGCCATAAGAAGTCAAATAAGAAGTGTCACATACCCTCAAGGAGCTTACAGTGTGTTGATAAAATGAGATGTTAAGGTGATTAGAAAACCCATATATTGTATTTTTTCCATTTCCAACATTTTTTTAAATGTAATATCTGTTTCTTATGCTAAATTAAACGTCATCATCACCATTATGGTTAACCTTAATTTAGAACTTACTAAGCTGCAGACCTCATGCTTAGGTTGATTATGTATATTACTTTATTTAATCTTCGTAACAAGTCTATGAGGTAGGTGCTATTCATAGCCCTCATGTAGATAAGAAAACTGAGGCTCAGAAATGCCATGTGACCTATCTAAGCTTATACTGTTAAGGAATGGTGGAAAAGAAATTAAAGGCCAGGATGCTATTTATAACAACACTGCTATATTGCCTCACATTTGGCTATAACTAGTAAAGGACTATGTCATCATTTAGCTGATGCTGATCAGTTACCTTAACCCAATATAAGATATTGCAGATTAATTCTGGGAAATGGCAAACTTTGGGGAATTATGGCCTTTGGCTAGAAATTGTTTAGAGATAAAGTAAGTCCTATGGCTGTGATTACTGTGTCTCTAAAGTTGGAGGAGTAGGACCAATCAATGAGGAAAAAATCCCCTTGGTGAGGCTCCTTGCTCTGAATAAACTGAAATATGGCAGACAGTGAACAAGGGGTTAAGCAAAAACTTCAGCAATTTGGGACAAGCAACATCTCACTACTAGAATTTAAAATGATTCTTTACAAGTGATTTTAAAAGAGTTATAAAGGAGACCAAAGGGAAAGAAGAGTTATGTAAATATGTATTTAGCCTTATTTTATACAGTAATATTTCAGAAGTAACAAGTATTGATTATCAAGTTCCATACCATCCCCATGTGTCCCAGAGTGCACTGGGCAAAGCAAATGCTGTTTTGTTGTTGTTTATTGTATCATTGGAAAGCTCTGACGTTTTAACCCGAAGGACATAATGGATCCTGCTGTGGTTTTCTAATCACATGGCAAAAAGTTTAATTTACTTAGACATTGTCCAAATAGGTTTCACGACCTTTATTCAACCTGAAACTTACAGAATCATAGTGTCCATTTTATAGAAACTCTTAATATAACTCTCTCCTTAGTTGTTTTATTTAAGTTATACCTCATTGACACATGAGGTATTAGAAAACTATTTTGAATTAATTAAAGCAACACTTAAAAGTAACACTGTCCTTAAGCAATAATTTAGTAGTCTTTTGGGGGAGTGGGATATAGTGGTCCTAGATTATGAATAATATAATCAGAAGCATGATATGGAGACAGACAGAAGTGGGTATGAATCCTGATTCTTCCTTCTACTTAAATATCTCAGTACTTCAGTTACCTCATGTATAAACTGAACCTAGCTGCACTTTTCTCACAAGGTTGTCATGAGACTTAAATGAAATTATCTTAGTAAATGTGTGTACGCAATTCAGAAACAGTTCGCAACTATTATTTATAACAAGTATAATATTTTTATGTTAAAATGTGTTCTTTCTATAACAGAAATTAGGATTAAGTGGCTTCACATATATCAAGGATCTTTGAAAAGATGAGATCCAGTATCTTTGTAGTTTTCTTAGTTGATCAGTAGATATCATTTTTTCTTTTTATGTAAAAAAAGTATCTTAACTCTCCACTAAGATGTGGCCGACAGTTAGACTGGCCTCCTAGGCTGCTGCTCCAAGTATGAACTGAATCATGAGGCCTGAAGTCATCATGCCCCATGAGCATTCCTGTCCTTGAATGTGCTTATCATTATACAGAAAATATTTACCTGCAATGGCATGTTCTTTTGAAGGCAAGTTAAGAGAACCCAGATCCCTCTTTGAAAGGGTTTAAATCAGAGCCTAGAGGTTTTGTTTCATGTGTGTTTGTTATCTGAGAATATCATTTGACTCATTATTGACCAGATTATATCCAATATGCCACATACCCAGACATGACCCATATTATTGTTTAACATTTTGTATTATGTATTCAGACAGAAATATACAGTCTACATTAACGAGCAAGGTTAACATGGCCTTACTTATTTTAGAAATCCATTCTCTCATCCCTAAATTTAGGTTAATTTAAGATTCTCATATATTTTAAACTGGGTTAAAATTATTTTTCCAAACTGCTTTTGTCAGGAATGAATAAACTTCTTTACATAATTGCCAAAAAATAACATGTTTTAATTTTAACTGTAAAGGGTAGGTTTTCATTTTACATTTTAAGATTCTACAAAGATTAGTTTTTCCTAGATGAATTGTCTGAAAAATATTTATAATGATAAGACTTAATGCTAACAATTCTGTGCTGTCTTCACACTCTCCCGAGGTCATATCCATATAAATTGATCTTTTTCTGAAACAGTAGTGAAGAACCTGATAAAGTTCACCTGATTAAATTTAAATCAGTCATCGGAACCTTATTTAATACCTATAACCATTTGAGTTAAGCATCTTAATCCCAATTTACAGTTAGGAGGAAACTAACTCTCAAGTTAAAACTTGTTGCTAGTGTTTAAATGAGTGATAGAGCCAAAAGTCAAATCCAGGTCTGCCTAACTACACAGTCTATTTATTTTTCACCATACTAGGATTCTGGAGACTCAGCACAGTGATGTTTTGGGGTGTTTAATTGCTTATCCAGTGAATGCAAGGCAGCAGGAGTTGGTAGCATGTGGAAATGTGCTAAAACTGTTCATCAGGTGGGTTGGTTGATAGTAACACAATCTTTTTCCTAGCTGTAAAGGGTTGCTAACAACTTCCAGAGAAGCTAGCAGGCATATACTCTTCTGCTTTCAGCCTTTCATTTATAAAGAAATTCACTGTTTACCACATGCTAGGTACCTAGTTGAGTCCTGGGGATATGTTCGTGTACAAACAGAAAAGAGCCCTTTTGGAGCTTATATTATCATAAGTTTTCTCTTCTGTTCTGTCACAAGTCAGTAGCTTATAGCTGATCAGCACTCCCTTCTCTTCAGACAATAAGTATTTTAATAGATTGTCATTCCTAGTGTAGACAATCAGCACAGAAATAAGCCATGTAGAGATGAAAGTATGCTTTGACAACAAATTCTTGTCTAGGAAAGAAAGATATTGTGTTGTACACAGAGTAGGCACAACGTACTCTTTGAATAAATGGATGAATTGATAATACATGAAAATATTTATAGAACTAGTTTAACGTAATGAAAACTATACAACTGTACTTTTTTTGAAGTTGTAACTGATCATTAGAGGTATTTTTCTCCATTTATACTATATGATAGAACTTTATAGAAATATTTTATTTCTGCACGTAGTCTCTCACTAAATCAAATAATATGTTTATAACTGTGAATAGATTATATTTGACTGGTCACTGTGCTAGACACTATGTTAAATGCTTTTCTTACATTATCTCATTTAATTCATTCATCATTTGGCAGATATTTATTAAGACCATGTGCTAGGCATAATCTTGTGTTGGGGATATGGCAGTAAATAGATTCCACTATCATAAAGGAGACTTTGTATTGTGTGAGGGACAAACATACATACATACACACACACACACATTTACACACACATACATACATACATATATCAAAAGAGAACTTTCTGTTATTTATTATTTACCTAATGGCTGGTGCACTGAGATTGAAGTATTGGCTTGAGGCCCATCATTTTATTTTGCTTCAATACTGATACTCCAATATATTTGGAGTTCCAATGATAATAAGAAATAAAACTCATGGATAGTACATAAAAAATAATGGGTAATCAGAGGTGGGAAGTCTTATCAAGGGTACTGCAAAGGGTATGTCCCTGCTTTAGCTGGGAAGTAGGAGTGCATGGGTGACCTCTAAGGTTAAACATTATCACAAGACATCCTGAAATTGGAATCTCAGCTAAGGGGAACCACAGGGTGCAGATCATGAGGAGGCTCAGAAAAGGCAGGAATATGTTCCTGTCAGCAATTTTAATCTCTCCCCAGACACCGCCCTGCCCCCATGCTCAAGCTCAGATGCTGAGGATTTTATAAGAAATTGCTTCCAGTTCCTATGCTGGAGAATGACCTCCTTAGGAATTCCATCAGCCCTCACCGTCTTTCTACCTTCAAAACACCTTTCTGCCTTGGTTTGGCTTCCTTATTAAAAGTCCTCTTTATGTTTTGTCTTTTTACTTTATCCATGGATAAAGAAGAAAAATGGAAAGATTCTTTAAAAAGTGTTTGTTTTTATTTTATTTTTTAAGAGATAAAGTTTTATTTTATTTTATTTTATTATCAGTAAAGCATATATCTATTCGCACTGTGTGTTCACCTCCCATAGTTAGGTTTCTTTCTGTCACCACATATTTGACCCCCTTTACGCCATCTACTTCCCCTTTCCCCCTCCTCCTTTATTTGTATTTTAATTAATTATTTAATTTCAGCTTTATTGAAGTATAATTGACATATAAGATATTGACATGTTAGATATTTAACGTATACATTGTTGTGATTTGATGTACATATACATTGTGAAAGGAGTCCCCTCTTTGGTTAATTAACACATCCACCACCATCTAATATTCCAGTGAAACAATAAATACATCATCTCAACGTCAGGTACTCATTGAGGATTGCTCTAAACTCACTTTATTATTTGCCATATATGTATTCTTTGAGCAAATATTTTAAATGATTTTCCTCTTTTTTTCTTTATTTCTATGTTAAACATTTAAGAACTGAGACTCAAAGTGACTGAATCACTTTTCCAGGGTCAAAAAGTTAAGAGTCTGAGTGGAACTCACTGTAGGACTTTCTACTCTACTATTCTATGAGTCTTCGAGGCTGAATCTTAAGCTGCTGCTGAGTTTGAGGACCATAACCACAAAAAGCAAGCAAGCAATCCTGTTGTCAGTTGGCAAGAAGATGAAATTCAAAATGCCTTGTTTGAACCAAGTTAAATATTTTGAAAATTAAATGCCAGGTTTTATATAATTATTTTCTACCCCTTAACCTTTCCCAGATGCTTGTATGATTTTTTTTTTTTGCTAGGATACATTGTTTGAAATGCAGTAAAGAACACATGTTGTCCTTTATTTCCTGGGCCAAAGTCTTACTATGGATGATTTTCAAAGGATATTCTCTATAGTTTGAGCACAGTCTTCAAATGTAATCTTTTAGTAAGAAACTTACCTCCCTCATTTGAAAAGATTAAAATTTAAAGGAGCTGGATTTTTTTATTGTAATTATTTTGTAACTTTATATACAACACAGTTATTGTTTATCTGTTGGAGAATTCATACACTGAAAACACACATAAATAGTATTTAATTCTTTTTGTTTCTGCATTTGCAAGATTGAGTATGATTTATTTTCCATTTGGCATGAAATGCGTGAAATTTAGAAAGCTTTCTTTTCTCAATTACTGGCATCTTTGGTAGGGAAAGTGGTGCCAGAAGCTCTTAAGGCATTGCAAATAGCCTTGTGAAGAATTTGAACCTGAGTAGGCCGTTGAGCCATCTCCACCACTCTGCTCTCTGAATTCAAGTCAATTCTGTGTACAGTTTATTAGCAGAGGATGCCTCCTTCTGACTGTTTCACTTGGTAAGTTGCACCTTATGTAGTTTTTATTTCAGTTTTCCCTTTCATTTTTATTTTCTCTAAACTCATTTTTAAAACATATCTACAAAAGTTTTAAAACTAGAAATGGTGGAATATAATATCTATTTTTTATCACGTACACGGATAACCAATCATAGTGACTTTGAAGAAATGAGTATTATGATTTCATGCCTCTTTAACGTTTGAATTTTTGAATAGACATTCTTTCACTTTCACTTGTTTAATGATAAAAAAGAAAAAATAAAAAGATCCTAATATTTCAGTGAAATACTATATATTCTGAGCATTAAATAGACAATTATTGAAGATGATTTTAAGATTACATTTCTTATTCGCCATGTAGTCATCCTTCAAACAAGATATTTCAAGTTATGATTTTTTAGAATTCATAACTTAGAAGATGCAACATTAGCTTTATAAAAGTTATTTATAATACTCTCTCCACATAGTAAATACTCAACAGCTGCACAAAATATGGCAGGGAAATAAACAGAAAATATTTGGGTAAAAATGACCGATAGGTTGACAAATGTGAAAGGAAACTGAAAGTTTCTTTTGTATAGTCACCTGATTTATTACTATTAGCATAAAAATGAATAAATACTAGTAAGAAACTTACACTTTATTTCAACTTTGATAAACTTGAGGGTGTTTACTAAAACAATAGGAATTGCTGAAATTGCATTTTATTTTCAGAAATACGTGTAGCTATAAGGTTTGCTTCAAGTATTTCTAAGTTCGAATATAGATGGAGACTACAATTCTAAATTATTTTAGTGAAACAAGAGTTGGTGGTGAAGGGAATGAAGGGGAAAGTGTCATTATTTTTGTATATTTTGTGAACAGGTTTAATACGATTCTTAAAAAAGGAAAGATAGTTGAATGAGATGTATGGTACAATTTCTAGACTATTATGGAGAATGAAAGGAATACTTGAGAAGAAGCTAACAGAAACAAGGAAGCAGAAAAAAGAAAGAACAAAAAATATATAAGAATAGTAAATATGAGAAATATAAAGCCACTATATATGTTATCAAAATTCATATGAGTGGGTTAAGTACCCTATGAAAAGATAGATTGGCTCTAAGATTGGTCTAAATTCACCTATACACTGTTTGCAAATAAACATACCGAAAACGAAATGACAAAGTATTCCCTTCCTGAGAATTACATATTGGCAATAGCAAACTTAATGAAAGCAGAGGAGGTGATATTAGTATCTGATTAATTTCAAGGCCAAACAAAACAAAACAAAACAAAACAAAACAAAACAAAATAATGAAGAGCCAACCGAAAGAAATTTACAAACTAACGAAAAGGTTCAGCCATTTAGAAATGAAAGGGCACTCTTCCAAATAGCCACTATGTATAAAGAACAAATAAATCTTAAATTACAGGTTCCCCAGAAATCAATAAAAAATAGAATTCTTTAGATAGAAACTTATAGGTATAGCTAAAGGTGAATTCAGAGGAAATTGAAGGCATAAATACTTTTACTGTTAAAAAATAAAAATTGAAAGTAAAACAAAGTCAAATTTAAGAAACTAAAAAGGGAAAGGAACAACAAAATAGATTAAAAGAAAATACAAGGAAAATTAATAAATATCAGTACACAGTGACGTTAAAGCAAGAGTAAGTAAAACAAAGTCATCGAATAATATCATAAAAATAACAGTAAATCTGATAAATTTCTTAGTAAAATACATAAAATATACAGCTGCTAGAAAGTCATATTAAGAAAATAATATGTAATAGGAATAAGAAAGGTGAAATAATATACATTGAGCACATTAAAGTACATTAAAAGTATTTTTAAAAAGCCTTTTCTGATTTTTAAAAAATATGGTGTAAAATAGGATTAAAGGAAACTTTCACTGTGATAAAAACTATTGAACACAATAGCAAATGAATTAACAGTAAAACTTTTAGACCATTAACAATAAAACTGGAAATAAATAACAAGTTGATTATTACCTCTGCTATTAGCATTGAATTGGCAGTTCTAAGTAATGCAGTAAGACCTAGTAATGGCATAAACAGTGCAAGTTTTTAGTAAAATAGTAGGAAATTTAATGTCATTTGTAGGTGACACTACAAAATACTAAAAATTCTAAGAAAAGCAAATACACTGAGACTAGTGATGAGCTGGATAAAGGAGTCAATAGTAGAAATGTAAAATCAAAGCAAAGAAAAATATCCAATGTACTGCAGACTTAGAGAACCTATGCAAACAAAGAAATGACCAAACAAAAACCCTTTAATCTCCCTGAGCCTTCAATGAGTGTATCTTTAAAAAAGGTCAAATGAGAAGATAAATATACATCAACAGCACAGCGCCTTATACATTGGAGGAGCCTAATACATGTTTATAATCTGACTTTTTTTTCTGATTCTTTCTAGCACTCAGTGCTCTGAATCTCATATTTAGACAATTATATTTTGTTTTGGAATATCAACAATAATAGTAGGCAGCTCTCATTTTACCATTCAAACAAAAAAGTATTGGTGGGTAGAGCTGCTCTCCTCCTTGTTTCTGCCACTTAATTGACAAAGAAGAAATGTGGATACGTGGTAAGCTCTGCCTTGCTTACCTGCAATATTGAATGGGCACTGATTCATGCATTTTCAAGTCACCTGTCTCTTTGACAGATATATGGGTTCTGGCACTAGCCATGGCACTTCACAGAGGCTATTTCCTCAATGTAGGGTTATCCCCAAATCGTCAGGTTTCTTAGAAAATTAGTTCTAAATGGGGAACTTCAGTTATCCCAAGCTTGTTTTCCTAATGTTTCTCTAACAAATTGGAACTTATCACGACTAATTGCTTTCTATTTTCATATACTGTCCTCCACACTCTGTCCCCTGCCCCTAAAAACCTTTCAAGAAATACTAATGTATTTGCTGCCCCTATTAGGTTAAAATAGTAAATATTAATGCCTTTATATTGCATTATAGTTTACTGCTTCTGGATAAAGAATAAAGAAAAATAAATACATGACAGATAACCCAACACTCTGACATTTCTTGTGTTAGTCTATTAACAAAACTCTTGCTGATATATATGTATGTATCACATGTGTATTCAAATACTAGAAAGTTTTGTATCTTAGTTCTTTACTAATTATACTCTTAGCAAAAAATTGACTTAGGATCACACTAGATATACTATTCTACAACTTTTTAATCATACATTTCTGATATAGACCTCTTTCTTAGTCAATAATTCTGCTTTCTTTTAGTGGCATCTACCTATTATTTTACAATATGGACAAACTTTAATTTACACAATCATTTCTCTATTAATGAACATTCATATTATTTATGATGCTTTGCTATTAGAAATAATATTGTACTGGACATTCGTAGAAGTACAGCTCTGTACTCATAGACAAATATTTCATAAAGCAGATTCCTAAGAGTGAAATTGCAAGGTCAGTGTGCACTTATTTTAAATATTAAAAGATGCTATTAGACTATCCTTCAGTAAGACTTTATCAATATATATTCCCACCAAAACTCTAAAAGTTTTCATTTCTATATACATTTCTTGAAATGCTAGATAGTATTAATGTTTTTAAAGTTTTTGTTAAGTCTGAAAAAAATAGTATTTTAATTGACATCTTGCTTATAGTCAAAGTTGAGATTTATATTATCTTTATTGCTAAATTTCTGTTCATATTCTTCATTTTCCTATTTTTTCTTTTCTAATTTGTCTATTTTTTAATAATTTGCAAGACTTCTTTTTTTAGACTCTTTTCGCTACTATAAATTTGATAAATATTTTCTTCCAGTTATTTAAGTTTTACTTGATTTTTACTGTCTTTTATTTATAACTCAGAGAAATTTAACTTTTACTTATCAAATATGTAAATTTTATTTTTCCTTTTGGCTTCCAGTTTTAAAAAATATTTATGAAGGTCTTCTGTGCCACCAAATTTATAAAAATATCTTCAGGTATTTATTTCAAAATATTCATTTCTTATTATTTACATTTTAACCACTAAGCTGACTGAAATTTATTTTTGAATATAGCACGAAGTGGAAATCTAATTTTATCTAACAGCAGATAGCTGTTTGTCTCTAAAACATTTATTGAATGATCCATCTTTTTCCTTCTAAAGTAGAATGTTACATTTATTATAAAATGAGTTTCAGTATATATTTGAAACTTTTTCCCATGGATATATACTCTTGTTCCATACTAGTTTAATTAATGTAGCTTTTGAGTGATATTTAATATCAGAATGGACAAAACTCTCCTTTGTCTCCTTTTACTGAATTGTTCTGTAATTACCATAGTTATTCTTCTAGTGAATTTTAGAATGATTATGTCCAATTGGAATTGCATTAACTTCGTATATTAAATTGGTACTGATTAGTATTTCAATTATATTAAGTGATTTCATATAAGAATATGATATAGTTCTACATATTTGGTGTTCTTCAGTAAAATTTTACGGTTTTCTTCATTTAGAAGAACTAAGTTTCATGAGTTGTTATTATTTTGTATCACAGTCATTTGGCCTCAGTTGCAACCATTAGCATTTCTTAATATATGAAAACACACTAGCCTTTTGTGAGTCTAACATTTCACTGAGGGAAGCTAAACTCTAGCATTCCTGTATAGTTACAGTTCTGGTCAGGGCCTGAGGCCAGATGTCAACAATATTGTGCATTCATAATTGAAGCATCAGTAGGAAGAACTTTGTTTATAGTCCTTCATGTTAAATGAATTTGCTAATATTCCCTGTAGACTCAAATGTATGAAAGATATGGTACTATCATTATATGATGCGTGTGTATACATGTGCGTTTGCTATACACAATGGAAAATCTGTCTACAATTACAGAATGCATTTAATTTTAAAATGTTTATCAGTGGTCATTAAGTCACAACTAAATATGGACTTAATTTGTCTAGGCAGAATAACATTGAATGTTGCGTGAATGTGAGTACTGTGATGATCTTCAAACTAATAAATTAATGGAGTTGAATCAGGATTATATTTCAATCAATGGAATATTTTACTGTCTAATTTCTCTTATTTCTTTAATTTCTGGTATATAATTTACATTGACAGAATGCTCTTGCCTTGTGGGAGACTGGAATTTATGAAAATATGTGATGGCAGCCTAAAATAAAACTTTGAATAAAATATTTGTGGAAAGACAAGAGTCCAGGAAGAGTAGGTTCAGAGAACTTAAGCCAGTGTATAAAGAGGGTAACAATAGGGATAGAGACAAAATAACACTTACAAAGTTTTCAGAAGATTTTTATTCAACTGCAAATGGCACTGTTCTTCCTGTATGTTTAAAGACAGATGCTGGATATATAGACAAAATGCAATAAAGAGTCAAGGCACTAATTCATTTCCTTCAGGGCTTCAGGAGAGTGCAGCAGAGGGAAAAAGTTGCTTTGGGAGCCCGCGTTATGCAAATTTTGTCTTTGCTGATTGAATTCTGAGAAAAAAATTACATAGTTTTCTACTTTGTGTTTTAATTATTACTTTAGCACTAATCAGATAGAAAAACAATTTCAATGCTATTTACCTTGATGCCATTTAGCAAAGGCCATTTAAACTAATAGTTTCAACTAGTTTAAACTATTTTAAATATATAAAGTTGTTTCAGATACATTAAACATCCTATACTAGCTCCTGGTGCTTTGGTTGCTTGGCCTAGATTCTGACACTGGGGAAGAGCTTCAATTCTGAAATCTTGTATATCATTTCCTAAATTGCTTAACTTTGTCTATTTTTCAGTAAGTTTCTCATAAATTATCATATTTGATCTTGCAGTAATGGGGCCAGTTTAAATACTGACAACTTTCAGATGAAGAAGCTGTGACATGGAAAGATACAAAATCTCAGACCAGCATATATACATACATTTTATTTTCCACTTCAAGAGCTGATAATTCCTCATATATCTCAATTTAACAAAAACAATGTGGTGTAGCCAAGAAAAATATGTGCTTTGGGGTCACACAGATTTATGTTAGTGTGCCTTCGATTTACCAACCTAAACTCAATATACTTCAACTCTAGGTTTGTAAAATGGACATAATAATGTTAACACGACAGGGTTTAATAAGGGTCTGAAATGGTATAGATAAAGCACCTAGTGACCTATGTTCATGCTCTGTAAACCACTAGTATTATCAGTATATCTCTATCATAAATATAGAATAGGTATAAAATAGAGTATACCCCTATCTCAGTTTCATAACTGTCTAGTTTCTCACTCTTCTTCTGAACTCTCCTACAGTTGAGTTCCTTGAGGGTAGAAGACTGTATTTGTTAGTGTATTTATTATAATGTCTGTATTCTTTTGTGCTCTATAAATATTAAATTAATACACTCAAAATAAATGTAATTTTTAAATAGCTTAATCTAAGAAGATAGGTAGACAGAGTTACCAGTTTTTTCTTTTGTAAGTTTTTTCTTTATTTTATTTTTAGCATTTTTCGCTTATGTTTCAAAGCAACTGGTTTTTGCCCTGATGGACTTCATTACACAAATTTTAAACTAATAATTGTTATTTTGATCTAAAATAAGAGAATGTCAGGAGTTGGAATTTAATTTTATAGCTCTTTCATTTACTTTCACTCTGACAGTAACATATTAAAACCCTAAGGAAAATTCTAGGGACATAGATAAATATGAGAGATCCAATTTTACTGGTTTTATTTATGAACCTTAAAATACAGCATTCTTATTTACACAATCTTATAGGTTTATATAGGCTTTCATATTTACTGATACAAGAAGATAAAATATTATTGACTTTTTTTTTGGTACCAACATTATTTAGCTCAACTTCCTTGTTTTCTCTTAAATTTGATTTCTGTGTGTTTGTTTAATGACAGTTATATAACTCTAAAAGCACCACATTAATTATTAAGTAAAATCAATATTTCCAGATCTTATGAGTTGGGCAATATTTTTTCCCCTAGAGAATATGTCATTAAGGTTTTGTATTCTCAAGTATAATGAATGTTGTTAATACTTGAAGTTCCAGAGAGAATTAATAATAATGTGAGTGGTCTATATTGGTCCTGATTGTTACAGAGGGATTAAAGTATTGATTACAAAAGTATTTTTAAAATTTTAACTTTTTTTGGCACATGATAAATATTCATCAAAGGCAGTGAATATTAATGAGAAGGAGGAAATGTTGACAGCAGTGATGACAATGACATAAGCAATACTTCTCAAAACAGTGTTTTGAGTGTTTGTTATTGGGATTTTAAGTTCCCATTTTACAGATGAAGAAAATGTGGCTCACAGCAGTTAGGGAATTTAAGATCATGCACCTAGCATACAATATAGTTTGCATTCAAATATGTCTTTACTCTTCTCATTAAATAGCCACTTTATGTTTATAGTTCTTAGTTTATATTTATAGGTAATTTAGAGTAAATATGTATAATTCTCTTATAATTTTAAGTATTTTTAATAGTAATGGTTATGCTATTTTACTTAATCAAAATATGTAATCTTTCTTTCTCTCTTAATTAGATATGTCACAAATTTATCAATTGTCTATTCTAAGAACCAAGTGGTTATTTCTTTATCAATTTTTTATGGTATATTTATTTACTTTCCAATCGTCTTATTGTTTTCTTTCCTTTTTATTTTTATTCTGATAAAATTTTTCTAACATCTTTATATAAAGGTAACTTATTTTCATTCATTTTAAAAATAATAATTATCCTTTAAGCCTAATTTATCTTTGAATATATTTTAAAGAATCCCATAAATGTCATATTTTATATTTCCATTTTTATTTTTTTCTAACTGGCCTGGAATAATAATTTTATTTCCTTGTGTACAATAATTTTTATAATGTTTAAAAAGATTTTTTCTAGTTTTGAAAAGTGTAGAATTTGTTCAATTTTATTTCTATACATTAGTTGTTAATTTCTACTTTTAAACCACTGTGATTGGAGACTTTGTCTTTATGAGTTTTGTACTTTAAAAGAAACTGAATTTTTGTAACAGGAGTGATAAAATTTTGTATTGTTCCATGAATATGCTAAAGTCATATTTCTGTGGGATAAAATTTTTGATTTGCATTTATTAAATCTACTTTATTAATTGTATTATTATAATTTTTTACATCTTAAGTTCACCTGCTTGGATCATCAGAGCATAAATATGCATGTTAAAGTATCACAAAAAAAATTATGATTTTGTGGAATGAAGTTGTGTAAGCAGAGTTATGAGAAAAAGATGTCTGTTATAACCTGAAAGAAGTTTTTCCTACTAGATTTGTGGCTGCTAGGCTGTTTACTTACAGACACAGAGTCCACATAACTTTGATATTGATACAGAGTGGAAGATAGAGTATGTGTCTTTCCACCAATTTTCTATCTGATTTGAGTCTGATTTAAAAGTCAAAATATGTGTCAGATAGTTACTTAATCTGTTCTCACCATGCTAAAACTAAAAGGTATTTTCCCTCTAGCAAGATTTAAGTTTTTGGTTAGTATCATAAGTGACTTTGAATATCTGTGTCTCCTTGTTTGTTTTTATGGCCATTTTAATAGATACTTTTTATGTGCATATCCTGTGCTAGCCATCATTATGAGAAGTGAACATTTTGATTAATCATCTAGATCTCTGGAAGGTATTTCATATCTTTGACAAATACATTTATGTTATTAATCCGTGAGAAAGTCACTTTTATAAGAGAAATAAAGTCTCTTTGTTCCTTATATGATTAGTATTCCTCATTCCAGGAGATAACAGAAGAAAATCTTGTACTCCAAAAGGTCCTGAACCTCCTTTGGTCAGTTTTTTGCTCGTGATAGATGGCGATAACTTTAGAAGAAAGAGAGGGAAGAATGGTTGGGGAAAACTCATTCTGCAAGGGCAAGTGTTTGTTTGCATCCTCTATGATGAGTGTAGATTTTATGTATTGACAGATAGCTAAACTACATATTCTTCTCTCATTTCCCACATTATTTTTTTGCAATTACTTGATTACATTTATTACATTAGAATAGTGTCATTAATTTCTTGTCTGAGAGGCAAGAAAATGTAATAGTAAAGATTAATTCTGGTTTGTGGCCTGCAAGGGGTAGAAACCTTTTATTGATGATCCCGATGTGCACTCATTGTTGAGAACATTGAATTTTGGAGTTTTAAGAGGAGAGTATCTAAAGATAGGTCAGTTAGTTAAACATAAGAATTTTTCTTTAAGGTTGACAGAAAGTAACCATTAATTTTGTAGGAGTAATTTCAAAAAGATAGTAAGGGCAAAAGTCAGATTAATAGGGCAAAAGGAAGAAATAAAAAGCAAAGAAAAGAAAGAGAATTGGGGCATACTTTCTGAACAAGTATGATGAGGAGATGAGAAAAATTGGTATGTGACTGTGGAAAGTTTGAGCCAAAACAAAAACAAAAACTTCAAACACACATTTTCAGACTAGATAAGAGATGAATGTATTTTTAGGTTAAATACAGATCCAGGCAGAGGAAGATGTTGACAATTTAGATTAGAGGACAGCGAACTTTTTCTTCAAACTATTAGATAATAAATATCTTAGATTTTATAAATTTATGAAAAACAGAAAGCCAGATTTGACCAGAGTTCCAGAGCTGGCTAACCTCTGATATAAATGACAGAGAACTTAAGAGAGTAGAGGGAGGACATAGGATAGGAATGATTTTGGCCGCACCTTAGCTTTTCAGGTCTAGCTTTGGTATGTATGTGCAAGGAGAATACAACTAATAGCTTTGAGTTTTCTCAAGGAGAGAGAGGGCTATCTAGCCTGTCTATATGAAGAAATACAGAAGATTAAGGACTTTGGGGAAGATAGTAGTAATTTAAAAAAAAATTGTTTGAGAGAAATGAGAGAGGAAGCTGATAAAGGACAGCACCCAACTGAGTGTGAAAACTGTGTCTATATAGAAGCTACTATTAGCATGAATGTGTGATTTACTTTCTCACAGAGCTTCAGGCCAAAGTGGAAAGGCCAGCTGATCGGGGGGCCTGGCCTTTGCTGAGCTTGTACACCTTAAATGTTAGACTGAAAGATATCAAAGACATTGCTGAAACAGTAGGTAAAATGATCAGCCATTAGTTTGAGCTGGATAAAGAAGAGAAAGATCAAAATTGGCCTGTACACTGAGAGAAAAATGTAGGGATTAAGGTGCTGCATATTTATCTCTGTGAAGTTGAAAAACAGAGTTGAAGAAAGGAATGAAACACTATTAAGAGATTGAGGTCAAAAGTACAATAACACAGTAAATGTTCAATACACATTTTTTGATGGACTGCTGTCCTAAGTAAAGCTTACTACCTGACGCTGACAATAAAAGAGGCAACAGAAAAAAACATATAAAAGTTTTATTCCTAACTGCTAGAATTTTGATTATTAAGAATAGAAATTGATGACAATGTGATTATTATATGACATTACCCTAAGTTAATTTCAGTAAAAACGATGTGGATACTTGACAAGAACAACTTTATCTATAGTTTTTTTTTTTTTTACTTTTTAAAATTACTTTATTTGTAATAAAACTAGTTTTTAAAAATATCGAAGTTTAATTATTTTGTTATATTATTGTTTGATTGCCACTCTCCCTTTAAAATTCTACTTTATTACATAGAATCAAGGAAAATAACGTTGATATTCTACACTATTATTTCTATGAGATAACTTACCATGAAGTGTTAAAAAGAGTATTGAATTTAAGATAATTAAGAGAAAAACTCATGGTACAAATTTCCATAAAACATTCAATCAGAATTGGGGAAAAAATTCTTCATGCAGAGGAAAATAGTTACAGTTATTAGTATTGCTATTTAGTACTTTGTAAGTGCCAGTTTCTGCATTGTGGGCTTTATATACTCATCTGGGGAAGTTTATTGAAGCTGGCGATCTAAGTTTTGCCAAAATTTGTAAATTATGTTTTTTCCATCCTTTACCCACACATATTTTCTCTCTACCCTGTGAATTTAAGGCATCTTCTTACTTAAGTTTTAAGTGATTAGTGCTCTGAACAATAAAAAGCTGGTAGTTTATTTAAGATTACTTTTTTCGAAAACAGCTTGCTACAGGAGAGGCAGTTTTAATAACAGTCTAATCTCTCAATGCAAGAAAAATGTTTTCATTACCTATAATTAAAAATTAAATGTTGGACTGCAAGATAAACTGTGCTAAATTATATGACTACAAATAGGACAATGTTCTTAGAAAAATAAATTTATCGACCTATAAAATAGTAAATGAATGTATGTGTAAACAAGAATTTTCAAAGACAAAATAGAGCATGTAACAAAAAGAAGATACTTTTAAAATATGAAAGTTTTAAAAACAATGACAATTACATGACTGGCATTTACTACTTTTGTAAATTTGACAAATGTTCATTTCAGTGATTTTTGGTCCTTTTGATGATTTCTCTAAGCATTACCAGTGTCCTTTGACTAATGTTATTTTGACTAAAGATCGATTTCCCAAAAGGGAAGTCTTCCAAAAACAAATGTTTTGCCTGCTTTTAAAGAGGAAGAGAGAGAACATTCTTCTGTATCAAGAAGGAGGTGTTTAAATACCAGTGTAGGTACAGATAGGTGTGTGGGTGTGGAAGCAGGAAGTTGACTTAAAACTTTAAAGAGTAAAGATCATCTGCTGAGTAATATAGGAGAAGGGCTGAAGTAGAAAATTCAGCATATTTGTCCATGGTAGGGGGCCCATTGAGGATGGTGGCATAAACCTGGTGTAATTACCAATTCTTGAAGCCAATTGATTTTCTCCAGCAGCACTGAGTACCTAGATACAGAGGTAGAGAAGGCTGATTGTAGAACAAGTACAAGTTTGAGATACACCAAGAGAAGTATATGAAGCTGACATATGTTCAAGGTCAAGATGGGGCTTTTGAATATAAGTCCTCTTTACTTACCCTTCCTTCTCTTATGAGGATATAAATTGTATAACTAAAAAAGCAGAAAGGAAATAAATACTGCATTACTAATATCTGGGTAGAAGTCTTTCCCTTACCCATGTGTAGAGCCAGAAATGTGGGAGGAAAGGATTGAATGTAACCCTCCCTCTACAGTAGAGTGCTATAGAGAGGAATTAAATAAAGATCTTACAGCGTGAGGCTATAAAGATATGTCTTCTTATCATCTGTTTGCTGCATTGATGGAGTTTTTTTTATGTAGTTTTTCTTTCTTTTTTTACTTTTTGAGAGTAAGATTTTATTTAGAATAAAAAAAATACAACAAATTACAAGTTAAAAAAATGATAATGGTCGAGTAAATGCAATTTTTATTATATACATTTTTTCCTTACAACTTTTACTGTTTACTCTTTGATAGCCTCTTAATAGGTCAATGATTATGTATTATCATTTTCAATAGAAAGAATAGAAATATAATTGTTTCTTTGGTTGATTAAAAGTAGGTATAAGGTGATATCTCACTGGGTTTTGATTTGGATTTCCCTGATGGTTAGTGATCTTCAATACTTTTTCATGTACTTGTTGACCATATTTTGTCTTTGGAAAAATGTATATTCACTTCCTCTGCTCATTTTTTAATTATTTATTTTTTGCTAATAAGTTACATGAATTCTTTATATATTTTTGATATTAAACTCTTATCAAATATATGATTTGAAAACTTTATCCAATTACACAGGTTGTGTTTTCATTATTTTGGTTATTTCTTTTTCTTTATATATTTCTTTTTCTTTATATATTTATCCATCACTAGACGCTTAGTTGTTTCCATATCTTGGCTATTGTAAATATTACTGCAATGAATAATATACATTTCAAATTAGTGTTTTTGTTTTCTTTTTGTGAATACCCAGGATAATTTTTTAAAAATTTAAAGATATTTTGTTATCAATTTGTTAAAACATAACTGATTTCTATATGTTGTTCTTGTATGCTACAAGTCTACTGAATTAATTTATTCTAACAATTTTTTTGGTGGAGTCTTTAGGATTTTCTCTATATAAGATCATATCATTTTCAAATGAAAACAATTTTGGTTTTTTACATTTGGATTCCTTTTCTCCTTCCTTCCTTCCTTCTTTCCTTCCTTCCTTCCTTCCTTCCTTCCTTCCTTCCTTCCTTCCTTCCTTCCTTCCTTCCTTCCTTCCTTCCATCTTACTGCTCCATCTAGGACTTTCAGTAATATGTTGACTAGAAATGGTGAGAGAGGACATTTTTGTCTTGTTCATGATCTTAGAAGTGATTCTTCCAACCTTTGTCATTCAGCATGATGTTAGCTGTGGGCTTGTCACCTATGACCTTTATTATGTTGAGATATATTCCTTCCATACCCAATGCATTAAGCCTTTTTATCACAGTAGTATATTGAGTTTTTTCAGATGTTTTTTTTCTGCATCAATTGAGATGATCATATGTTTTTTTCATTTTCATCTTTTATTCTACTACTGCGTATATCACATTTATTGATTTGCATATGCTGAACCATTCTTGTATCCTACAGTTAAATATCATTCGATCATGCTGTGTGATTCTTTTAACGTGCTGTTGAATTCTAACTTTTGCATGTATGTTATCAGGGATATTGGCCTATAGTTTGTTTTCTTGTAACGTTTTTGTATGGCCATAATATCAGGGTAATGCTGTTTTTGTAAAATGAGTTTGAGAGTGTTCTCTATTCAATATTTTTATCAGTTTGAGAAGGGTTAACGTTAATTTTTCTTTAAATGTTTGATGTAAAGAAAAAGAGAAGCCTCAAATAAAATCATAAATGATAGAGGAGACATGACAACTGATAGTATAGAAATATAAAGAATTATAAGAGATTACTGTGAACAGTTTATATGTCAACAAATTGGAAAACTTTGAGTAAATAGACAAATTTCTAGAAACACACAACTTACCAAGAATCATAAAGAAATGGAAAATCTAAACAGACCATTAACAAGTAAGGATTGAAGCAATAATCTCCCAATAAAGAAAAACCTAGGTGTCACTGGTGAAATCTGCACTGGTATAGTTTCTGATGAAAGTGACTTATTTTTAAGGATTAGTCTTTCCACAATTAAAAGCTACGTGTGTATAAAGAAGACCCGTAAGGCTACAAAACACTCAGTTTCAAATATGTACTATGTCCTGTGGTAAGAACTTCATTTATCTTATTTCTTTACATCTCACTGACTAAATTATTTCACTGCTTTTACGTATATGGAAATTAAGGCTCGGAAATGTCAAGCAACTTGCCCAAAGCTGCACAGATGGTGTTAAATAAAGCCATAAATTAAACTGAAGCCTAAATCCTAAGCTTATAATTTGTAGTACTTCTACCAATCTATTTTTGTTGTTTATGATCTTGTCGTTTATTTATTCTGTTGTAAGTAGCTAAGATTCCTGTAAAGATGACATTTTTGCATGAATGTCAACTCTCAGTGTTTCACATTCGTTTATAATTCTTATTGCACTTGTAAAAGAAATTTGTAAAAGAAAAATAAATATGAGTTGATAAAATAACTACTAGGTACAAAGTAACTTAAGGATAAAAAAACTAACAATTGTTTCAAAATTCCTTTTTTCTCTTGTATATGAAAATTTTGATTTTGTTGGCTAAGTTTTGACTTGTACCTGTTGTTTATTTAAAGCAATTGCACTGGTAATTATTTTTGCCTTTTTATTTTTTTTATCATTCCTTTTGCTGTGCAGAAGCTTTTTATTTTATTTTTATTAAAGTGTATATGACATACAATATTATGTTTGTATCAGGTATACAACATATTGATTCAACATCTGTATATCATATGAAGTGATCACTATGACAAATTTAGTTACCTTTTATCACTATACAAAGTTATTACAGTATTGTTGACTATGTTCCTTATGCTGTACATTACATCTCTGTGTCTTTTGGACTGATTATTTTTAAATTATCAGGTGACAAGAGCTGGTTATTTTTTATGAGAACATTTAGAGTTTTGTACATATATTTTTTTTTTGAGTCAGAAAATGGCTATTGAATTTCTTTTTCTAGCTGAAGCTCCTTTGATCTCTCTAACTTTATATATTTTCTCCATGCAATTTCTCCACTATTGCTGATTTTTCACATGATGTCTATTAGGGACCAAAGATACATATTGAGAGTGAGAGCTAGAGCAAGAGAGAGAAAATTTCTACTTTTAAGACAAAGTCTTGGAAGGAATATAGCATTAAATTCTTTGTACTCTATTAATTAAGTCAAGTCACAAAGGGCTACCCAGGTTCAAGAGTAGGGGGTTTAGACTCTACTTCTTAATAGGGAATTACAAGGTTCTACAAGAGCATGTGGAATAGGAAATATTGCAACTATTTTTTATTAAATTTATTGAGGTGGCATTGGTTAATTAAATTACATAGATTTCATGTGTACAATTATATATTACATCATCTGCATTGTGTTCACCATTCAAAGTTAAATTTCTTTCTGTCACCATGTATTGACCCCTTTTATCCCTATCTACATCCCCCCACTTTACAAGATATAATCTCCCATGAAAATACGAAAGCAATTAAAAGACTAAATTTTTCCACACGAAAAACGGAAGATACTTAATATTTATAAAAGACCCTCCATGTACTTGTCACTTTATATGAATGAACTTATTTTTGCTTAAAACAGTTTTTATCACTTTACAAGTAATGAAAACAGGCTCTAAGAGGTGATGAAGTTTGTCTAAGGCTACCTACCTTCTAAATGGCAGAGCCAGAATTCAATCCATGTTTTTTCTGACTCTAAAACCTATTACTGTTATTATTGTTATTGTCATTGTTATTATTATTTGCTCACTTTAGTAAGCAAGAGTTATAGGGGGAAATGCTCATTTGATATGTTATCAACTTAAATTCTCTTTTAACCAGAATATTCTTTTTTTTTATAGTACCTCAGTATTTCATATTCATAATGATATATTTATTTAATCTGCATATAAATATTTCACTATTTTCATTACCTGTTCAGTGGTAAGTGTAATTCATCGCTTAGTATAATAACTATATTTACAATTATAATACCAATTGTGCTGCATTATAATGACCTAATTCTTTGATCAGGCTCTGGTTTCCTTGAAATCAGGGAAAACGTCTAATTCATATGAGTCCCTCCAAACTACAATGGTGAAGAATCGTCATACTAGTAAATGTTTAAGAAAGGAATAGATTAAACTATTGGGAATATCTGATATGATACAGTCTTTTGTTGTCAGGTTATTTAATTAACCAGAAAACTCTACTCTCTGATAGTAGTAGAAAAATATGTATAAATGGAAGAGTCTTGTAAGGATATGGAATTTTCTCACCTATCTTTGAATAGTATAAAACAGACTTAAACTGCAGGAAATGAGATGTGTTTGTTTAAACATTGTAAAGACAAACATTTCCTACAGAGGATAAGCCTTTATGAATAATATACCGCAAACATGTCATTTTGCATATGGAAAAACTGAGGCCTGGAGAGATTATATAAACAGGGTAATTTAAGATCACACAACTAGTTAAATCTAAGAAAGTATTCTTATCTGTTTTTACTTGCTCTTTCATTCTTTCCAATTCACTTTTCACTGAATGTTAAATATTTTACTAGAAATAACCAAATGATTTTGTCAGTTTGGGAAAATTATTTTTCTTTTTTGAGTTATATCTCTGCGTAGAGTCAAAATCTTGGATTATATTGCAATATCTTTCAACTCTATGTATTTGATGATTTTATGAAATAGTCGAAATAGTTCTCTGTGGAGGAAAATAGAAAGAGCACTAAATAGAAAGTCACAATGTTGGCATTTACTAGCTCTGTATCATTTAGCAAAGCATGAAATTTTTTTGAGTCTCAAATTCTTTATTGCAGAATTAGGTAGTCATAATGATACTCAACATGGGCCATTTCAACCTTTGAAGTTGTTTGGAAATGTGTATATTGGGGGTTAAGGGTTGTTTTTACCAAGACTGGGAACTCTTTTGGAAATTAGTGGATAAAGCCCAAGAAAAATAAATATCCATCAAATATGTGGGGACAAGTCACACAATGAGACATTTTTCTTGACTAAAATGCCAATGGTGCCTATATTGAGAATCAGTGGGGTCTTTTTTTAATTCTAAAACTAAATTTTCTAATTCTAAAACGTTTTCATAAGGCATATTGAGAAAACAAGTCTTAGTCTCAATACATGATTAAAAGGTAAATAAAAGTGTTTTTTGTTTTGTTTGTTTGTTTGTTTGTTTTGCCTTGGGGGGGAAATTTTAGCATCTTTCTGTTTTGTTTTCTTTTAGTGTGACTTAAATTATCTTGCATGTGTTTGAACTTTAGGAAGCCCACAAGTGAATCATCTTGAAAAATAGATCTCTGAATCAAGTCTAGGATGAATTTGAGAGCAATCTACTTGAGTCGGTGTTGAATCTTTTGATAACTCAATGTACATATAACTAAAATTACACTGTCTCTACACAATGCAGTTAGGAGAAAGAGAGAAATAATGATAGAGGAAAATGTTTAAAAGGTACAATACAGAGCTGCCTTACCAGCCCATTAGGATGTTTTATGAAGAGGATAATCCAAGGACATGTGTATCTCCTAATCATATATAAAACGTATTGGGACTTGTACTTAATGGAATTGGATTTGAACTCTGAGAATATCTTTCAGGAGACTGAGCAAGCTGTACTATTTATGGTCTTTAGGTGGTAAGGATGCTGACACATCCTTTTATTACTAGAACTAAAATAAATATATCATCAAGGTGTCTTTTTCTGGGTACAGATTGTAAAGAGTTTTTACTGTGTCTTTGTAAGAGTGAAATACATTATTCTCTTATATTAAGCAAAGGCATATGATAATCTTATCCATTGCTATTAGAGCAAGAAAAGTGGAGTCTAAATCTTTATTTTACTGACAATTAGATTTCTAAGTTTTTAAATATATTTCAGATTGTACTACTGAACTTAGTTTAATATGTTTTAGCACCATTGATTCAAAGGTTAAATACTTTCGACTTTAGGTACTCTAGCTTGTACTCGTTATTGCTTACATTGCTGAAAACAGTGCTAAGTTGCTGTTCAGAATCCTTTGAGTTGAATTCATTCAAGAAATCAGAATTTCTTGGGAAACCTACCTTTGTATAGAGGATCCCTTCAGGAACTATGGCAGAGCAGAGATGGACTTGAATTTGCTAGTTTGGTTATTTGCTCACTGTTTAATGTTATAAGCAATATGTTCTTGTATGTCAGTTTTTCTTCTAAGCTGTGTTAACTATAATTGCATTTATGGAATATAATAGTGATGGTCACCATCTTTTGTGTTCTGACCATTTAAAATGTATTTTACTTTTAAAATGAGTTAGTTATTGTAAGAGTGGAATTGATGTTCATCCAACAAATATTAGTAATAGACAATGATTTTTTAAAAAAAGGAATTAATAGCTCTGTGTTGGTAAGAGCAGAAGGAAAATTTTCTACATTAAATTTAATTGAGCGATGTCTTCTGTTGTTTAAAATACAAACTTTTCCAGTTACTATAGCTTCTCACTTTTCCTCTTTGTCTGAATCCTCAACTTGGCCTATAATACATGAAAATGTACTACCAGAGAATTATTCTAATACTGTTGCTGATAAAAATGTGTATGGCGTATTTCTGTATAAAGGTTCTAGGGACCATTGAAAGCAATTTGCTGTAGCACCCCAATCAATGAATAATTGATTGCACTTATTTTATTTTTTATGGCTCATGTTTTATTTTTTATTGGAGTTTATTTGGTATAACTGCATTCTATTTTCATTTTAACATTTTCTTAAGACAGAATAGAGGTTTTTCTTTTTTGAGTTAACTATAATAGATCTCTAGAACCCAATAGATCTTATATGAGCATTCTTAAGACAAATGTTGGTTTCATTCATTCCTTCTTTACTGTGACCTATAAAACTCAAAAAATTTTACCCCTATCTTTGCTGCTATCTTTATCTTCTGCCACTATTCCCTTAAATTCCTATATTTCAGTTCCACAGGCCTATTTCCTGCTTTTATATTTGTCATCTCTTATTTCTGGGTTCTCTGCCTGTACATTTTTGTAGGGCCAACTTCTTCTTATCCTTCAGATGCCAGCTCAAATGTCACCTCCATAAAGGAGTTTGTACTAACCACCGAACTGGAAATAAAATGTCCCATCAGTAGCTCTCTGTAATGCCATCTTCTTTTTATTTCATTACAGCATTTGTCTGTATTAGAAATGTTCTTGTTCACATATTTATCTGCTGTTGTTTGTCAGTCTCCATTCAACCCAGAAGATAAATTTAATGAGAATAGAGTTGAACACTACAGAATCTAGAAGACATAGAAAACTGCTGGCATATAATAAGTCTCAATAAATATTTATTTATTGAATAAATTAGATTATATTATGGTGAAAACCAATAGTTTTCATAGTTGTTTTTTTTTTTTTTTCATTTAAAATGAATAAACCTCTATGCTTAGAAGGATCTCTAGAGGACATCTTATGCAAAATTTGATTTTGAAAATATAGAAACTGAGGTCCAGAGAGGTAGAGTTGCTTGATTTCAGAAAGCTAGACAGTGAGAGTCAAGGAAGGATTTGGAGGTTTACAAATGCTTACTTGGAACGTTAAAATCTAAAATCTCCAAAAAAATAAAAGTTTATTATTCAGTATAGTGTTGGAAGTCCTAGCCAGAGCAGTCAGGCAAGCAAAAGAAATAAAAGGCATTTGAATTGAGAATGAAGAGTAAAATTGTCACTTTTTGCAAATGACATGATTATATAGAAAATACTAAAGACTACTAAGAAACTATTAGAAACAATAAATACAGCAAACTTTTAAGAAACAAAATTAATTTACAAAAATCCATAGCATTTCTATATGCTATGAATTTTCAGAAAAAAGAAATAAAAAACACCAATTACTTTTGCAATTACAACAAAAAGAATTAAATGCCTAGGAATGAACCTGACAAAGCATGTAAAGCAGTGGTCCCCAATATTTTTGCACCAGTGACTAGTGCTCTTAAGAGAATCCAATGCCTGATGATCTGAGATGGAGCTGGGACTGTGATGCTAACACTCGGGAGTGCCCGCAAATACGGATGAAGCTTTGTTTGCTTTCCCACCACTCACCTCCTGCTGTGCAGTCTAGTTCCTAACAGGCCACTAATGTGTATCAGTCTGTGGCCCAGAGTTTAGGGACCTCAGATGTAAAGGATCTATACAACTGAAAACTATAAGACATTATTTAAAAAACTGAAGAAGATTCAAAGAACTGAAAAGATATTCCATGTTCTTGGATTGGAAGAATCAACATAGTTAAAATGAGTTTATTACCAATAGCAAAATACAGATTGAATGCAATCCTAATCAAAATCCCAATGGCATTTTTAAAGAAATAGAACAAAGAATCATCAGATTTGTGTGGAATCACAAAAGACCCCGAATAGCTAAAGCAATCTTGAGAAAAAAGAACAAAGCCAAAGGTATTATTCTGCCTGACTTCAAATTATACTACAAAATGAAAATAATCAAAAGAGTATGATATTGGCAGAAAAACATACACATAAACCAATGGAATAGAATCAAGAGTCCAGAAATAAATCTCCATATATATGGGCAAATAATTTTTATTTAAGGAGCCAAAAACATACCATGGAAAAAAGAAAGCTTCTTCAATAAATGGTGCTGGGAAAATTGGAAAGCCACATTCTAAGAAATGAAACTAGACTGCTATCTGGCACCATACTCCAAAATTAACTCAAAATGGATCAAAGATCTAAATATAAGACCTGAAAGAATAAATTGTATGGAAGAAAACATAGGTACTAAACTCATGGACCTTAGATATAGAGAGTATTTTATGAATGTGACCTCGACAATAAGAGAAGTAAAAGTTAAAATAAATTAATGGGACTATAGGAAACTTAAAAGCTTCTGCATGGCAAAAGAAACTATCAACAAAGACAAAGAGGCAACTAACTGAATGGGAGAAGATATTTGCAAACAACACCTCCAATAAGGGCCTAATATCCAAAATATATAAAGAACTCATACAAGTCAAGAATTAAAAAACAACCCAATTAGAAAATGGGCAGAAAAACTGAACAGATATTCTCCCAAGGAGACATACAAATGGCTAACAGACATATGAAAGGATGCTCAATTTCACAAGCCATTAGGGAAATGCAAATCAAAACCACATCTGTGAGAATGGCTGTCATCAAGAGAAAAGTAATAGCAAGTGTGGGGGGAAAGGAATCCTCATACACTACTGATGGGAATGTAAATTGGTCCAGCCACTATGGAAAACAGTATAGAGGTTCCTCAAAAACCTAAGAATAGAGCCACCATATGACCCAGAGATCCCTCCTTTGGGTACTTCTCCCCAAATTTGAAAACATTTATTCATAAAGATACATGCACCTTGATGTTCATAGCAGCATTATGCATGGAGGCTAAGACATTGAAAAAATCGAAGTGCCCATCAATAGATGATTGGATAAAGAAGATGTGAGATATATATATATATAAATATATATATATTTATAAATATTTATATATATATTTATATATATTTATAAATAAATAAATATTACTCAAACATAAGAAAAGTTGAAATACTGCCATTTGTGACAACGTGATTTTGAGATTATCATACTAAGCAAAAGAAGTTAGAAAAAGTTGAGAACCACATGATTTTCCTCATATATGGGATATAAATCTGAAAGCAACAAACAAAACAAGAAAAATAGAAACTCATGGACAGACAACAATTTAGTGGTTACTAGAGGGAAGAGGGAAAGTAGGGAGGAAGATAAGAGTAAAGAATGTCAAATAATAATGACAGAAAGAAACTTAACTTTGGATCATGAACACACAATGCAATATACAGTATACAGATGATGTATTATAGGATTGTACACTGGAAACCTATATAATTTTATTAACCAATGTCACTCCAATAAATTTAATTAAAAAACTCATTTTTGTGGCAAAAGGCAAATATAGAAAAATTATTTATAGTTTTTTTATATATCCCACTTAATGTGACTATTCATATGTTTCACTGCAGAAATACTAATACATTTGATTATAGGCTTTTGCCCCAGATCACGCTGTGGGCTATTATGTAATTTCTGGTATATACACTGTGAACTTTCTAAAATTAAAGCATTTCTGAATTTAAAAACACAGCAGACCCTAAGTATTTCAGATCAGTTATGCTAGACTTATTTTTTAATCGTATGTCCTTTTTCATTGAGAAATCAGGAGACTAAGATCAATTTAGCCATATAAGAGGGCAAAGTAATCATCAAGTCTAACAACCTTATGTTGCGAATGAGAAAACTGGGAAAATGAGTTATGCGAAACTACATACAAATCTCTTACTCCTGTTCTAGAAAAATTTCTAGCAATTCATGAACAGAGAAGGATATTTAAAAATACCATACCTAACTCTTTTCTCTGGATCATTTTATGTGGATTATCCTGGTAATATTCACAACAACTACAGAAAGTAGGTACCAATATTATCTTCATATTTGTGTGAGGCTCTTTGATTAAGAAGTCACATAAGTAGTTCAAGGTTACACAGGTATAAATAGCACATTAGGAATTTGGATTGAGGACAGTCTGACTCTAAAAACTAGTTGTAACCACGGCTTCTAATACATGAACCTTCCATAAGAATAAGATCATCATATAATTCTTTGAAATCATTTCTGTATTATAATTTTATTTTTTAATTGTTGAAAATAAATCAAGTTAAAGTAAAAAAAAAATGGGATTTAAAATCCTATAGCGGGTGAACCACTTCCTCCTACTCTAATGTTAGGGTTTCAAGATTATTTACTGAACTTCCACTTGTTAGGTGACAGTAAATTAAGAATATTTAGACATTTCAAATATACCAAATTTCCATCTATTCTATAAAATCTGAGCCAAAAATCAATTGTCGAACAAAAGAAGATTGAGTACTTTGTCTCAAACTGGAATAATATACCCTTCACAAAGAAAAAATAATTCTAGAACTCCCAAATTTGAACTAAATTATTTTTGTGTTACTTAAATATACATGAGGTTAAGCTATCTAAGTTCTATGTGTTAAAAGCTCCTATACGACTATTCAACCTAAATAGATTTATGAATTAAATGCAACCAAAACTACAAGCAAATGCAATCCAAATGAAAGTCAATTAGTTTGACAAATTATGTTTGTTGACATTAAGTAACCATCTTACAGTATCCATATGGCAGTATTTGCTGCTGCATGGTTCTTTTTAATTTGTCATGGCATATTACTACGTGCTATACAACGACTCAATTTTCCTCACACTTTTTCTGTATTGTTAATATTGTATTCAGACAACTGTGAAACATTAGTCCATGCAGTGGTCCTTGAGGTCACTTGGACTTCATTTGGCTTGAAAGCATCATTACATATTAAGTTCTCCTCTGTTCTTTTCTTATTCTCTCAGGCCAATTAAAGTAGTACTGTTTGGCATCTGTGTGGTTGTAAACACGAATACCAGTGTGGACACTAATATCTCAATACCACACTCAAGTAAAAGGTAGTCATCCAAGTAAACCAGCATTTATTTCTATCAATACTTTTAGATTATTATCAAAATGGTAAACACCAAATTAAAAACCAGTTATAATGGAGAAATTGTGGACCGTTACAGATCCCCAATTCCAAAGACAGCTAATTTGAGAAACACTAGACAAGCATGTTATTTTATGGATTTATCTTTACAGTATTAATCATCATTTACACTTTCTCTTTACTATCAAAGCTTGGTTTATTATTTCCCCTGAGTAGGGTACTCTGTTGTGAGTGTTGCCATTTTTGCAATATTTTTAAAGACAATCTCAAGTTCTTCTGCAAACATTAGCAGAATTATTTTAGATTATAAAACCAAACCAGAGCATCATTTTTGTGATTAATTTATTATGGGTAGAAAACTAACTACGGTGTCTCAAGAGAAGATTGCAGACATTTGCAAGGTTGAGGAAAAAATACATTGTTGTTTGAGCTATGCCCAAAACTTATGATTTAATGGGTCTCAAGTGGGATATCAGTGTTTTTTAAAAGCTCTCCAGGTAATGCTAATGTGTCAACCAAAGTTGAAAATCACTGATAGCTGAAGGAAAACTATCCATATCACTCCTGTTTGACAAAATTCTCTGATGGCATCCAACATATAACAGTTAAATCTAAGCTCCATAGCATGAACTATAAAGGCCTCTAAAACCCTAACCATTGCCCACATCATGACCATTACATTTTACTAGTCTTTGCTGAGTTGCCTCTCTCTGATTTGGATATGTCTGTTAATAGGGTTTATTCAAGCTCTCCACAGTTCTTTGTATAACTAACAGTTTATTATAGGTGGGGCAAAAATGGGTAGCTTCTTCTCTTCCTGTACCTATGGCAATTATTGTTAAAGATAGATGGGATTTTTTTTTCTACTAAACCAGATTGGTCTTAGAATTCTCCTCAATGCAGTGCTACAGACAGCCAATAGTGACTGAGAAAAGTTGGTTCATGAAGTACATCTATTTGCATTCCACAGTTTAAAATGTTCTTTGTAATAATGATGAAGCTGTATTCTCAGATGAGATTAGAATGAGCATGTTTAATTCATTGCTCCATATTTTTGTTCCTTCTCAGGGTCATATGGATGAAGCTAAGCCCTTGCTCTCTAGGAATGAGAACAAGGGCTAGGATATTTAAATTGTGAATGAGCAAATATATAGATGAAAGTCGAAAACCTTCTAAGCTACTAGAGGCTAAATCTGAAGTAGTTACAACTCCTAGGTAACCCTTAGATGCAAATTAAATTATCCACAAATATGTACTAAACACATCTCATATGCCAGATCCGTAGAAGGGGCATTTACATCCTTTAGTTCATTAAAGCCGTACAAGAAATATGTGAATCAAGTATCATTATTTTCTTTTTGTTGATGAGGAAACCAAGATTCAGAAATTTTAACGGACTTGCCCAATATTGCCAAATTATTAAATTGAGAGGCCAGCATTCAAATAAGTCCCTAAAACTCCAAATCAGTATTACTACTACTTCATTTATTCAATAAATATTTATTGAGAGATTACGTAAGTAGGATAAATCAGAAAGACTTCAAAGCTTTCTGGACATAATGATAAAATTTAGACTTCGTAGTATTACCATGAGGCCCAAATGAGCAAAGGAACAAATATATTTTGAAATAGTAAAATAAAAATACTCTATAAACATGAGTTATTGGTAAGAATAAATTGGTTTAATAAAGCATAAACTCTGCCTATTGCATATAGCTGAGTTATTTAAATTTCTAACATTACGTGCCTGCAAGCACACTAGAATGGAAGGTGAGCAGACAGAACCCATGGGGTAATGTTCTAGAAATGCACAGTCTGTGTTAGAAGCAGAGGACATAATGCTCAGTCTCAGCAGTAATACCTTAAGAGATAGATTTGAAATTTATTTACATGATAAATGTTTTTTAAAAAGGCTGCCAATGTGCATAGATTCAAGAGTCCTCTTAGGAATATAGATCTGACATGCTTCCTGAGGCATCTCGTTATCTCTGCATGTGTACAAGGTTTATTTCTCTGTTACCTAAGTGCTTGGGCAAACACTTATTTTTCAGCTCCAAGCATGAGTTTCCTTTTCATGAACATGGGAATTTCTAGTCATGTGAGCTCTAGAATGTTAAATTGAAACCAGACTTCTGCCAATAACCAATTTTATGATGAGAACCTTTTATAATATGCAGACTCCAACTCGTCCATTAACCAAACAATCAGGCTGTTTCGAAACTTTAAATATTAACTAAAAGAAATAAAAAACAAAAAACTCAGTTGATGTTACTAAAGGAAGTATTTTCTATCTGATTATGCTGATATTTTCATTAATCATCTGGTAGAATTAGGAGTCTGTTGCTCATTCTCATTACATCCATGTCAAAATTCTATCAGAAAATCCAAATCTTATGTCAAAAGGTGGTTATTTCCCTCATTTTGCAAAGAATTTTTAAAGTTTATAAAGACCAGATTTATATTTCTTTGAACATGATATAAGTCAGATTTAGAACCTGTAATGAGTAAAGAATTTGATATCCTGATATTTTTAGATGAAGAAATATAAGCAGAGAATAAAAATAAAAATGTTCCTGTGGTCTCTTTGATAAATGGTATATGAGTATCTGTCCAGCAGCCTTATCATGAGGATTGCCCTCTTACTCACAGAGGTCGCGGACATCTTTCTCTTACATGGCCTAGAACCATTATAATTGTTTTGCCCAAAAGTAACCAGATAGATTCAGAGTCAATCAGTCTCTCTCTTCCTGATATTTGGAATTGAAACTAAGGGATATTCAATCCAAGGTTTTGGTCCAGATGGGAAAGTGCGCTGATACTAGAACTCGGCACTCTCACACCTAACGTAAAAAAAATCTTTTTAAAAATTAAATGTAATAGTAACAATAAGTTTAAAGAAATAAAAGAAAAATCTTCAAATGATAAAAACAGAGATAACCTAACTAAGAGTAGAAAATAAAATTGGAAACATACCTGATATATACCTCACAAACTGGGGCTTAATGCTTCATAGGAATAATATTTGAAGCTTAAAGTTTATACATAGTGTGCACCAGATCTGGACTCTTTGTATAAAGCATAGAAGATCCCACTTATGATCGAGGGAGGCACTAGGCTGGTAGTTCTAGTCTGGGAAGCTGTAAAAGGACATATCTGATGTGCCTTCTCAGATTTGCTTGGTACCATTGTTTTGGATCTTCAACAACCATATATCATCTTTCAAAAATACAGAACTCTAGAACATAACTTCTTCCTAAAGGTAAATTCAGAGACAAAAATTATAACATACACATCAATCTGGTATCATAGAAGGTAATGACACTAAACAGAAAATATGAGAAATTATATGAGAGGAAATAGAAATAATAGGATGAACTGAAAGCAATTTCAAAATAAATGTCTTTAAAATTTTAAAAGCTTGCTTGCACTCCCCACCCACCAAGCTGTAGATGCCCCTACATCCTCTGCTACCTGGCAGAGGAGCATGTGGACTCCGGAGGTGCTGCCTAAGTACCTGTTGTCTGAGGAACTTAATGTTCTTTGTAGAACCTCTCTGCCACACAGTTCCTGTCTCACAGTACTGTGTGAACAATGGATGCCATCCGAAAGATGCTAGTGATTATCATGATGGAACCTAGGGTAAGACCAGCTGGCTCATAGTCTTACCAGAGACAAGCACCCAGAGAACTACATGGCTGACGTTGAAATGAATGGAAAGCAAGTGAAGTTCACTTTATGAGGACATAGTTGGGCAGGGAGGTCATGACCAGCTGAGCCCCATCCTATCCAAATACTGATGTTATACTGAAGTATTCCTTTATTAATAACCTTAGCAGTATAGAAAACCTCCCAGGAAAAGGGAACCTGGAGGTCAGGTCAAGCATTTCTCTCTCAGTGTATGCATCATCTTGGTTGGGAATAAGAATCTTCTTCTGAAGGAGGAGTGAATAAGGCAGGAGCTAGTCAAGAGAAAACAAGAGCCAATAAAACCTGATAAAGGACTAGAGATATGATAAACTGGATCGCACTTTGGGGTATATATAGTGTTCAGAAAAACCAAAGATAAAGTGAAGCAATTTTTTGAAATGGTCATGAGTGGTTTTACAAGCTAGTTAAAGAAAAATGCTGGATGCCTTTTTTTTTTTAATTTCACTGCAAACGGAGCTCAAATATAGTTAATTTTGATGTGCTATTTATTAATCTTAGTGTATGATGACTGCCTTTTTAATTTCTCTATTATGTACCTAAGATTACAAATAAGAAGTTGTCTTGCAATTCTCTTTAGAAGCAAATCATGATTATTGATGGCATTTATAACTAATCCATTTGCCCCATCAGGGCCCTTGTGGTACCACTCTGGCATCCCTTAGCACTACCATTTGACCAGGTAGCAAGCAAAGAATCCCTTAATTTTTTGCTCCTTTTCAGAAATATGAAAAGCAGGTAACTTTTGTGATTTAGCTTGTAACTAGTTTATAAATAACAAATCTTATCTGTCATTCAGCAGTTTTAAGGCACTCCGGTGAATTATCACTTCAGAACTTTCCTTCTAATCAAATTTTATGGCCGTGTAATTTTTGGAGTTGTGCACAGCCTAGAAAGCCCAATCTAGTCTATGTTATTGTATCAAAGGTAGAGGTGTGGTTTCATGTTGATTATCTTATATTTACTGTGTAATTAGTGCCCCTTAATGTATGCTACCAACAATAAATATATCTATTCCAAACTACATGTAGTAGTTTTGTAAAACTGGATTTGACACCGATGTTTGTCATCTCTGTAGGAAGAGTAGGCCAACTTGGGTTGACAATAAAAAAAAAAATCAGTCATTGAAAACAAAGAAACAAACACAGCCTTCATAGGTTATTTAAATAGTAGATAGGCCTTAAAAATTAGCAAATTGAAAGATAGATGTGAATCACTCAGAATATAGTACAAGAGGTTACTAGAATATGTAAGGGAGAAGTTAAAAGACATGTATAATAGAAGGAAAAAACAGTAGCAGGAGTATAAATAGGGTAAAGAGGAGAGAATAGAGAGGAAAAGGAAAGAGGTGACAACTTTGCATGAGGTGATGTCTGAGAATTTTCCAGAAGAAAGACATGCTTTACATTTCTGGATTAACAAGTATACCAAGTTCTAAGAAAAAAATAAATAAAAGCAAACTCGCACTCAGGCACATCATAATGAAACTACAAAACATAAAGAGCAAAGAAAATCTTAAATGTGGAAGGAAAAAAAGTGATCCACAAAGGAACAGCGAGCAGGCTTCTTGACACTAACAATAAATTCCAAGAGATGTCCAGTCAGACTGAGCTGGTCAATAGAAAGGAGATTAAACTTCAGAGTCAAACAAATTTATCTTCTTCTTGTCATGTGTATAGAGAAAGAGAACAAGCCACTCAGCAGAAAGAATGAAGCAATCACCTCTGTAGAAAAGCAGAGGGGACAGATCAGGAGAGAGAACAAGTTGTATTCTTAATGATTTCTCAGGATCTGGCTCCATCCCTCCATCCCCTGTCCTTGGCTTCCACAAAACAATTTATAAACTTCCAATAAAATACATCCCTTAAATTTTATTTATTTATTTATTTATTTATTTATTTATTTATTTATTTATTTATTTATTTATTTATTTATTTTTGCTCAAGTTACTTTAAGATGGGCTCTGTTATTTCTAACCAGAATGTTACTAAGACGATCTCTCAAAGGTCCCAAGGATTAACACAAAAATTTAAATTTATACGGTATTTGTTGAGTATTTATATACAAGTCTGTATATTTCAAAGTGGTGATAGTAGTGATAATGGTGATGGAGCTGAAGTCCCAAGTGGGACCATGTGAATGAATTTAAGTAACTTATAGTTCTGTAGAAAGAGACACTCTTGTAGACCCTGACTTTAACTCTTGAGAAGACTGATCTTGGTAAGAGCTATGCTGAGCTGTGTTAATTGATTTACCGATACTCATAGCAACAGCTGAGAGCTAGAAAGCTGAAGTGACTTAACCAGAATCACACAGGTTAATAAATGGTGGAGCTGGGATTTTTAACACAGATTTGTCTTACTCTAAAATCCACAGACTTATCCAGCCTATTACCAAATGGTATCTACCAATTACGTGCCATAGGCTCAGTAGTTTTACAAACATTATTTCATTTAATCTTTGTCTTATGTATGATACTGCCATTATTTACTCTATTAATAGAAGAAAATAGAGTTTAGCATTTTAACATAAATTGCCTAGGGTCATTCACTTAACAAATGGTTAAACCACAATGCAAATTAGGGTAAAGTGCATGTTGTGCTCATTTTCTTCTCACACACAGCTCACCACAGCTCTTTCAATGCTCACTGATATGGGGTTCCCAGAAGACATCGTGTCTTCTGAAGGAAGTCTCTAGATGAGAAAAATCAATCTGTATGCTTGCATATACTCTAAGACTTTAGAGGGCACATATTAAGCTCCTTAAAACTTTTCTTCTGTATGCTATCTCCATTGATAGCATAAGACAGGCCCTACATTCTGCAGCTCAGCAAGCTTATAGCTAGGAAACTCAAGGTCAGTTTTTCTTCACGAACCCTCCAAATCTATGAGTGATTCTATGTAGCCTCCATTCTTGGCTTTGAGAAGGTAAAAGTGCTCTCTCCTCTGCTCCAGAGTAAAAGTTAGCAAGAGCTTCTAACGGCAAACACTACACTCCCTGACGATCTCCCCACCATAAATCCCATGCTATTCTTACTTCGGTGATACAGGAGAGTAGTGGTGCCCAGGTCTAAAGGGACAGCATCTCTATGTCATCCCAGCAGACAGGTGTCTGTCTTAACTATAGGTAGCTATTTGATTGCTCTTCATATTTTAGACATTGTTTATCTAGCACCATTTTTTAAACTTTTTTTTCTTTTTAATTTCTGTTGACATTCAATATTATTTTACATTGGCTTCAGGTGTACAGAATAATGGTTAGACATTTATATAATTTATGAAGTGATCCCCCTAAATTATTCTAGGACCCACCTGGCATTATATAGTTATTATAATATTATTGACTATATTCCCTATGCTGTTCTTTATATCCTCTTGACTATTTCATAACTACCGATTTTTATTTCTTAATCCTTACCCCTTTTCAATCCATCCTCCAACCTCCCTCCCATCGGGCAACCATTTTTTCTTACTTTTAGTATTGAGTCATGATTCTAGAGCCATAGGAAATGTCTTTCTCCATGTAGCAATTTAGTCACGATGAAATGACATACATACTGTGCTTCATAAACATTAAAATAGTGGCTATATGAAAAAATATTAGAAATGAATAGTACTGAAGGCAGGGAAACTAAGGCTCAAAATTGTAGCAGGGTTAAGAGAAGCTACCCTGGACTGCATATTTTGTAGGCCTAAACCTATCCAAAATTTTGACACAGCCAGAGTTTTCATCATTAAGATTTGTCATACTAATTTCATGGTGGGACTCTGAATTGTCAGATTTCAAACCTACTTTGTTTCATGGAGCCCTACAGTTTAAATAAGGTACCGTAGGAGCTATAACAGAGAGATGAAAGGAATTCCAATGTCTACTTTAATCATACCTTATTCTTATTTTACTAATCTATTTATTTAACAAATATTTATTAGTTACTGTATGCCAGGCTAGAATCTGGAAACATATCTGTGAACAGAGTTGGCTCATGGAGTTTATGGTTTAATGGAGAAAACAATCAAATAAATAATCACACTACCCAATGCACATAGCATGCCTACTTAAGGCCTCCGAAAGAAGGCATACAATTCTTTAAAAGACTATTGAAATAATTTAGCTAGAATTATGAGTCAGAGAAGCCTTCCCCAAGACAGGAACACATGAGTAAATTCAGAAAGGACAGGTGGTTAACTACACGAGGTGATGGTTGAGAGGGAGAAATTAAGCAAGGAAGGGGACATTTCAGACGGAAAGAACACCATGTGCAAAGGCCCAACGATAGGAGGATGATTTCAAAATTTAGATGTTTGTGTGGCTAGAGTACAAATGATAAATGTATGAGAACAGGCTAGAGAGATGAGTCTACACCAAAAAGGGCTTGCGTACCAAGCTAGTAAGTTTCATCTTTAGTCTAATAATAATATATAGCTATTGAAGTATTTTGAACATTAGAAGAGATATTACAGATTAATATTTTAAAATTAAACATTATTTTAGGATAATTCTAGATTCACATGCAATTGTAAAAATTATAAAGAGATATGCCACATGTCCTTTTCCCCAATGGTAATGTCTCATAAATCTGTAGTACAATATTACCACAAGTATATGACATTGCTGCAGTCAAGACTCAGAATTGTTTCATCACCAAAAGAATCTCTCATGTTGACCTCCAATAGTCATACTTTCTTCTTGTCCCCATCCTGTACTTAAGCCCTGGCAACCATTTATCTTATCTCCAATCCTATAATTTTGTCAATTCAAGAATGTTATATAAATAGGATCGCACATGTTATCTCTGGAATTGGCTTTTTTCACTCGGCATAGTTTTCGGAGGAGTTATTTGCATGTTTTTTTTTTTTTTAATTGCTCAGTAGTGTTCTGTGGTATCGATGCACTATAATTTGTCTACCTTTCATTTATTTCTGAAATCAATTCCCTGGAGTGCAGTTATTGAGTTGTATGGGAGTCACATGTCGAATTTTTATAGAAACTGCTTAAAAACTAAAAATCTAGCTTTTTAATGAAATTTTTCAGTTCTCGTTTTATATTCTTATCAGCAATGTGGAGTGACTCAGTTTTTCTGTGTTCTCACCAGGATTTAGTGCTCTCATGACTTATTATTTACCCGTATTTGTAGGTATGTAGTTGTATACTATTATGGTTTTAGATTGCATTGTCTTCCTAATGGTTAATGATGTTGAATATTTTTTATGTGCTTGTTTTCTATTTTTTATGTATTCTTTGGTGAAGTATTTCATCAAGTAATTTACTCGGTTTTAAACTATGTTGTTTGTTTTCTTACTATTAAGTTTAGAGAATTCTTTGTATATTCTGGATATAAGTCCTTTGTTGGATTTGTGGTTTACAAATATTTTTCCCTTTCTTTAGCGTTTCCTTTTATTCTTTTAACATGTTCTTTTACAGAGCAGAAGTTTTAATTTTTGAAGTCTAATTTATCAGATTTTTCCTTTTATGGGTCATAATTTTGATGTCTAGTCTGAAAATTCTTTTCTAAGCCTAGGTTCTGAAGATTTTCTTATATTGTTTTTTATAAAAGTTTTATAATTTTAGGTTTTATTTTGAAGTCCCTGATACATTTTGAATTAATTTTTACATAAGGTGTGAGACTTAGGTTGAGATTTATTTTTCTGGCCTGTGGATGCCCAGTTGTTCCAGCATTATTCGTTGAAAGTCTTTCTATCTCCTTTGAAATGTTTCTTTCATTGGCCTGCTTTCCTAACTTTGCCAAAATAAATTGTGTGCATTTTGTCGATCTATTTCTGGGTGTTCTATTTTGTTCCACTAATCTTTGAATTTATTTGTCCACTAATATCAAACAATCTTGATTATTCTAGCTATACAGTAAGTCTTGAAATTAGGTAGACTGATTTCTTCTACTTTATTCTTCTTTTTTTCAGTTTGTTTTAGCTATTCTAGTTCCTTTGTCCTTCTATATAATTTATAAAACAATCTTGTCTATAGCTGCAAAACCAAAAACATCTTGATGAGATTTTGATAGTATTTGCATTAAACCTGTACATCGGTTTGGGAAAAAGTACTACACTGAGTCTTTCAATACATGAGATGGTATATCTTTCTATTTATTTAGAAACTCTGTTTTTTTTTTTAATCGGTGGTGCATAGATTTCAGCATCCAGGTCCTATACACATTTTTATAGACTTATATCTATGTTATTTTTTTCAGCAATTATATGTGATATTGTATTTTTAATTTTTGTGTTCACATGTTCATTGCTAGTATACAGAGATCCAATTAATTTTTGTCTTTCATCTTGTATCCTATGACCTTGATGAACTCATTTATTAATTCTAGGAGTTATATTTTTTAATAGAGTCCTTAGGATTTTTTATGCAGACAATCATGCCACCTACAAATAAGAAGAGTTTTATTTCTTCCTTTCTTTTAACTTCTTTTTAATGCCTTATTGCACAGGCTAGAACTTCCAGCACTATGTTGAATAAGAGTGATTACGGTGGGCATCATTTTCTTATTTCTAACCTTAGGGGAGAAACATTCAATCTTTTACCACTAAATACGATGTCATCTTTAGGTTTTTCAGTAGTTTTTCTTTATCAGGTAAAGAAGTTGTTTTTTTCCCCCTACTTTTTGAGAGGAGTTTTTATCATGAGTAGGTATTAAATTCTGTCAAATGCCTTTTCTGCATCAATTGGTATGATCATGTGTTTGTTCTTTAGCCTGCTAATGTGGTGAGATTACATTGATTGATTTTTTGAATTTGTATCAGCCTTGCATTCCTGGAATAAACCTCATTTGGTCATGATGTGCAATTCTTTTTATCTACATCACTTGCTTCTATTTGTTAATGTTTTGATTAGGACTTACGCATCTATTCAGATGAACATTGAAAAAAGATTTTTTTTTTTTCTACTCGTGAGTTCCAGGTTGGATGTAAGATCCAGGAAGGCAGCTATTGAGATAGTCACATGAGATATGATGCTAACTTGGGCTTAAGTTGGGACAAGAAATAAAGAACTTGAAAAAAGCTGATTAACTTGAGTGATATTATAAGAGAATATGCAAGACATATTGATGGATTAGATATAGGGTTGGAGGAGAAGAACATGTCAGAGATGATGCCTAGATTTTTTAGTTTGTACACTGAATAGCTGGAGGTATCATTTTAAGTATCAATGTTAGAGAACATTGTGAAAATATCAGATTCTTTAAGAGAGGATGGCACATGAGTTTATTAATGGATATGATATATGTAATGTCCTTTTAAGATGTCTAAGTAGAGATGTCACATAGGCAGTTAGAAGCTCAGAGCAGGGGCCTTTGTTGGTAGTCATTTGAAGTAGCAATTGAAACTGTGTAGATTTTTGAAATTTCCTGAAGAACAATTATAGAGTGAGAAGAGATTAGGGCCAACATTTAATCAGTAGTTAGAGGTGAAAGAGCCTGCAAAATAGAGAAATTGATGGCCAGACAAATAGGAGTAAAACCAAGGCACTGTGGCATTATGGATCATAAGGCTAGAAATATAGAAAGTATTACCAAAAAGAAACAAAATTAACAACATAAAATAATTCTGAGAGGAAGGTAAGATAAGGGCTAAATCATCCACTGGATTTCGTGACAGGGAAGCCACTAGTGAATTTAATGAAGGTTTATTGGGTGGAGTGAGGGGGTGGAAGCTTCAATGGAGTGAAAGATGAGTGGGAGGTGAGGAAGTAGAAACAGTGAATATTGAAAACCATTTCAGAGTTTTGGCTGTGAAGGGGAGGAGAGAGGCAGAGCAGTAACTGGGTGAGGGTGTGGGAGTCAAGAGAACATCTTTTCTTTTTAAGGTGAAAAATGCTTATGTATGTTTAAGCATTGCTATATTGAGCTTCTTTGTAAGTTTTCATTTATGGAAGGATTATAGGAGTTTTATAAAATGCCATCCACTATTTTACAGACAAAACAGAAAGTATGAATCATCTCATGGTACTTGGAACATTGGAGTCTATAGAATTCCAATCGTAGGTCAAAACAAAAGCATGGGCTCTTCTAAGCTGGACCTAGGTAGGTGTAGCAGTTATTGTACTTACCCTGTTATAGAGCCAGACTTGTTTAGAGTTACTCAGCACTGCTTCTTGGGGCTCTTGTCTTGTCTGAGTTTGGCTGGCTGGCATGACCCTCCCTCACAGCTCTCAATTTCAAGGAGGGTGTGTATCTAGTCTTTTGTAAGATTTTCAGTTAGGCTGCATAAATTCTATTTCTTCCTGAACAGGTAGTTAATACAATTTAACATATTTTTATCAAAATATAGGTATTGCAGAGACAAAGAATATATTTCAAAGTTCCTCGCTTGGTTCCTTCTCACAATTCAATAGAACAGATAGAACCCATTTTTCAATTCACCTAATATATTACATATACATATATCCTGGTACTATATTAGATTGTTGTGATAGAGACGTATTAGTCAATGTTCTCCAAAAACATATATTTTACAAGAGGAGACTCTTACACAGCTATGTGTTGAGTGCTATAAAAGAGTTAAGTTCAGAGTCTGTGAAACTACAAAAGAGGGGCACATACCCCAACCTAACCAGGTATGGGAAGGCACAGGGGCAGAGGTAGGAAAATGGGAGAGAGCCAAGTACCAAAGTAAGGTTACCAGGTTTATAGTCATGGTTAAAGCTACTGACCTCAGATATTCTAACTTTTGCCTAAATTATATTGGTGCCAGAACCAGTTAAAAGGTATTAGGAGTCCTCTTTTGGGCATGGTTTTCTTTTAGCATTCTAGACATCTTTGAGGGCCTTGGTTTTAGGGTTGAAGGGCTTTTGTCTGGTGTGAAAGCTGTCTCATGCTGTCCTAAGGGAATGATAGTGAGGATCCTCTTTAGGGTGCAATAATGATAGGTCTCTATGGGGAGAGGAATGTCTTAATGTTTCAAGGCTTAGAAAGAACCCTCATAAAGGAACAGTTTTCCAAAAGTTTTGTGGTTTGTAGATGGGCCTTGTTCTTTGTGAAGACTGCCACCAGGGCCATATTAATGCTGGGTAGGCTCAAGATACTCTAATTTTTGCAAGTTCTACTCTATATCTTATTGTATTAATACTCCATATGAACTAAGCTTTTTGTTACATAAAATTTGAAATAATTGCCATAAATTTCTAGGAATAAATGATTAATTTTGGCATTGAGTATTGCAGTTGACTGCTTGATATGATGCTATGCTTTATAGTTATTTTGTTAAATAGCTCAAATTTTTTTAATTTACAGGTTTGTTTTTATATTTTGAAACTAATACAAGGTCTCCAACTTTGTTTCTAGACCCTCGAAACCCACACAGGCTTTCAACACTATGCCTATAGTTCTGAAAGAATAAAATAGGACTGTGTGCTAAGACCCATTGATAGATAGGAAAACAAAAGAAGAGATTGGGGAATAAGGATCTTTCAAAGCTGCACAAATACGTGTGCACAGATAGGACCAAAGTCTAGTTTTTATACTTCTCATTCAGTGTTTCTTTAACTAGAAAGTTATATACTTAGATTGAGGCCCTTAAGAAAGCATATAATTTTGAAGTATATTTCAATGTTTCTTAGAAAATAAAAGCAATATCTTTATCATCTCCCACATGTATCCTAATTTCTTGAGATTTTTTACTATCTCAAAGTTTAGGGAGGGGAGAATACAGATAAACTATTCCCCCCATAGACCAGACTCAAGTTTTAGATTAGTTATGGAAGTTGATTAATTCTTACATCTCTAGAAAATAAGTATTCAAATGGTCCTTTGCCCTATAACATTGACATTTAAAGTGGGGCAAACCCTTAGATTTTTAATACATTAAATTATATAGAACTCCATTGTGATACTCCTAGCTACTCAAATTATTAGTAATTCCCTGCTTAATACATAGATTAAGGCATAGCCCTTTACCAAACCTATGTTAAAGAAAAAATATATAAAATGAGGCGAAGTGGGTCACTGATTGTGATCTATAGAGATCTATCAAAAAAAAAAAAAAACAACTATTGCTATCTTACAAGCTTCTGTTATTTATATGTTCATGAGAAATGTATAGTATTTGATTCTCCTATTCAGTTTTCAACCACACTCTCTTGTTTGACCTGTTTCCTTATCATCTTCTGATTCTCTCCCTACTACTTTTTCAAATGGTTCATATCCTCCTACTCTCTGTAATTGTTTCCATATAAATGGTTACTTTGGCCTCATCAGCCTTGTTTTCAGATGAGTAGAAGGATTATCACAAATTTCGTTTTTCTCAGGCACAGTTGAGTAACTGAGTGTCATCTGAGGTAGGATAACCTTATCTGTGCTTGAATCTTTCTGACTTGATGATAAGTTTTTTGTACAATTTTAATGGAAAGAGTCCAAGATTTGGAGTCAGCAGATTAGAGTACATTTCTCAGATTATCATTTACCAGAAGAGTAATCAATAATGGGGTCTTTAAACTCAATATGTCTCTATTCCCTTACATAAAAAAGGAGATGAAACTTTCATATTTACTTTACAGAATCATTTTGAAATCAAACAAATAACTTTGAAACTCTTTCATAAACTATAAAAAATTATACAGGTATATATTTGTTGAAAAGTATTTTCAAAATACCAATAGCATTGTGCTGTTTTTTGAAAAGGGTCAATTGTGTAATTGTTCTTTTATATTTATGAGTTTAAATCAACTCTACTTGTGTATTTTTGTATCACCTTCTCTCCATTTTCCAATTATACTAATTTCACAAATATCTATCCCCTTTATGTAGGCGTCCAAGTTTACAATGCACTAAGGATGGGGGGCAGCAAACATCAGTTCACAGATATTTGACTTTTCAGCAATTTTCAGCAGAACAAAAACAAAGGCAAAAAAGGTGCATTTATTATCTATTATGTATATAACACCATATATAAATGTATACAAAGAAGGTTGCAGACATATGACAATTCTTGCCCTGCAGGGAACATTTTACCTCGGGAGAGGTTTTTAAAAAATTCCAAGGGTCTCTACATTCAAAAAGACAAATCCCAAGTCTAGCTGACTGTTTTTGGAAATAAAATAAATAAAGATGTAGTGGAATATAGTCACACCAATTGGTTTATTTTAACACTAAAATACCATATTACAATGTTTTTGCTGCATAGTTGAGGCAGAGTCCATATGGTGCACAAAGTTGAACATGTTTGTAACCTTGCCTTTTGTGGAAAAAATTTATTGACTCCCGCTTTATCCTTTTTATTTTAAATTAATAATTAGTCTATGATGCATTTGTTAGGGGTTTAAAACATTGCATACTATTTAAGTTTAATGTTTCAAAATATCTCAACTAACATTAAATATATACATCATTTGATCTAGAATAAAAGGATCCATATTAACATGAATCAACAGATATTATGATTTCTAAGAAAACAAGACAAATGTGTCAGGATGCTTTCTGCAATGGAAAACTCAGCTCAAATTGGCTTTAAAGCCAAGAAAATTTTTATCTCACATAACGAGATTTCCAAAGAGGAGTTTAGATTCCTGCATCGGTAGAGTGAAAAGATCAAAGGACTCAAGGATGACTTACTATGGCCTTTTTTTTTTTTTTGTCTACTCTGTGCAGAATACTATGGCCTCAGGCTGGCCCCCTTCTTGGTCTCAAAATGATTGCCTGAAGCAATTCAGACAAACTGTTGCTTTGTTCACATCTAATAGGGGAGAGTTACAGAGAGAGTCAGAGCCACTCCTTTGTGATTGAACCATCTTAGATCCCTTGTTCATCCCTATATCAGCCATTTTCATGTGCCAGTAGACTTAAACTAATCAGCATACATTCCTTGGAGTGAGTGGGGTCAGGTTCTCCAGAGTTATGTCAAGGACAGGAGAATACTCAAACAAAATGAAAATTCTGTTTTAAAAGAAGGAGGAAGCACAGTGATGGATAAGCATCCAACAGTATATTCTACATAGGTACACTTTAACTGGGTTAGGGAGGAATGGGGAAGGATTACAGCTTGGAATTCATATGGTCTGCAGGGAAATCCAAATAAGAATGAATGTACAATGAAAGATGGGTGCTCCAAAAGCAAAATTTTCTCTCCTTATCTATGGGAGGTCAGACTTAGACCTTAGCACTGATCAAAATTAGAAAATTTGTAAGAGTATTGCTATTCGTAGTAAAAATAATGTATTTTTGTCTTACGTCCTTTGGGTGCCTTTCTAAAAATAAGTAAAAGCGAAATTTAAAAGGTCGGGGGTAGCTCAATGAATTTGTCAGCTGGCAGCATATCAACTATTTACTGCATTTTCATCATAGAAAAAACAAATACATGAAACAATTTATTAACAAAAAGTAAAAGGCAAACCCTTTCACTTTGAAAGAAAGTCATAACTTACTCTGACACTTGATAAAATATGAGATTTTTTTAAAGTTATATGAAATTTATTCCTTACATCATTTACCTAATTATACATGCAGATACACTACGAAAGGTCATAGATGAAGCTACCCTAGAGATATGGTTTATTGTCACAAGTATATGACGTTCTGTATTGTGTGTGGTCCATTCATCTATGCAGAGCCGATATATTCAGCTTTGTAGTCACTGGGACAGCATACTCAATGTCAACTGTTTGGATTAGTTTGATTAGTTGAATTGTCATTAAATATTTTCACAATCATCACTGCATCTACCCCTCAGCCCAATCATTCTTTCAGAGCACATGTATCAAGTTCCCACTATGTAATATATCAAGTTTTGTAGGTACAGAGATGAAAACAAACAAAAAATCCCAGTCTTTATTCTGCAAGTTTATGGTGTAGAGAGAGGACACAATAAATCAATGCCATATAATGTGACAATTCTTATAGTAGGGGGATATGGAAGAAGACATGACTAAATCATCCAGATTCAGTCAGTGAGAGCTTCATTGAGGACAAAATATTTGAACTGCCTCTTGAAGAATCAGAGTTTACCTAATGCTAAGAAAGCGAGGAATGAAAGGGATGTTGTTTCAGGTAGAGGATGTGGGAGTTACAAGTCGTTTGGTAGAGTTGGAGAAGAAGATGTAAGGATGGAAGTGCTGGAAATAAAGATGGTTAGAAAACTAGGAAATCTGAAGAAGAGCGATATCGAGCAGATGCAGATGCTGGAAGGTCAGGAAAGTAAGACAGTTTGAATTTGCTCAAAATTCAGATGATTTATCTATTTTCAGAAGAAATTTCTTCTGCTGAAAAATGTTAGGGTAGTTAGTTATCACCTCTTCTTATCAAGGAATACCAATTAAGATTGTTTATGAGTGACAGAAAATCCTGAAAATACCATGTTTGTAGAAATATACTTTTTTTTCACATAAGATGTCTAATATAGACAGTTCAAGCAGATGTGGCAACTGAAGGATGCCATTATGACTCATTCTCCTTGAATATTTCTACTCTGCCAAGCTTATCGTTGTTCTGTGGTCCTGCTAATCATAAGATCGTTTGAAGGTCCAAGCATTGCATCCAAGTTCCAGTTTAAAAAAGAGGAAAAAGCAAAAGGCACATGACACTTAGGTTGGCCTACTTTAAGGGAGCTTCAAAGAACCATGAAAATATTATTTCCATTTTCATCTCATTGCTGAGTACTGTAACATCATCACCCTCATATGAAAGGGAACCTTGAAAATTTATATCATTAGCTGAACGTGTTGCTTCTCTGAACTAAATTTAAATTCTAGTAATAAAGAAGAAGGGAGATAGATAGGTTGCTAGTAATCTACTATATAAAAATTTGAGGCAGTTATCCCATTCCACATCCGTCTTCCCTTCGTACTTACCCATTATCATTCTTGGCATTAGGTAAATTAGAAAGTGCCCAGAACTAGAATGTGGGCCTTGATTACTTTCCCTGACCCTCACTGAGTCACAGTGTCATTATATACTATGTGGGAGGAATGATATCTGACAAACTTCTCTTAGTAGATTTGCTGCAAGATTAAATCATTTTGTTTACAAAGAAGTCTATACTCAGGTATAACATCAAGGATTCTCTTGTTTATTTTAACCAAAATTCATCTAGGCTATTGATTCTTAAACTCTAGTGTGTATCATATTTACCTGGAGGGCTTGTTAAAATATAGACTTCTAGTTTCTAACCCTAGAGTTTCTGACTCACTAGATCTGGGGTAGGACTTGAGAATTTGTAGTTTGTGTATGTTCCTAGGTCTTGCCATTTATACTGATAAGCAATCCCACTTGAAGGACTAGACAAAAGAGGATAGGGATGCAATAGCATTCTTTGAAGAAGTAACTCCGGATGCTTTACAAGTGTAGTCAGTTGAACATATGCCTGGCTTATAAAAATTTTTCTGTTCTTCATTTATTTCTTTCACAAAGTTAACATTTATGAAGACCTTACTGTAGGAATGGCAGTGTGCAAGCCACTCCAAATGCCATATATTTTGAAATCTTTTTACAGTATAACTGGTAGGTTCTATTATTATGGTCATTTTACAAATGAGCACATTTAGAATGTGAACTAAATTACCCAAGTTCACATTACTAATAACTGGCTGAACTGAAATTCAAAAGGCTCTAGTTTCCAATTTCCAAGTTATTAACTACTAAGTAATACCCCCACGTGTCAGTAAGTTAAATGTCAAAAGGGTAATGTCATCTTTGGGAAAGACCAATGATTTTTTTTTTTTTAAAAAAAGCACTTACGACAAGGGTAACCATTTGTGTGGATTACATGTTCTTCTCCCTTTTCAGGAAATTTTCCATTTCTTATTGGCCAGTTTAGTACCCTGCTGTGGGTCAGGCTTCACTAATGGCTTTGACTCTTCTACTTCCTTTGGTCTGTATGAGAGAATAGTATCCATGTAATTTCTCATGATTAATACAGCTAAGTAAAAGATTTTCTTCTTTCAGGTTAACTAGAGGTAAGCAAATCATGGCCAGCCAGCCAAATACAGCTTGGTATGCTTCTTGCAGCTGCAAGCTAAGAATGGCTTTTCTTTCATCTGAAATGGGGAAAAACAAAATGCAAAATAGCATAATATTTCATGACATGTGAAAATCACATAAGATTAAAATTTCAGTGGCATAAATTAAATTTTATTGGAACATAGCCATGCTCATTTATTTATACATTGTCTATGACAGCTTTGTACTGCGACAGCAGGGTTCAGTATTTGCAATGAGAACGTATGGCCTGAAAGCCTAAAATATTTACTATCTAGCCCTTTATAGGAAAGTTTGCCAGCCCCACTTATTGGTAATTATGTTTTTCACATACTGTACTAGGAATGCAAAGAGGTATAAGACATTGTCTTCAAGAAATTTAAGCCTTCCATATCAACATGGGTTGATTTTAAAATTAATAATGGGACTTGGTTTTAAATTGTAACTCTACTTACCTTTGCTGAACCGTCCTTTCTTCAGTTCTTAAACCTAATAGAGATATTGACAGACATGAGTCATCCAGACAAAGAAATACCTGCTGTCCAGAAACCTATTATAGAAACATATTATAGGAACATGAAGCCACTTGCACTCACTGTAGTTCAGGTACTTCCTGTATTTTGTGATTCAAATCCCACAACAGTGTTAGGAAAAAGTATTCTCATCTCATGGACTATAAATTAGAAAACTGAGGCTTAGACTTCCAGCATTACAGTTAGAACAAAATGGGTAGACCCAGGCATTCTACCTGCAGAGTCTACTTTCTTAAACAACTGGGAAAAGGGAAGATTTAAGAGGGTCCATGAGAGCTAGTTTGTGGGCATATTATGAAGAAAACTGAGTGGTTGTATTTTGAATAAATCCAGAGAATAAAAGTAATAAGAAGGCAACATTTAACTTAATTTAACATAAGGAAGAACACTCAACAGTTCTGCCCATTAAAAGCATAGGTTATCTTCTGAGGCAGGTAGCTAGCACCTTCTGTTAATGTAGGTGTTCAAGCTAAGAATAGATATCACATATACTTATTTGATTTGGAAATTTGGACAATATAACTTTTAAATTTTCTTTTTCAAGCCACTGGAGAAAGCTTTCTAGCATTTAGAGAATCAGTGCAAATCACCACAAAGCAAAGAAGGACTCATCAAGGAAAAGTAATTTAGAAATAACTTGTAATGGATAGCAATAGCTCTCTTCAAAACTGACTGAAATTGAGTTGTTGTATGATGTCAACTGCTTGTTCTCTGTCTTTATTAGAAAATTTGAAAAAGTAGATTGAAAGACTTAGCTGTCTATAGGAAAGACTCTATAACTATAAAAACCTAAAACAACTTGAGAGCCTCCGGGAGCTATCACTCTAGTGACCGTGAGGCCTCAGAAATCTTGTGGTCTTCAGTGAAGATCTGTTGCATTCATTTTACAACATAGTGGCTTATTTTGTAAGAAGCACAGGTAAAGAGGCCTTTTATAAGATGATCAATTTGAGAGTGATAAGGATTTAAAACTTTTTTGTGTGTATGAGTCACTTGAACTATGTGTGCTTTTCCCTACTCTGAAGTCTATGGAACCAGAGTTCATCTTTTTCTCATTAGCTCCAGGTGTCAAGAGATACTTTTCCCCTCACATGTAGGTTAATTCTAGTTTTGTCTGAGTTACTACAAACCAAGAAGCTAAGTGCTTTAGAAATATAAATTCTTCCTTGGTTCTTTGGAGATTTTATGTTCTCTCTTTTATAGACATTCCCTCCCACAGTCTTCTTTTAGTGTATCACCTACATTTTCTCACAAAGCCAAAAGCTTTTTCAACTTCCTTTAATTGATTCAGTACAACAACAAAAATTAACAGTAGAAATTATAATATGTAGTATTGAGTTTATTTGGAATTTTTTCTCTAGGTCATTTAACATGACTATAGAGCCTTTCACATACTCGAAGAATTGCCATTTTAAACTAATTAATACATTGAAGAAAACTTTTATTCAGGAGTTATTCTAATTTGTATTTCTCTCTGTCCACAGATAAATCTATTCTTGACAGTTGAAAAATCCCAGCATTTACTCTTAAGTGAAAATCTCATTTGTCTGAAATTAAAATTGAGGGAGAAAAGGTCCATTCATCCCATCTTCTATAAGCTTCTGGTTCTCTAATTCTTATTTCTTCACAGTACTTATCTTAAATAAAATCTAGTCTCAACTTTTATTTTTATAATTCAAATGGATTCATGAATGTTATATATATTTTAAAACAGATTTTTAATTCCTCATCCTACTTTTTTCATCCTTACCTTTGCATCTCCTTTATGAGAAACATGGCATGTCTGTCTTGACTGCTTACCGTTTGCTAAGTATACCTCAAATTTTCCTACCTGTGTATTTTTGTTGATTTCCTATCTCCTTTTAAATTTACTGATGGATAGGTTTTCACTACATGTTTTATTATATGTGAAAAATGGCAAACATTGGAAATAAATATTGAATTTCTCAAAAATAGCACCATCTTTGTTTCTCTCATGAAGGCATAACGCTTTCAGTTCAAAATTAGTTCATCTTCTAGTTTCCAGACCCTTAGTAGAGTCATGTACTCTGATGGTTAATCTCTAAAAGTAAAGCTTCCTTCTATCCAAAGGGTTTAAAATTTAGTGAATTGCAGTCTCCTTAAATCTTAGATATGCAGTACATGCCAAAAATTGTTTACTCTATGGCAGAATTGGTAGATTCCTCAAGAGCCAGCAAGGTCTCTGTTCCACATCCCTAAATAACCTACCCTCCTATGGTTAACATGCCACCATTGGTAATAATTAACGTAGATAATAGCATCTTTTACTTAAGGCACTTATTTAAAAAAATGTGCAAATATAGAAAAGACTATTTTGGGGCAAGTTAGGAAACTATTTAAATATCAGGAAATAGGAAGCACTCAATAAAAAATTGATGAATGAGTGAAAGAGTGAAAGGATGATGAAACTCTTGAATATCTGAAGAGAATTGGTCTTCAAGGTAGGGAAACAAGAGAAAGGAATGGAAGGAGGGTGTCCAGATGGGATGAAGAAATCTCTGAAAGAAAAACTGGTGAGATTTGTTCTTAACTACTTTACAGTTATGCCTAGTATTGGCAAGGGAGAACAAAAAGAAGACATATTTCCTACTGGTACATCAGAATCTGATTAAATATAATTTTTCAGCATGATGTAAAATGTATTCTTCTTAAGACAGCTGATTTTTTTTTTAGACTCTCAAGAAAAAAATAAAGCTATTGCTATTTTTTGAGATGACAATTTCCTCTCTGCTCCTTACAGAACAAAGAGAAAGTTAACTCCCTCCATGTGGAGTCTCAAATTCTTGAAGCTTTTGTGATTGATAGAGATTTTCAGAGAGATTTTTCTCTGAATTTCCCCATTATATATTTCTTGCATAAAGTATTAGAAAAAAAAAGAAGAGGGGGAGGGTCTTAATTTTTGGTGAGGAGATAAAACATAATTTGGTACTAGGAAGCAGAGATTAGCAGCAGCCCCAACCCCTTACCTAGACTTCTCTGAACCTGGCTAGATGGTGGCTATGCCTGTGTGTTCACTAAGTAATCTTAAATAATTGTTATTAATGAACTAAAATTATATCAATGTATTACAGATAATCTATTTGGCATTGAATCAGAACAAAGAAGGGAAAACAATCTGCACTTTTTTTTTTTTTTTTTGCAAGTTAAGAATAAAGTTGTTTTTCACTTTTTGATTTCCAGGCTTTAAATAGAGAGACTTTCAACCAAAGTAATTATTGTATATATTCTCTATACACAAAACAAAGCCTTGCTCTAGCAGAGAACCATTTTTCCCAAAGAACTAAACATTAAAGATAAAAAACTGTTCCTGGAAATGTTGACGATACTTTTAAAATTATAACATTTATTAGTTATTGCAACTCGCTAGGCTAATCAGAGTCTAGAAAGTAGTGTGTTGTAATCTCAAGGCTGCCACTAAGGTGGTGGGTGGCCTTGAATAAATCATAAAATTGTTTTCTGTCTTATTTCCCCCATACATAAAACAAGAGATACAATAACTTCCTGGCTCCACTGAGATATAGCTGGGAAAATTAATTATAAGCATTTTAACATTTATAAAATGCTACAACAGTCTTTTTAAAAAATTTTAGTTGATTTCTGTTAACGAATAAATTCCAATAAAATTATTTTTAATGTAAATAAGTATAGAAGCGAAAATAAAAATCTTCATAATACTATTACCCCTAAAGGCTCATGTTAGAATTCATGAACAGACTTTAAAGGATCCATAAAAACTTGACTCTTTAGGCAAACTTTAGGTATATTAGCCTTCAAAGAGTTCAAAGATTTCATCATATTCTCAAAGAGAAACAATCCCCCAAAGTTTAGAACCACTTTGCTATATAGAAATAACCTCTGTTGTTATTTTAGTATATGCTTCTCCTCCATCCTCTTCTGTGTACACATGCTGATACTAAAATGTATATTATGCCAAATACAGTATTACATACATTAGATATTATGACTATTGTCTTATATCATTTTATCCTAGAAACATGATTTTAATGGCTGTATTTCATTTAAATATATTGATATCCATGACTTTTTATTGGTTCTCTTTTTTTTGACTTTTAGAATATTTACATTTTGCTATCATAGATAAATTTTTTATAGACTTCTATGCATATATTTGTGTATGTTTTTCTTAATTCTTTAGCATGATTGCCTAAAAGTTCCTTCTTTGATAATTTTATAATAATTATAGTTATTTATTGGCTTTTCTATTTTTCCACTAAAACAAAGATATTGCTTATTCTGAAGAACAGCACCTTTTAAAAACTTGTTTTCCAGAGAATACCATTTAAATTTAACATAGCCATTCAGTTTATATGTGATCTACTGAAACAATGAGTTTGATGATTGCAGAAATAAACTTGTTTAATTTTTCCAAGTTATGAAATTTTCTGTCTATGGGGACTGCCTTGAGGATTTTTCCAATCATGAAAATCTAACATTGGAAAGGAGTCAAAATTATCTGACTCCTTAACTTTAGGTCTTAACTATCTGCAGGTATATAAATTCTTCATGTAAGATTTATTAAAGAATAATTTGTCACATCTAGAATTAGAGAGAAATAACTATATAATTTTTGTCCATCTTTTTTATGAAATGGAATAGAATTAAACCATAGGACAGCAACATATCTTCTATCAGCCACATTTTCTTGCTGTAAGGAAAATATTTCTGTGTATGAGTTTCCTGCTTGAATATATCTGTCAACAGTTGCCCCAGAGAACAACCTCCATTCGTTTTGTGTTTAGTTTTTAGTCTCTCCTACCAGAGCTACGTTGGCAACCTCTTTGGCCTTTTCAGGACTTATGGATGGTCCATTCCTCAGTAAGTAATTTTTCACTGGCAACTAGCATATTTATTTACGAAGTGACATTTGCAATTCTTGCTTTTAACGATGTATTCCCTGTAGTTGCCTTATTATTTATAAAGCAAGGTGCAGTCCAAGATTTTGCAATTTGCATACTAAAGTAAAACAGAGTTTTTGCTCTCTTAAAAATATTGAGCTGGAATTGCAAGCAACCTGTTCATAATCTGTTGATTCCTTTGGAAGTTATTTAAAAGAATGTTTTTGTTCTGTTTTTCCATTTTGTAATTATAGCTGCCTATAGGCTATTTTGTTCAGTAGGTCCTGCCATCACCTCAGATTCGTCATATGCAAGACTGATCGGGGGCAACCCATTAACCTCTTCTTCTCAGTTGAACTGCTGAGTTCCAGTCTCCCAGGCCAGAAACCTTAGTTTCTCTTTTATCTTCTATATCTTTGAAGGTTCTCTGCCCCAGATTTTCAGAATGTTTTAAATTCTGTCTGGTTTTTCCATGTATCACAGAAAGTCTATGAAATGTTAGCAATGAAATGTTCTTTCCAATTTCCAGCTTCATGTCCTTCATTTACATGTGGCACAGAAATCTTCAGAAAAATCATGGATAAGACCAGTTTTGGGCCCAGAATAAAACTGTAACTAACTCTGCATACTGTCTATCACCAAACTTGTCTCTCTAAAAATATCTTCCAATCAATTCTCAATGACATCCCTCTTCTCCACATTCCAGGAGTACGCCATAGCCTTCCAGATGGTCCTCTTGCTACTGATAGATTCATTTTCCAAACCTTCCTTCAGAACACTTTCCAACTAATCACTTAAAGGAACTACTTAAAGTCATATTTTTCCCTCCTTAGTAATAACTGTCTGTTCCTTCTTATTTGGTTTTAAACCATGGCCTCATGACTCCTTGTGTTCTGTTTTCAGTTCTTCAGGAAACATATCATGTGAGAGAGATACGAGGACAAAGTTAAGCTACCAGGCTTTGGCCTACCCCCTGCTACAATCAGAATCACCTTGTTTTTATCGGAATTACATACTGGGCCTTGCTGCTAATGCACATGTTGTGAAATATATTTTTATTTATATTAATATATTGCAAAATTATTAATTTAATTTAATATTGTATTATATACAAATAATATGAATATTAAATTTATATTAATCTTTATTAATATATATTCCCTTTTCCAGTTTTAAGCTAAGTATGATGAAAGAAGAGTACATATTACAGTTGCTAGCAGATAGTATACAACATATACCTATCATGTGCCTCATCAATAAATACCTAATATATTTCTAGTTTATTAAACATTTATTGAATGATGAAGCTAATATTTCTTTCTCCCATTTCTGCAATGAAGCTATATTATCCCATTTACTAATGTGAAAACAGATTTAGGAAAGTTAAGTGAATTTGAAATGAGGTCTGCCTTATCTACAAGATTCATGCCTTTCCTGAGACAGGTTAAATGGGGACAGGAGGAGGATAAGAAATCTCCCATGTTTCTTTCCAAGTTTAAGACAGGAGCCCCTCTCTTAGGCACCAACCCAACTCATGCTCTCCTATTTTCTTATGCTGCAGATCCAAGACTATCAGTATGTTTTCCTCACGTTAGTAAGTGGAGAGACTACCTTTAATATTTGAAATATATCCCCTCACAGCCCTGGCTGTGCAATGGAACAGCTCAGTTTCCTGACTTCTCAGTTTTGCCTTTTCAGTGATTTGCTTAATCACTGTAGAGAAACAGAAGTTATCAGATGATAAAAATGGAGAAGTTCCAAATTAAATAATCTTATAAATTCCTTCAGTCCTGACAACTTCTTGTTCATAGCACTTGAGTGACCCTGACCTGGGTCATTTAATTTCAGCACAAATCTCTGCCTCCAGATATTGTAGTTAGTGTTCACCAAGGCTCTGTTCTTCCTTTAGTTGGGTAAGGATGTTGTATTCCTTCCCCCATGATGGCATAATCTTACCTTTACCAAGTTGAAGGTGAAATCCAGAGAGAATATTTAGTATCTACTTATGTAGCATAGGCAGTTTAGGTCTCTGAAAACCTTCGGCAAGAAAACAAATCCACTACATGTCTTACCTACCTAGAATTTCCACATTTAATTAACTCAACAAACACTTTTTTTTTTTTTTGAATAATTACCATATGTTAAAGGTAACACTAAGAATTCCAAAACTTGAAAGGGCATAGCTGCTACCTTCAATGGACTCACAGCTGACTGGAGGAGACAAATAAACATATAGTAAATAAAATATATTTGCTATATCAGCAGTTTCCTGTGAGAACATTTGGGAGATATGAATTTAAGTATTTCAAGTGAAGAAGGGAAGGCTTCATGGAAGAGGTAGCATTTGACATTTGAAGGATGGTGAGACTTGAGGTAGCAACTGACACTTGAAAGACAGGTATGAATAGACAAGTGTGTAAAGGGCAGTCTGGACACATGCAAACACAGAAGCCTGGAATAGCATAGAATATTTGGAGACCTTAGTCATTCAGTGTTGCTGAGACTTAATAGTTGAGGTAGAGAATTAAAGGAGATAGAATCTTACAGGTCATGGGGGAGGGGGAAAATTACTCATATAGTCATATCAAAATTATGTGATGGCAGGTAGTATGAGTAGTTGAGCAATATCGGGTTTTCCTAAAGTTTAAAAATGTGGACTGCGAAAGAAACCATTTGGGAGATGCAGAACTCTGACCCTGGGCCCCACCTGAACACGTTTACTGCTGTAAATAAAATTGAGTTTAACATTTTCCCTAAGAATCTGTGATGCAGGAAGTTCTGGGAAAACACTTGCAGGGTTTGCCAAACAGTAGTAGGTGCATTACGTCAATCTTGTGAAAGATTTAAGCATCTTATGATCTATTTACATAATTCAGAATGCTCAAATTTTACTGTATTAATACTAAAATGTACACATCAAAGTTTCTTTCCAAGAATAATTATAAATTGAGTTAACTGAGGACATGGATATAAAAATAATTTTCTGACTATCGTTAGAGAATTAATTGCACTGCATGTGCTTCCATAATATTTTGTTCTTATATGTATTTATGATATATTGGGTTATATTTTATTTTATTTTTGGTTTAAATGCCAATCTCTAGTTTTAAAATCTGAAAGACTTGGAGTAGACTTATACATCTACTGACTATTAAACTGAGCCTCCATTTCTATATCTGCAAAATAGGTATAATCTTACCTTATATGATATATAAGGTAAGTTCCAGTAAAATACATTCAAATTCTTAAATTACTGCCCGCACATTTCATGTTCAATCAATAACTATTAAATGGAAAAAAAACACTAACATCTTAAATGAACCGTGGCATAGGGAATGTTGTTTTGTCTTTCACTTGCTTCTCACATTGTTAAGGAAAGCGTGCTTATGGATATCCATTTCATTTAGTAATTGGAAATAAATATTTTGGGGACATGGAGTAGATAATAAATGAAATTGAACCCAATTATATTGCTTACACTAACTTACACTATTTTTCATCATTGTTAATACATTTACTAATTAAAATTTAGTTATAGTAATGAATATTGCTGAAGAACAGGAACAGAATCAAACTCAATTAACCTAAGTACAACTACTCCTTAGCAGAAGAAATTCTATGAAGATGCCAAGGTTCAGATGTTATTTACAAATTGTCCTGAATGTTGTACATGGATTTCATTTTAGTGAGCAAGACAAAGATGTCTTAAAGATGATTTCCACTCACACATTTCTGGGGATTTTTTTATATATAAGCCATAGGAAAAGTATGAACAAATATATTATAAGCTGATTTTTTTTCTTCAAAATACAAATTAATAAATTAAATTAGGCTTTCTTAATTTTTCCTTATTTAATATGTTTTCTATTAAGAATGATTCTAGAAAACTTTCACTGATAATACAATTGGCTTGAGTTAGTGGAAGCATATTTTTTACAAAATTGATATTGATATTTTTTAATTAATGCAGGTTAGAGATGTGACAAGAAGAGAGGTTCTGGTTCTTAAAGTTTCCATTAACTTACCAGTTAACCTTCACCAAGGCAATATCTTCCAGTTTTTCCTCTGTAAAATTAGGGGCCCTAGACTAGGTGAGCTTCCAGATTTGTTCTGGTTTAGATACTCTCTGCTGCTAAATTGCCTGCATTTTGAGCAGCTTAGTTGCAGGAATGAAGGTGATCACAAGGATGATAATGGACACCTTTGATTGAGCATTTACTTTGGGCTATAAACTGTGTTAAGTGTAGATACGTGTGCGGTGTGCCTTCACCTGAATCATCTGAATGTATGTCTCCAAGGTGAAATTAAGCTGTTAACTACAGCCATTTTCCTGTCTTTCTAAAATTTACATTTTCTACTTTTACTAGAAATGTATTTTTAATCTAAATGCAAAGAGGATTACCATAATAATTTAGGTTGTTCCTGTAAGAATTAATGGATAATGGTATCAGAGCTCCTCTGCTGAGGTCTTACTGAAGCAGGCTCTAGAGTGGGCAAATGGGTTATTACCAGGGTTTTACTCCCTTGCAGCTCTGACTCTGATGTGACCATGGTCAAAATGCTTCATGTGAAAGAGTATATATGTTTGTCTTTGCTTCCAAATCACAATATGGTACAAATATGTTTCCCTCTGACTTGATTCTGTGACTGAATGCTCAAGAATTAACGTGGGTGTTAGAAGTTTCCAATAATAGGAGTATGTTACCATAGACACATCTTTTAAATATGTCAGTGGTGCATTATTTTTCATGGCAGTGCTTAAAGCCTTTCAAAAAAGTTGTATTTTATGAGATGCTGAAATTATTTCATTGTGAAAGATAATTAGAGATTTGACTTTCAGCTGTGAAGTGGTCCTGAGATACTCCTTTAGAGTCCTGTGGCAGACAATTATGAGAATCACTGAAATTTACTACAGAGGATATTTAGAAGGTAAGGGATAAAAGATGATGAGTCTTTCTAACTATTCCAAGATAGTCTTGTGGGTTTATTAAAGATTAGAACTTGACAAGAAATTTTAGTTGCAATAGGTAATACTCCCCCCTTCCTTTGTATTTTGGGGGAAATAAATTATCAACTGCTAGATTATTTTTCTCTGAAAAATCATCATTAAAGAAAGAAATAGAAGAATTCTTGGCCATCCCTCCCACATTCTTTCAACTTGTTATCACTGCTGCTGTTATCTTTTTTTTTTTTTTTTTTGCCATACTGTAAGGAATATTGAAACAGATGACTCTAAAATATATTTCTGTAAAGAAAATTCTATGGATGGGAGGAAAGAATATTTAGAGAGCACACCCCATGTACCTTTCACTGTGCTAGCCCAGCGTGGTGTTTCTTATCAGATACTTACTGAAATGCTTGCCTTGTATTATGCTAAGGATGTTAGACATACAAGGATGAAAATACAAGGCCTTTGTAGTCTATAAACCTCACATGTGTTATCTCAAGTGATCCTACTGATGTGGAGATTAGCTTTTATTTATAGAATGTTTTAAAAAAACGCTGCCTTTAAATAAAAATTGCTTGGGGGGTATATTTAGAGATTTTCCATTTCTTTTATTAACATGTATAGCCTCATCATTTAACACCATTTTTGGCACATGATAGGGGTTTAATAAATGATGATGAATGAATACATTAATGAATAAACAAACAAGTACTTACGAAGCATCTGAAAAAATACATGAACACGTGTATATAGCTATATGTATATACAAAATTTTTAGGTTAGAATTTTGAGTGTAAATACAAGAGCCAGAACTAGGAGTGAATTGGATCTAAGAGAAGGGTTGGAACTGTGTGTGGGATGCTAGGACTCAGTCATTGGACTGGGCTGATCACTCTGCCTTACATTTACGCAATGAATTTTTACTGCGAACATCTTTCACAATAGGTTAGTGAGGTGGGAAGGGCAGGCATAAGCTACATTGGTGTGAGACCCCAGCTGTTGGAATTTTTACCCACCTGTGCTATCAATTATACATTCTATTCAAATATCCATGCTGAAAATTCTTTTAATCTGAGCTTGTGCAGATAGTGTGACAGGCACCTACCAAGCAGAACACCACAGAAGTCCTATAAAAAGGCTTTACTCACCTCCAGCCAATTAAGAAACCATAGAATCTGAGCCTGCTCTCCTTGATGTTGCCCAAAGCCCCATTTCAATATATCTTTCACCAAAGAAACAGCAAATTCTCAAGGAGGGACACACTGCTTTATAAATATTGAATGTTGCTAGTTATATATGACCTAAGAGAAGCCTCCAATTGTTAGAGGACTGTATTTATCAACCTTTAGCTTCTGAGTATTATACTTTCTGGAATTCTACAAGGTTTGTAAACAATGAGGAACTTGACACTGTTGTCATTATTCTAGTTAACATTTTCATAATCAACAAGTCAGTATTTACTATAGGCTCTTCTTTTCTTGGAGTAAAATGAAGAGATAATGGATGAAAAATCCAAGGATGTATCCTTTGAAGAAATGTTAAAAGAATTGACATTTGGTTAGAGAAATAAATGAGAAGATTATATTTAATTGTAAGGAGACCTTGAATTTAGAGAAAATTAAGTTAATCTCTCTGGTGAAAAAAAAACTAATACTGAAAATGTCTTGATTTTGGTTGGGAGGATGCAGGATTTGTAGCATACCAGGAGGATTCATAATGTGTAGGACCTCAGAGAAAGACCTATCAGGTTTCTGAGAGGTTAGAACACATGATGGGAAAACAAAAAGAGCATAGAGTCAAATAAAATGGGATTTAAGTTCTCACTTTGCTCTCAGTAAATGTTTATTCTTATTCTTTCCCCTTGTAATGTTTCAGAATTACCACTTCTATAGATCAATCTTTAAACACACTCCTTTGTGAAACTTTGTTTAGCTAGTCTCTTCCTTCTCATTGTCTACATACATTTCTCCAATGCTTTTTATGTAATTTAGTTGACTTTATTCTACTTAGGTTTTTTTATAATTGAGATATAATTGACATATATCATTTTTTCAAGTATACAGCATAATGATTTAATATTTGTATGTATTGAAAACGATCACCACAATAAGTTTAGTTAACTTTTATCACATAGTTATTAAATTATTTTTCTTATGATGAGAACTTTTAAGATTTCTCTCAGCAACTTTTAAATACTCAATATAGTGTAATTAACTGTAGTCACCATGCTGTGCCTTACATCCTTTTGACTTACTTATTTTATAACTGGAAATTTACACCTTTGATCACTTCATCCATTCCCTTCCCCAACCCCACCTCTGGCAACCACCAATGTATCTGTTCTCTGTTATCTGTGAGTTCAGTTTTGTTTGTTTGTTTTAGATTCTACATAGAAGTGAGATCATAAAATATTTATCTTTGTCTAACTTATTTTAGTTAGTGTAATGTTTTCAAGATCCTTCCATGTTGTAACAAATGGCAAGATTTCCTTCTTTTATGGCTGAATGAAATTCCATTGTACATTCCACATTTTCCTAGGTTGCTTCCCATGTCTTGACTATTGTAAATAATACTTTAATGATCCACATTCCTTCTTCCGCTCTCTTTCTTTCATATTCAAGAAGATATCCTCCCAATATCCTTCTATGTACATAAGGATTTCTTCCACGTGTTGATCAAGTTCTTTTTCTGTGTTCCTTTCTGGGACCACTAAGTAATATTACCATCTCCCTGCTCTGAACATCCATAACATGTATTATTTTTTAACTCTTATTTATACCATATTACTATAGATCTTATAATCATGTTTCTATTCCTTTAATAAATATGGTACCTGGCTCTGTGTAAGCTTGAGGAATCTGCAGAGAAAAAGACCTAGATTGTGTACTCAATAATTCATAGTCTTCTTGGAGAAACAGATGCAAAGACAAATAATTACAATTAAATATAAGTGCTCTAGGATGTGTTTGCAAAGTACTATAGATGCATGTCCTTTCATCCAATTAAATTATATGCTGTTAAATGGCAGGGCCCTGTTTTATATTTTTTCTCTAAATCCTCTTCTAGTACATCTAGATGAATATTAAGTAGTTATTACACATTTACTGCCTTGAATTCTTCTGTGGAGAGTTTTAATATTATAGAGAATTTTTAGATGCCTGAGAGGGAATATTATCCAAAAACAATCACCATTAAGATTCTGTATAAAGCCACCAAGCCCATGGAAACCCTAGGAATAGAAATAGACCCTTGATTTGTTTAGAATCTATCATTTACAATTGTAAAGCAAAAGTTCCTGAGCATTTAAGCAAATTTAATCTCTATATAATTTTGTGTCTAATGGGGATCTGTGTGACAAGCCAGGCTTAGAAATAGGAGCCAGCATGGTAAGTAGGTGTCTTTTACTTGTAGTGCTTGCCAAAGGTCAAATATTGAAAACACACCTAAAGAAGCACATTTTGTTCAAACTGAAATCCAATATAGGTTCGTCAAGCAAAGTCATCTTGGAGACTAGTGCTTAGAACTTGGGTATGTCATCAACTATCAGGATGATGGATGTCTTTTGGTAATTGTCAAAATGTGTAGTCAACAAACAGTATACTAATTCTGTAACTAAGAATACCACACCTAGAGAAACCTAGGTATTGGCCACTGGAATCTTGTAGGCAAGATAGGGCCATTTAAAGACACTTAGATCAAAATGCCAACTAGAACATGTAAAAAAGGACTCTCACTAGAGTTCACTCCATGTTTTATTGACATGGAGTTTCTACTTCCTCCACGGAACATCTGTGTCTTTCTGGCTGCATACTGAGCTCACTTTGAGGACTAGAAATAATGGTGATTGAAAGATCACAGCTTATTAGCTTAATGTTTGCTTAGCCTTTTGCTGGAGCCAAGCACAAACAACACAGAGACAAATTTGGAAACCCTAAGTTCCAAGAAAGAGTTTTAACTAACTATGCTAAATAAATGCTGTGGGTTCATGTGGGATTCTATAATCAGCAAGTGTTATTACATGATCACAGAGCTGGTCTTACATGTAAATAATATAAACATTTTCCTGTAGGAGGTAATTTGAGGACTCTGCAACCACCACCCCTCTCTAGAGTTTGTTCATATGGGTTCTTTGAATGATTCATAAACTTGGACTTGGGAATGGAGGATTAGAACTTGCTGTAATGGGGCAGGAGAGATGAATAAAAGGCCAGGAAAGGTACCCAAAGCATAATTTTTCCAAAAAGCAGTCCTAAATTAATAACTACTAATATGTTTTGAATATACTCTACTTTAAATACAATATTAAGCAAATTATGGAATTTTTCATTTATTTTTTATAAAACTCCAGTAATAAGTGTACTACTAGTATCCTAACATCCCACATCTACTAGGTAGCCAATTGGAATTCAAGCACAGATCTATCTCCTTTTAAAGCCTGCTGTACTCTACTACCTTCCTGTGCACAAGCGCATTATCTAGGGTCCATGGCTCCACTTAGGAAATTAAGGGATCAAAGTCCAGTGAGTATAGTTTTGCTGGCTGATATATGGCTTTCCAGAAATGGCCACAGCAGTCATACCATGATAAGATAGGTCTCAATGAGTAATTTCTACATATTTTTTTTGTAACTTAAAAATGTTTACATTCACTTATTGAAGGGAAGAACACCAGCTTTCTGTCAGTCCTGATGCTACATGCAAGGGACTAAGACTGGTTTCTGATGTGGGCAGTAACTATGTAAACAACTTGATGTAAGAAAAGAAAACAATTCCCTGGGAATACAGAGGAGAGAGTGACCCATTTTGCCTGAGAGGGTGAGGAGATCTCAAAGAGGAGGTAGCATTTGAGTTGGACTTCAAAGGAATTGGCCTCAGCCTTCTAAAGCTGAGGAAACAAGCTCAGAATAAAAGTGAGGTGGACCTATACAAAGTACTGGAAAATGGACCATAAATGCGCTGTTTTGTTCTATAAAGCAATGTTTTATTTTTAAATATCACGTATAATGTAGACTAAATTGTGTATAGATGCTAATAAATGAGGTAAGAAAGTGAATGCAATTTACAACCATAAGTTATAATTAGCAATCATTTAATGATATAGCAAAATATACTGAGGCCATGCAGTAGTGTATTGAGATAATATAAGTGCAGTGGTTAAAAGCACAAATCCTGGAGCTAGCAAGACTAGACTTGAATCTTGTACTATCTGAGCTTGGGAAAGTACTTAATTTTCTGTCTTCATGTTCTTCCTCTATAACAGAGAAATCATATTTGTATCTTTCTCATAGAGTTATTGTGAGGGTAAAATTGATTGGTTCATATGAAGAGCTTAGGATAGTGTTGTTCACCTAGTGAACATTTAATAAATGTTTACTGTTTATATATTTGAAAAAAGAAAATTTATATCTGAACTCTGATTTAAATATACATGAAAAAGATCTCTTATTTTCTTGAGCCACTGGTTTGAAATGCAACTGATTTTAGACTTTACCTTTCTGAAGACTATCGCCTTACAAATTTTCAAGCAAAACCAGCTTTTGAAATTTTACTATTTTAGGATCATAAATTTCATATGGTAATGTGTTTTCTGTTACCTCAGGTGAATTAAATTTCCTATTTAGTCCTCATATTTTTATCCATTGGTTGGACAATGTGTGTTGTAAAGCTTTTTTTTAGGCTGAGATTTTATGATTGTCTGAGGTAAGTTTCCTCCTTTAGTACATACCTAGTGCCTACAGTAACAAAGGGCAATGTTAGTATTTCCATTTTAGAAACAAAGAGCTAGAAACACAGAAAAGCCAAATTATGTCCTAGAAAGTTGAAGACAGAGGCAAGATTATGACATAGGTTTATCATGTGAAGTTGGTCGAGGTCCATGGTGGTCTAGGGAAAAGACAGTGATTATTGGTGTCTAATACATTTTGGTTCAGATTTGACCTGGGTTCATACCTAAGCTGTTTTGTTTCCTACTGGCAGATCTATGAATAATTTACATATAGTTAATGAGCTTCAGTCTTCTGTAAAAACAGGGCTAAGATACCAACGTAATGCTTAGATTAGATCCTCCCTAAGTATGAGCTTTTTTTTTTTTCCCCCCATTCGGAATTGCCTCCCTTGTGAAAAGCTTGCTATTTGAACTTTCTGTACAAACATTCACCTATGTTGATTTTCAAGAACACTGTTCAGCATTTTGCTCTGCTTGAGATTATTGCTAGAGTGTAAGAAACCTCAAGTGAAGTGTCTGGGATTGTAAAAGCATTTGTCAAGCATAATTGGAAGAACCATGCAGATTTATGGTTCTTAATTCAGGTGGAATTAGGTGCTGCATGGGGTCCTTAATCACAGCCCGATGACTAGCTGTGGTGGTCAGGGTCTTCCTCACAGGCCCCTCATCTTCTGGAAACATGCACCTCCTTTCATTCCCTGTTAAAACTTCATCTGATGTGCTTCTTCAGAACCTCAGAATTATATTTCAAGTGTACCAATGTGTATTTTTGCCAAGGTCAAATAATGTGTATTTTACCAACTGGCAAATAAAAGATCAGCTAATGGATATAATGTGCCCATTTATAAGTTATTCTCCTATCAATATTTTTTGAGTCTTTGGCAGTTGCTACTACTGTGAGCTAGTAGAGAGCTGGCAGATGACCAAACAATTATAGAAGTAGCAAATATTCACAAACTCCAGAAGCAATCAAGCTCCATTTGGCAGCTTCATTTGTAGGAGGGTTGGGGATATTTATATCTGCGATTCTTTTTATCCACATATATCGCAGTCTTATTTTTTGTTGATAATTTTGTTGAATCTGGTTTACGAAATTAAATATGTTAATAGTATTAGTTCTTCTGAGTGTTCAGCTTCCTAAACAATTTTGAGAAGCACTGCCCTATTTCAGGAAGTCTAGAACCCTCTGTTTGAGGCTGTCAAATCAATTTATTCCCATTTGTTTAGTGGCTATATAGTGTTATAATTAAGAGTATGTACTCTGGAGTCCAAGTATCAGAATTCCAGCTTTGCCACTTACCAGCCATGTAACTTTGGCAGGTTACTTGACCTACCTTGGCTAAAGTTGACTCATTTGTGAAATAAGGATAATAAATAAGACCAAGAGTTGTTATGAAGATTAAATATATTGATACTCATAAAGTATTTAGAACAATGACTGGGACAAAGTAAGTACTCAGAGATATTACTATCGAGTACTGTTATTAGTACTAGGCATTGGGAAAGATACTGCAATGCAAACAGTACTTTCCTCTCTTCAAGCCTATAGCCTCGTATGAGGGTCAATAAACTATGGCCCATAAGCCAAATCTAGCCTGTCATTTGTTTTTATAAATAAAATTTTATTGTAATACAACTATGCTCATTCATTTACACATTATCTATGACTCTTATCATACTTCGAAAGTAGACTTGAATAGTTATAGCAAAGATCATGTGGCCTACAAAGGCAAAACTATTTACCAACTGGCCCTATATAAAAAATGTTTTCCAAACTCTTATCTGGTGGAAAAGGCAAACATATCAACTAATAAATTCTTATGTACTATGGCAGATGGGCTTAGTACAGTGCCTAGCATATATTATTAATTGCCTACCCTGTGCTTGATAATGTTTCAAGTGATGGAGATGCGGCAGTGGATGAAAAAGATAAAAAAAAATCTCAATCCATGTTGAGCTAAGATCCTAATGAGGAAACATAAAATAAACAAGATAAATTAGTAAAGCATCACAAAGTTCAAGTAGGAGTCCCAGTGCTTAGAGTAGCATCACCCCAATGTCTAGTGGGGTTAAGGCCACCTGTAATCAGGTCCTATCCAAACCTAGTCAATCTTAATTTCTGCCCATAACCTCTGCTCAATAAAGCACATATCTTTATTAACCCTGCACAAGGCTTTGCACAGAGTAAATGCTGAAGATTTGTTGAATGCATAAAGGTATGTCAAGGTCAGAGCTTTTTCTCCTCTAAAATGTCTTCCCTCACTATTATTCCTTAAGTCCTGTTCATATTGCTATTTCATTATGGGAGAAACTGTGTCATGGCCATTTGCTAAAAGCTCCTAGATAAAAGGAAAAGCAGAGGTCCATGCAGAGGTCCTAGGTGAGACTTGAGGTTGTTCTTATAGAAAAGGTAGGATTAGAGTGGGTAGAGGATTATAGATAAGAGCTTTGTAGGACATAGGAGATTCATAATGACCAAGACTGACATAAGAAGGGCAATAAAATCAAGCAGAAAGAGAAATGTGATAATAGTTTATAAAGGAAACATGGAGAGGCAGGTAGAAGAGTGTGTTCATAGAAGAGGGAATAGCATATGCTAAAGCTCAGAGATAAGAGAGAACTTGGTAAAGTTGAGGAACCTGAAGCATTTCAATTGGCTGGAGCATAGCATTGAAGAAGGGCAATGGTGAGGAGTAAAGCTATATTAGGCTAGCGAGAGAGACCTTGTAAGCTATAAAATTAGGAAAGCATTGAAGGGTTTTAAGAAAAGGAATGATATGATTAGTTCTGTATTCTAGGGAGATCATATTGCCTGCAATGTGGAAAGTAAATTAGAATGGAACACGAATAGAAGAATGACTATGACCTGCCAGGTGCTAAATTTTTATTATTCCACTTACTATTCACAACTGCTCTGCAAATTAGGGATCATTATTTCCTTTTTATTGATGAAGAAAATAAAATTCAGAGAGATTAAGTAAATTGTCCATGGTTATAATGCTAAAATGTGGATGGATGAGCTGGGATTCAAATTAGGCTTCTCAAGAGATAAATCATATTTATTCTGGCTAATCCCCTATATCTCCCCCAGCATGGCATAGTGGCGAAAGAATGAGGAGTTGGCTAGATAAAAAGGCAGAAAGGATATTCTAGGAAGAGAGAACCACATATGGAAAACTATATCATGACTGTTATATTAGATACTTAGCAGAAGGTAGAGCTAGAAAATAATGTGGAGGGAAATAATGGTGAGGGATATAACTGATGACAGAACACTATATAATCCCCCCAAATCTTACCTCTAAAAAATGAGCAGATTTGTTTCTTTAAAGAGGTAATTGTAGGGTCAACGTAAAGATGTAGAGAGTGGTAAGAAAGTGCAACCAGGAAGATCAATATGATATTATCGTAATGGTTCAAGTAATAAATGATGAAGATCTAAAGTAAAGACAGTAGCAGGAGAGACAAAAAGGTGGGAAAGGTTTCATGAAACCCAATTTACAAAGTGGAATGAATAAAGTGAGGAGATTAACTTCCTAGAACTAAAAGCACTTTAGGAGACTGGTAGGAAATAAAGTTGGAGAGGGTAGAAAGGCTCTCAGTTCATGAAGTGCCTCCGAGTCTATTAATGTTAAAATTTAGAATAGGTTGTAATGGCAAATGAGAAAATTACTTTCAGATTCCAATTGGTTTCAGGTTGTGGGGTAGATTATATAACCCTCAAGCCATGAGGATCCGGGGCTGTTACTATATAAACATATAATCATGTGTTTGATAAGAATCTTAAAAATTATCAACTATTTTTTGTCTCTATTCCCAACCCCCATTATTTATTTCACATCTGAGAGAACTGAAGATAGAGGCCTAGCCACAAATCCTGGACTTTGTGTTCAGTCCATTTTACACTACATTGTAACATTTAATTCTTGGTGAAATTTGGAATTAAGTGAAGTTCTACATTTAATCTGAAGAACTGAGAAAAAGGTCTTGCTAATAAACCTAGTAGAGATGGTGATGCATTATACTTCTTAGATTTTTCTGGATACTTAATGACTGAAGAAAAAGTACATTGAGGAAGAAGTAAACACAAATGGATTGCTACCCTGAAAGAAGAGAAGAAGCTTTTCATCATTAAATTGTTTATTGCGAAAGGACACATTACAAACTTTTTAAGGTTACCACCTATGGGCAAGAAACAAGCAGGAGAAAATTTATAATTATAGTTTCCTAAATTCTAATTTTCTAGTTTACTAATGACTAGTTTACCAATAAGTGAAGCTCAGCCAAGCGTTTTCAAGAGATAAAGTAGTAATAACTAATAATGTTTTAAATGCAGGAAGAATAAAAGTAGATTTTGATATATATAATAATTTAGTGCCTATTTATATTTTACAATAATCTGCATGTTTATTCATTCTTCAAAATGAATCATATGTATTTGCATATTATTTTTTAAGTTTTAGATATGTAACCTAAAAGAATCACAGACCATTATGTTATAATATACCTTTCAAAGCCATACTTCTAGATGTGAGGACTTATGCATAGCTAAAAATTACATACTGGTCAGTCTTCTCCAACAGGGAAGAATAAAGAGCCAATCAGATATTTTATTTCTGTTTTTGCTTCTAATCTTAATTGAGGTCTATCTTCTTTGCAAATGTTTACCAAGTGTCTACTATTTCATTTACTCCTCACAAAAAAACTATAAAGTACTATTATCCTGAACTTAAACACGTACTCAGAGTTATGAAGTTCAAACTCTTTAATACTGTGATCATGGGTTTTAGATCATGCAAACATAATTTCTCATATTAAAATAGAGATAATTCTTACCATGTAAGTTTGTTGTAAGAATTAGAGATAATCCTTAAAAACCTCTCCATATGGTTCCTAGCTCATGGTGAGCTCTTCTTAATGGTAATGAAGACTTACAGTATAAATAGAAGCATCTTATTTGCCCTCACCCCCTCCCCCACCCAAACAGAAATGGAGAGCTCATTGTCATCTGGTAGAATCTGCCTTAAATAATATCTAGAACACAGCAATATAAAAATAGATTTAAAGTAAATAATTAAACACATAAGAAGGTGATATCCCAAAGTTGGTAAACAGCACTTTTCTTTCAGTAATATGCAATTAATTATGCCCCACCCAAACTTTTCTGAGAATTCATGTCATATAGGCTTATCTCTGGGGCATATTTATAAACACACACACACACACACACACACACACACACACACTCACACACACAAAGGCATATGGGCTTGTAGGAGTGTGTGTGTGTATGGGTGTGGGTGTGGGTGTTTATGAGTACAGGGAGCAAGAGAGAAGCAAAGAAACTGACTCCACAAAGAAAGGAAGATATCTTCTTTGTTCATTCTGTATACTCAATGCCTACTAGAGTATCTGGCACAAAGAGCTATTAGTAGGTGCTCAATAACTCTGTTAAATGAATGCATACAGATTTATAGATATTTATAGTGTATCTGCATATGTGCATGAATATATTAAATTAGCCTCCCTCTTTTAGGAAGTCTATTTGTCATTCACGATTTTTGTCACTGTATAAGTTAGAAAGAACAGGAGATCTGTGTTATATCTATTTTCAAAATATCCTTATTTTACTTTTCTAGTAATGAGACTGAAATAGCCATATTTGCTCTGACTAGGGTTTGGAATAAGGTAACACCCACAGACAGCCAAAAGATTTTTATTAATCTTCTCATAATTAGGAGTTGTTAGAATATTGAAAAAGCAGTATGAAATCTAGCATAGATCAAGAATATTCTTAGCACAGTGCAGATGCTCTAAACTTTAAAAATGCATAAATGTGAGTGACAGTTAAGCAGGTTGTAGTCTAATTTGAGAGTCAACCACATGTGAATAATCAGTATATATTGTTGGAATTATAGCCCTCTTGAATGTGACCTCTTAAGTAACAGCAACAGAAAAAAGAACAATAGCAGTGATGATTTATCAAATATGTATAACATGTCAGACATCTGCAATGTATTTTCCATTCCCTATTTAATTTAAATTGCATCCCTATAACATAGCTTTGTTTTTCATATTTTACACATGAGGAAATCGAGGCTCAGAGAAATGACATAACTTACCAAGTTCATAGTATTTGTAACTGGTAGATTCCAAGACAGACATTCAGGAAATAAATATGTATTTTGTACCTGTCAAGTTACAGACTCAGTTTACAGTGGTGGGCAGAAGAGAAATGGACACTACCACTATGAACCTTACAGATTTAAGCCTAGGTGTTTCTGACTTTGAAGCCTTGAGCCTATGTTAGTTTGCCTCAAAACATGCTACTCTTTAGGGAAATGCCATATATTTATATCAGCTGAATAGGTAGATGACAAAACTTCATATGTTCATTTAAAACCGGACATTTGAGATTAACAAACTGAAGAATTCTTGCTTTCAATTAACTCATTCAAGCCTTGCCCTTGATTTCTTTGGACATGTCTGCCACGTTTTTCTATATCTCTGTAATCAAGTTTTATCTCTGGAAATGCACAGTAGGTTGCAGAAAAGCAGGCAGACAGTAAATTGCTTTCAAAGAAAGTTATACTCTGAAATCTAGACGAAGAGTGACTTACTATGTAGCAGAGAGGGAGAGGAAATGGAAACAGAGCAGAAGTTAGCCTGCAGTGGGAAGGTCTTCCAGCAGCGTGGGAGAAGTATTTGCTATGGCAACTCTTGCATCATCTTGCAGGGGTGGCAGGAATGACTGGAGGGAAAAGAGGACACCTCTTAAAATCCCATCTTCCATTTAATAAAGCTAGAAATCCCATCAAAGATACAGTAGATAGGACCCTCCTCTCCCCCTAACTGGATGGCTGATTTTATGATAACAGACTAATTTAATTATTTAGTGGCCCAGTCCACTTTTCATTGTCACCTGCCATTGCTTTAAGTCAAGTGACTTAATACCAGTTTGTCTGTAAATTTTTTTCTCTAATGAACAATTTGCCTAAATACAGGGTACCCATGTAATTTATCCTCCAAATAGGACATTTTTGAAAATAGAAATGGTTACTATTAATTATACTGGGATAAAGGGGGCAAAACCTAGTGCTAACCCTGTAACAGTTCATAGTGGAAAAGCCAGAAGACTTCAGATCTGCTCTGAGTGAAGATTGTTGACATGGGGAAACCAGAGGTGCAGGGCATTCTGTGTGATTAGTGTGGGGAGAATATTTGTTTTTTTTCTGGCCCTGCATTGGAAGCAGGGGCTAAAAATAGGGAAGCTGTCAGTCATTGACCAAGTCCTGGTCATTTGGAATTGCTGATGCAGTTTTTGGGTCAACAATCTATTGTCATATGTGGCCTGGCCATTGTTCGTTTCTATGTAAAGTCTTTTATACTGAATTGCTTATTATAATATCTTTGGGGAGTTTTAAAGACACTTTATCCTAGTTGTCTAAGATCATTTGTGATGTCATTTTATATTTTTAATAAGTATTCATTAAATTTGCATCATTTGTAGATAATTGTAGTATTTTATATCTTATGTGTCTTCTAATTTATCCCCCTTTGAAAACTTAAAGGAAATTTTAGCCTGTCTACAAAACTTCTGTTCAATAATGATTTTGAATATGTTTAATTTTATTTTGGGGGTACTTCAAGAGATATAAAACCACGCACACAGAGGGCTTGCATTTTAGATAAATTGTTCATTAGGCAAATTTTCTTACATAACAAAAGCATTACCGCTAATAACCTAGTCACTCTTATTCTCTGACTGCTTATACTTTGATACTTCTGGCCCAAATGAGGTAGAATTATTGGCAAGTTTGAGAGGAAGATAGCAGCTACAGATGTACCCTCTTTCCTGTGCATTTTGCTAGAGCAAGAAGATATATGTATGAATTTTACTTAGCACATTTATAAACTTGAACTCTGGTCATATTCCAGTTTTAAAGTCTAATTATTTTGTAGCTGAAGTAAATCTGTATGCTTTTACAAGAAATAAAATGTTACCCATAGGGATCTATTGGCTGAATATTTACCTTTGGTTTGAAATGGAAGGCTTTGAAAATCTAAGAGTTTAATTTATCAGTGGCAGCCAGTGATCAAAGCAAAACTCTTACAATAATAATAACAACAACAATAATAATAATAATAATGATAATAATAATAAAGCTGTATTCAGAATTTGTGTATATTGAAATGGATAATTTGTAACTTTCTTAATTATTTTCCTTGCTGTAGTCTCTTACTGGTCTATATCCATAAAATCTGTATATATGATCTTTATTGAGAATAATAAATAATGGATGATATTTGATTGATTTATGCTGGGTGTCTATGAACCTTGTACTAGATAGATACTGTGGAAACAATAGCAGAATAAAGCAATATGTTCATAAGGCCATGTGTTCTTGAGTGAGATAAGCTTTTGGTCTATAATTTTAAACAAGTTATACAATTTGAGCCTCAGTAACTGCTGGTATAAAATGTTGATCATAATACATACTTCACAGAGCTGTTAGGAGAAACACGCACTGTTAGGTGCTAACTTTTCTTGGAACTGAGTACAGAACTGGGACTCAGGAACCCAGATTATAGTCAAGTTTTACGACTTTGGACAAGTAATCTTTCTCTGGGCCAAAGTTTTCCCATCTATAAAATAAATCGAATCTATCAGGTGCTTTCCAAGTTCCCTCTACCTCTAAGTTTCTCTTTCCAAGGACACAAAGATAGTACAATTGGATGTCATTCATTCACTGTACTTTTCAAACCAGTCTTATATTTCTTATATGCCAAAATATAATTAATTTTCTAGTATTCTAACCTCACTTTTGTTTCTGTTTCTCTTCAAGTCCTATCAAATAAATTTCAAGTCCCTTCATTGGTTAAACGAAATTCCTGTCTCTAACCTATTCTAGCTGAAACCAATCTGCCTACCAATTCCCAAATTCCATAAACTATCCATTTAACTCTCACTTTTGCCCATGGTGTTCCCTTGGAAAGAAATGCCTTTTCTCGTGCTTTAGTTATTAAAGTCCCAGTCATCCTCCAGAGTTAGCTAGGGTGTTAACTCCTCTTTGTAATTTCCTTTGGCCTCTCACTGCCCCTTACAGCACCCCTTTTCTGGTTTCCCACTTGACTCAATGTAGTCTCATAACTACCTAGTAGAAAGTACATATTTCTGGAAGCTAGAAAGCCTTTAGATTGAATTTAATTTGTATACTTTTTTTCTTTATGGCCTTGCAATTTTTTTTTTAGCCCCCAGATGGCTCAGTTTCTTTAACCACTAATTGGGTGTGATGAAACCTATATAATGGGGTTGGTTGTTTTGCAGATTTCATAAACTAATGCATAGAGAGCCTGGAATGTAGTAGTTAATGCTCATTAAGTGCTTGATCATGATTTATCCTTCTCTTATATTTTTCCTTTTCTAACAATTATCTAGTTAGGTATTTTATTTTTGTAATTAATTTGAAAACCTCTAAAATACAAGGATTATGTTTTATTCTTTATAACAACAACTTTTTTTTTTTTTTTTTTTTTTTTTTTTAGGTGAGGCAACCCTTGGTTGACCTCACAGATTGCAAAGACCTTGCCAGTTTATAATCCTTTACTTTATTATTTTTTATACCTACAGCACCTGGTCTTCCTAAGTGGACTCCCATCTAAGTATTAACCAGGCCTGACCCTGCTTAATTCTGAGATCAAATAGGATCAGGCTTGTTCAGGGTAGCATGGCCATAGACAACACAGCAACTTCTTACAGTCTTTTTCTAGCTAAGAAGTGATTTTTCTTATTATTTATTCTTTTGAATTTCAAAAGTTGTGCTCATTGTAGAAAAATAAGCATGTTCAGAAACTCAAAAGAAAGAAAATTAAAACTACTATAAATCTCATAATCGTGAGATAACTACTTTGTTATTTAAATATTTTTCTGTGTGTCCATGTGTGTATGTCTACTGAAAACATGTATCATGATTTTTCAAAATAACTTATTATATTGAACATGTCATACATCTCTTTCTTATTAAATATACACCATTATATTTTAAAATATTCATGATTTCCATTGATTTAGTGATGAAAATCCACATAGCTAAATCTTTACTTAATAATTTCTTTGCCATATGTTCCTGTAAGTAAAATTTTCAAGTAGAATGATATGTGTATTTAAGGCTTTTGTTTCATATTATTCCCTCCCATGTACTTGCATCAATTCCCATACTAACCTATACTGTTTAGTAAACGCTACAAAGTACTTTAGAATTCACTAAAATATTTAATCCTCATCAAAATTTTTGTAGTAGAAATTATTATTCTTATTTTACCTATTTTATAATAAGGCCAAATGAAACATTAAGGGACCTGTTCAGTGACACATTTATTTAATGGCAAAGCTAGGAACTCTTATACGGTGTTCTCAGCCTAACATTCTTTTTCTCTATACAACAGCTTTATTCATTCATCCATTCATTTTATCACTTAATACATATTTTGAGTGTCTAGCTAGCCGATAACAATATTGTGCTGAACACATTTCCTAACATCATGGAACTTATAACCTGGCAAGGAAAGCAAACATTAACTGAAAAAATACCTAGTTTTATATCATAGTAAGGCTACAAAAGTAAAGAAAAATGTGGTAAGCAGGTGGGCCTGACCTATAGGCAAAAGTTAGGGAAGGGTTGCTTTGAATATAGGCCATCCAAATGGAAACAGGGCAGTTAAGAATATTTCAGCTTGAGGGTCATGTAGGGTGCAAATAGAAGGGAAAACTTTTCAGACTGGATTTATTATTCTCAACATTATTTACATTTTGAATTATATAATTCTTTTCAATGGGGAGCTCTTCTCTGCATTATGAGAGATTTAACAGCCTTGCTGACTTCTACCGATAGATACCAATAACACCCCACCACCTAGTTATAATAATTAAATATCTTTGAGGAGGTACAAAATCACTCCTGTTTGAGAACCACTATTCTAGACTTAAGGAAAAGCAGTTACAAGTTGGGCATGATACTTTCTAGGAATTGAAACCAGTTCAGTGTGACTGGAGCATGGAATATGAAATAAAAACTGGTTTCAAATCAAGGTTCATAATACCTTGAATATCTTGCTATTTAGGACTGTATTTAAATAGCACTGGAAAGCCAACAAAGCTTGTAAATGACATTGTTATGATTCAGATTTATATTTAGAAAAGATCACTTTCAGAGTTTTAGGTCAAAAGTGAATTAGAGGAGGGGTCAAGAATATATGTGAGGGAAACATTTAAGACTCTTCTAAAGTAATCTATATAAGAATATAGATAATTACTGTGTATATGGAGAGAAAAATATAGGTTCCAGAAATTTTTAAGAAAATTGGTAGGAGTAAATAGTTGGAAATAGTAAATAATTGGCTGTGGAAGTATACAAAAGAGATTTTCAAAGATTATTGCTGGATTTCTGACTTGTGAAACTGGATGGATGGTATTGCCATTCATTAAAATAGGAAAAATAGAGGAGGGTGAAGTTTCTAGCACAAATTCAGCATTTTGTTGTGACCATAATGAGTTTGAGGTGCTAGTAGCATATTTAACTACTCAACAAGCAGTTAGATAAATGGACCTGAAATGTAGAGAAGGGATGTATTAGGAAAAGATTTGGAAGTCATCATCATAAGGTTAATAAATTAACAATGTTTGCAGAAATGCTGCAAAAATCAGACCAGTGAGAAACCGAGTAGAACTCAGAGAGTTGGAGAACTCAGGTTTATTATGTTGGCAGTCCCAGAGGAGCTAGAGCTCTGAAGATCTGTACCCTGAGCTCAGTTGCAACTTTGCTTTTATAGAGCTTATTTGGCATGAGCCAATTGGTTAATTGTCTTCAGACAGTTACAAAGCATGGGAGTTGCTATGGGTTGCAGGCAGTTACAAAGAGTTACAATGTGTAGGAATTGCTATAGGGTACGGGCAGTTACATTTGTTGTTTAGACAGAACAAACAAAAGGGAGGATGAGTCTTTTATTAATTTCAAGGTCACCCTGCCCTATGGCCTATGCAGCAGGCATATCTACAGAAACAGAACAAAGAGCTGATTATATGGTTAGCTTTTTGAATAAAAATTCCTCTCCAATAACAGGAAGGAAAATGAGAAATTCACAAATATGTGGAAATTAAACAACACATTCCTGAACAAACAAAAGTCTATGAAGTAATCAAAAGAGAAATAAAAAAATATCATGAAATATATGAAAATGGAAAAATGGAAACACAGCATACCAAAATTTATGGGATGCAGCAAATGCAATTCTAAGAGGGATGTTAATAGGAGTAAATGCCTACAGCAAGAAAAAGAAGAATCTCAAATAAAAACCTACCTTTTTACTTTAAAAAGTCTAGAAAAAGAAGAATAAACTAACTCAAAGTTAGTAGGAAGAAGGAAGTAACAAAGATGAGAGCAGAAATAAATTAAATACTTGAAAAAGAAGAGAAAGATCAACAAAACTAAACTATTTTTTGAAAAGATAAACAAAATAGACAAAAAAATAAATAAACTAAAAAAATTAAGTAATTAAAATTACAAATGAAATAAGGGACTTTACAACTGAACCACATAAATATAAAAGATTATAAGCATTATACAAATGATTACATAAAAACAAATAGAATGACCTAAAAGAAATGAATAAATTCCTAGAAATATATAATCTACCAAGAATGAATCATGAAGAAATAGAAAATCTAAACAAATCAATAATGAGTTGTGGAAATTGAATCGGTAATCATAAATTTCCTAACAAAGAAAAGTCCAGGAACAGATGACATCACTGGTAAATTCTACCAAATGTTTAAAGATTTAATATCAATCCTTCTCAACTATTCCAAAAAATTAAAGAGACTGGAACACTTCCAACTGATTTTACAAGGCCAGTATTACCTTGGTACCAAAGCCAGACAAGGACACATTCCAAGAAAAGAAAATTAAGGCTAATATCCTTCATGAGCATAGAAGCAAAAATCTCCACAGAATGCTAACTGAATTCAGCAGCACATTAAAAGTCCATACACCATGTTCAAGTGGGATTTATCCCTGTGATGCAAGGTTGGTTCAGCAAACACAGATCAATACATCTGATACAACACACCAATGGAATGAAGTATAAAAATTATATGATCATCTCAATAGATTCAGAAAAAGCATTTGACAAGTTTTACTTTCAGGATAAAAACTCTCAACTAGTTAGTATAGAAGGAATGTTACTCAACCTAATACAGGCCATATATGGCAAACTCACAGCTAACATCATGTTCAGTGGTGAAAAGCTAAAAGTTTTTTTCCTAAGATTAGGTATAAAATATGGGTGTTCACTATCACCACTTCTTTACAAAGTAGTATTGGAAGATTTAGCCCAAGCAATAAGGCAAGAAAAAAAATAATAAAAGGCATTCTGATAAATCGGAAAGGAAGAGATAAAATTACTTCTCTGCAAATGGCATGGTCCTATGTATGGAAAATCCTAAAGGCTCCATCAAAAAACTACTAGATCTAATCAATGAATTCAGTAAAGTTGCAGGATAAAAAATCATTGCATAGAATTTAGTAGCATTTCTATATACTAAAAACAAAATATCTAAAAAAGAAATTTAGAAAACAATTATATTTACAATAGCATCAAAAACAATAAACTACTTAGGAATAAATTTCACCAATGAGGTGAAAGATCTGTATAGCGAAAATTATAAAATACTGATGAAAGTAATTGAAAAAGACACAAATAAATGGAAATATATTCCATGTTCATGGATTAGAATAATTAATAATGTTTAAATGTCCATGCTAGCCAAAGTAATGTATAGGTTCAATGCAATCTGTATCAAAATTCCAATGACATTTTTCACAGAAAAAGAAAATACAATCCTAATATTCGTTTAGGACCACAAAAGACCCTGAATAGCCAAAGCAATCTTGAGCAAGAACAAAGCTGGATTCATCACACTTCCTGGTTTCAAATTGTATTTTAAAGCTCTAGTAATCAAAACTGTATTCTACTAGCTTATAACCAGACACATAGACCAATGGCACACAATGGAGAGCCCGAATAAATGTTCCAGTATACAGTCAACTAATCTGCGACAAAAGCATCAAGAACACAATGGAGAAAAGATAGTCTTTTTAATAAATGATGTTGGGAAAACTGCATATCTACATGCAAAATAATACAATTGAACTAACCATACATAAAAATCAACTGAAAATGGATTACTTACATAAAACCCAAAATTATAAGACTCCTAGAGTAAAATACAGGGAGAAACCTTCTTGACATTGATCTTGGCAATGAGTTTTTGGATATGACACCAAAAGCATAGGCAAAAGCATAAAATAAACAAACAAAATAACTAAATTAAACTGAAGAGTTTTTGCTCAACAAAGGAAAAAACAATAAAATTAGAATGACAACCTATGGAATGAGAGAAAATATTTGCAAACTATATGTCTGGTAAAGGGTTAATATCCAAAATATATAAGAAACTCATTTAACTCAACAGCAAAAAGATAAATAACCCATTTAAAAACAGACAAAAGACCTAAATAGAAATTTTTCCAAAGAAAACATGTAAATGGCTAACAGGTATATGAAAAAAAAAAAACACTAAACATCACTAATCATCACAGAAATGCAAGTCAAAACTACAATGATATATCACCTCATACCTGTTAGTATGGAATATTATCAAAAGTCAAATGAAAATTATAGTTGGCAAGACTGTGGAGAAAAAGAAACACTTGTACACTGTTGATGGGGATGTAAATTGATACAGCCATTATGGAAAACAGTATGGAGATTTCTAAAAAATTTAAAAATAGAACTACTGTATGATCCAGTAATTTCTCTTCTTGGTATATATCCTAAGGAAATAAAATCAATATTTTGAAGATATATCTGCACTCCCATGTTCATTGCAGCATTATTCACAGTAGCCATGATATAGAAATAACATGTCTGTCAATTAAAGAAAACGTAGTTATGTGTATGTTTATATTTATTTATAATTTATATATTCATATATGTTTATAATTTATATATACATAAATACACACAATGGAATATTATTCAATTTAAAAAAGAAGACAATCCTGTCATATGCTACAACATGGATGAACTATTATTCTACATGAAGTAAGCCAGATATAGAAAGGCAAATACTGCATGCTCTCACTTGCATGTGAAATCTAAAAAAAAAAAAAAAAAATTGAACTCTCATTAATAGAGGGTGTAATGGTATTTACCAGGGACTAGGGGTATTTGGGGAAAGGGGAGATATTGATCAAAGGGAACAAACTTTTCGTTATAAAAGTAAATTCTGAAGACCTAACATACAGCATAGTGGCTATAGTTAATGTATTGTATACTTGAAATTTTCTAAAAGAGTAGATTTCAAATGTTCTCATCACACACACACACACACACACACAATAACCTTATGATGTGATGGGATATGTTAATTAGGTTAATTGTAGAAATTATTTCACAATGTATACATATATCAAACATGTTGTATATCCTTAAGTATATACAATTTTTATTTCTGAATCAAATCTCAATAAATCTAGAAAATAAATAAAAGTAACAATAATTAACTCATTATATGCTTTAAAATAAAGTGAAATTATGATCATCAGATAGCATTGAGACCTGGTTGTAGCTTTTCAATTCATTTTCTAGCTGCTCATCAATCCATCAGTTTATGAAAAAAATAATTAAACAACACTATGTGCCCAAGGGAACTCTTCTTTGGGACATATAAGTCTTTTGCTCTTGAAAAGGTTAAAATGGGGTTGAGATGAATCTAGACACAAAAGCAATGAGAGAACAATACAAGACAGTGTATAATCAAGTACTAAATTGGGCAGTGCACACAATACATGCTATAGGCATTCAGAAAAAAAGGAGTCTGTGTGGGCTGATGTTGTCAAAGAAAATCTCACAATAAGATGCACTATGATCTGACTTTTAAGGGATGACAGAATTTTGAGATGATTCTTCCTGAAGCCTCATTTTTTTTACCTTTCTGTAAGATATGTTCTTCCCGCTGCCTTTCTGGTCCCATAAATTAGAGTCTGTGATTGATTGGAAGGCCGACATTCTTAGATTTTTTTTCTCAAGAGATCCAGAACAGTAGGCTTTTTACACTCCAAAGGTGTATGTAGAAACTCTTTAGGACTATGCAGGATGCTGAGTAATTGTGATGGGGATTTTAAAGAGATCTTTACAACTATGTTTTTCTGAATCCACATGTATTCTCAGGCTGTGTATTCAGGTACTCTCTCAATAAGACCAGTATTATGCCCTTTGTGAGTGCTCAACTGGCAATTTAACAAAAATGTGAGGGTGTCTTTTGCTTACAACAGCACTGTGGGGTGTGTACTACTGACAATTAGTGGGCAAAAGCTGAAAAAGAGGTAAAGGCTATAGGAGACAGTCACACAATAAAGAATTGTCCTTCATCCTATACTTTTAAATATCTAACTGGCCATTACTTTATATTAGTAACCTAAATAAAGTTTCTAGAGCCCAGAATCTAACTCCATTTTACATATTTAATATAAAACATCTCTTGCATAGACTTGATATACACTGAAATTTTTAAGAATACAACTTTTTTGTTATGTGAGACGTTATTGTTCATATTTTGCCTAGAACTTTTTCAAGAGTCTTTACCTATCCAGAATATTACATCACTGACAGAAATGCTGCTTGAGATGTTTGAGTATTCTATATGTCGTGTCTGTCTATATGTGTGGATGTAAGCACCTGACCATTTAATCGTGATTTTGGTGGAGTTTTGTCTGAGCATTTCCATTGAAATGTACTTAAAAAAATTCAACTCTTTTACAAATTTCTTTTTTATATTATGTTGAATTTTAAAATTCTGTGTAAAGTAAGTTATATTACTTACTTAATGTTTATCATGATAGTAAATGAGACATTAAAAACATTTATGTATAAATGGAGTGTTACATCTGAAATATCTAAGAATCACTGTCTAGGCACTGGTATCTTGAGAAATTTTCTCTGGGCTTTGGAATTGAGAGATCTAGTATTGAAATTCTACCTCTAGCTTCCCTATAAATCTCAACAATTTATTTAATCATTGTGCTTTTTTTTCCTCACTGAATACAAAGGAATGATGACAATATCTTCAAGGCGGATGTGAGGATCAAGAATCAAATGGGATCTATATCTACTTTCTGAACTGAGGCAAGAGTATGCGTAGGCATACCGAGAAGCTCTGAAATGCTTTGTAATTTATGAACCGGTTATTACTATCTCAATAAAACTCCAAGGAGGATGCATGAAATTCCAAAGATAATACAGCAATTCAGAGGTCATAATGAGATGAACTTCCTGAGAATCCCCTTTAGGGCTTATTGGTAATCACAGGGAAGTCCTAGAAGGTCTACAAACACCTGCAGGAAATTTCCAGATATTTAGAAGTTAGTCAACAGGCATGATAACACTTTTATCTTTCTCCTACTATCAGTTCAGTCTTCTTTACAGTAAAATCTACTACTGATTAAATTTACTATGTACCAGGTAATAGGCCAAACAGATTGCACTCCTTATTTATTTGAGTTCTTACAACATTCCTATGAAGTAAGTTTACTATCTCTATTTTAAAGAGGAATACTCTATGACAGAAAGAGGTTATATAACTTACCCAAAGTCACACAGCTGTATGTGACAGAAAAGAAATCGAAACTCATTGTTATTGTTATTGTTATTTTTTTTTTCTGCCAAGTCTAAGAATGGATTCTAAGTTCTAAGGTGTTTTATAGCCCCTTGCCTAACTGGCATTCATCTCAGAGTGTTGAACCTTGACCTTAAACAAATAGATAGCTAGATATTTCTCCAACAGAATGGGTTTATTCAGGAACAACAAAGAATTGCTGTTTGGGGCGTTTAGCCTAATGGTGAACCACATATAAGTCCAGAGAAAAAAGGAGAGGGATGTTCTTTTATAGTTGTGAGCTGCTGCACAACCACACTTTGGTCAGTGATGGACCGCATATATAATAGTGATCCCATTAGATTATTAATGGAGCTGGAAAATTTCTACTGCCTTGTAACATCGTAGCCATTATACTATCATAGCGCAATGCATCACTTATGTGTTTGTGGTGATGCTGATGTCAACAGACCTACTGCTCTCGCTGCTAGTTATATAAAAGAATAACACATACAATTATGTGACAGTACATAATACTTGATAAATGACTATGTTATTGGTTTATGTACTTTCTATACTATACTTTTTATTGTATTTTAGTATATACTCTATTTTTAAAAAAAGTTTGCTATAAAACAGTATAACATATTATGCCAACAGCAGCTTCATGCATCTCATGTTTACTGCATCTCTCAACTGCCTTGTTTTCTTCTGTGCTTGATTTAATCTTGTGTTATTTTTTACAACAATATGCTATTACAGACTTGGCCTAGGAGCAATAGACTATACCACATAGCCTAGGTGCATAGTAGGCTATACCATCTAGTTTTGTGTAAGTGCCCTCTATGGTGTATGCATAATGACAAATCACCTAACAAAACATTTTTCAGAATATATCACCTCATACAGTCATAGAGGAAAAGGGGAGTTCAGAGAAGGAGACTGGGAGTTCCAGGTGTAGTGGCTTTTCATTGACGAAGTTGTAGCAGTCTCTTATTGGTTAAGTGTTTGCCAAACAAGGAGAAGATTCTTCTTTCTGCTGGAGTACTAGGGTAGACAACCATTTTCTTTTTGGAGATGGAAAGTATGTCTCTTCCTGTTAGGGTAATTGATGAATGGTAGGGCATGAGAGCTCGCCCTCCAGGTCCTCCCAACTCCAATTTAAATGAAGTTTCCGTTTATTAATCTTCACAATCTCTACTCTAAAATGATTTCATTTATACCTGTATTCATTTTCTCTTTCTTTTTTATACTCTCTCCACTCTAAGGTTAATTCCTCTACCTGTACTCTGGAGTCCAGCTCTTCCTACACTGTGGGTGTCTTAGCTTTAAAGCAGTGGTTCTCAAACCTCAGTTTATGTGAAAATCACCTACAAGGCTTGTTAACACGGATTCCTGAGCCACATCTCCAGAGTTTCAGATTTGGTAGGTCTGGGATGTGACCTGATAATTTCTATTTCTAACAAAATCCCAGCTTATGCCGATGCTTCTAGCCCAAAGACCATACTTTGAATGCCATTGCTAGAGATTCTAGAGCAGGGATTGGCAAAGCACAAGCTAAAAAATGTTTTTTGCATTTTTAAATGGTTGAAGAAAATCCAAATGAGAGTAATATTTTCTGACATGTGAATAGTATATGAAATTTAAATATTAATGTTTATTAATAAAGTTTTGTTGAAACACATTATGTAATGTCTATAGCTACTTTCTCACTATAACATCAAAGTTAAATAATTTTAACAGAACTAAGTAGTTGTAACAGTGATTAAGTGGCTTGCAGGCCTAAAATTCTTACTATCTGGCCCTTTATGGAATCAGTTTGCTGACTGCCTGCCTCCCCACTAAGTAAGTAATTGTCTGTTCAAACTGCACATTGGAATCACCCAAGGAGCTTTATAAAATACAGATGCTTGAGTTCCACTCCGAGAGAGTCTAATTTAATTGGTCTGGAATGTAACCTAGTGGATTTGTAACATTTAAACATATCTTCTGTGCCCTACCTAAATAAAACAAATAAAAAGTAAGTAAACCTAAGAAAGTTATTCTATCTATAAGAAAGGACTAGATAGTCCAATCTCCTTATTTTATTAGATAAGGAAAATATACAGAGATATGAATTATTTGTCCCTACTAATAAACATAGTTACTGTTATTATTGTATTATTAGCAAACTAAAGTTGCATACGGCTTTAATATTTTCAAAAAAAAAACATTTTACAAAAACTAGGTTATATTCTAAAAATTACTGCATGCTTGTTTTAGTGTGTTTGGGTTGCTATCATGAAATACTGTAGATTGGGAGTCTTATAAACAACAGAAATTTATTTCCCACTGTTCTGGAGCCTGGAAGTCCAAGATCAAGGTGCCAGCAGATTCGGTGTCTGGCGAGGGCCTGCTTTCTGGTTCATAGCCACCTTTTCAATGTGTCTTCACATGGTGGAAGAAGTGGCAAGAGTGCATGTCTTCCAGGGAGATGTCTACACCATAGGAGGCACTTAGGAGCTAAGATCAACTCAGGAATAGGTAAATTCCTATCCCTGGTGTCATGATTATCTCCTGACCTGTGCTCATTGAGAACAGTAATAGGCAAATCTCTCCGATCTTCCTCCCTTCCTGTGTATTTATTTCTCTCATTTACTGAGAGAGAATTGTTGCACAAATAGTTAATTGTGGGTGAGGCCCCTGTAGTATACAGAAAGGCATAAAATAAAGAATGAAGTGCTGTCTAACTTCTCTCCCTAAGCCAAGTCCCAATCCCCAATGGCCAACTCTGTCAAAACTATACACACACACTTGCCTACCACAATTTTATATAAATATATACACAAATATAGGCTCATACTATGGAAACTCTTTAGCAACCTTATTTTTACAGTTAATATTATAATTTGTACCTCTTTTGATATAAGAATATATGTACCTTGTACTGTTCTAATAATTGCATAGTATTCTGCAGTATGGAAGAATTGTAACCTTACAAATAAGTCTTGCTTTAATGAGTCTTAATAATATATGCGTTTACATATATATCTGTAGATTTCTATATCTCTATCTAGGATTAATCCCTAGAAGTTGAAGTTGAATAATCACATCAAAGAGAATGTTCCTTTTATAATATTTTATAGATTGCTTTATAAAAACTCCTCACCAAATAATACATTCCCATTAGTACTTAATATATCAATTAAAAAACATTTTATGCTTTTCTCTAAATATGAATGTGGTGGAGCATTTTTAATTATTTTGTGGTCTTTTAGTGAATTGCTACTTTGTTCTTTTTATTTTTATATATTTTCTTATAGATTTATGAAAATTATTCGTATTCTAAGAAAATTTTCTATTGACTATTCTGCAAATATTTTCCTAGTTTGTCATTGTATATAATTTTGCCAAGCAGAAGTTTTTTATTCTTATATAGTCACAATTGTTTATTTTTTTAAATATGGTTTCAGGGTTCTCCACTCCAAAATATACACATCAAAACCAAAAGTAAATCCGTTTTCTTCTAATATGTTTACAGTTTTAATTTTTATACTTAAATTTTTGACCCATCTAGACATTTTCATGATGACGCCCTATGGGTTTATTATTATCCCTATTTTATATATATATATATCTATTATACAAATGGTAAAAGAAAGGATCTGACATGGACGTAATTTTCCAGAACCACTAGGTTGTGATAGTTGGAGCCAAGATTTACTATGCTGCCTCCAAAAATATGTAGCGAGTTATAATTTCCTTTTACAATAGCAAATATTATTCCTTTAACAGGTACACTGACCTGTTGAAGCCTTTGCCTAAAAATAGGGTATACTTATTAGTGGGTCACTGTCATTGTAGTTAATGCCTCATTTCCTGCATCTGTAAAATGAGAATAGTAACTCAGCAATCCTAGTATATTTAGGAAAATTAGACAGTAAATCTACAGGCATAGCCCATGTCTGTACTGGGATACTGTGGAATGAAAAGAGTATGTGGGAGTTTTAAGTGGGTCTAAGCGCCTTTTTTATAATGTACATGTATTAGCACTGTATATAAAGTTTTATCAGCAGAAGTCCTCCCTAATTGCCGTACCAGGGAAACCTACATCTGCTTTCTCACCTGTAACTTTATTTTTATTTAATCCTTGTCTATGAATTGTTTCGAGATTTTAACATTTGCCAACTTTTTTGTGCTCTCTCTCTTCTCTCTCTCTCTCTCTCTCTCTCTCTCTCTCTCTCTCTCTCTCTCTCTCTCTCCTCTCTCTCTCTCTCTCTCTCTCTCTCTCTCTCGCCGTCTATTAAGATAGTAATTAAAAAGATATAAAGTTGCATTTCCCCACAATTCTTAATGGGAAAACAAATAGCAATACTTATGCACAGATTGAAAAACTAGTTTTTAAAAATCCTCCGAACCCCTAATAAAGAGAGGCATTTAAAAATTCTCCTATGTTTTTCATGGCATTGAGTTGGTATGTTTGAGTTCATTTATTGGGAAGAGCTGCAGGAAATGTGACCTGCTATGACCTCAGGAGAGGAAAATATTGTTAACTGAAATCCTTGGTTCTGCATTTTAAATCCATTAATAAAAGTTGTGGAATAATAAGAGTTGGGCATTCATGTCATTTTTTTTCCTAATGTCCTGAAAGTCACTGGTTGGGTTGCAAGTGCTTACAATTTGTAATTACCTACCCTTATATGACAGACGGAACTGAAAATCAAATTAAGTGGCTGCCTTCTTTTACGATGCTAAAGAATCTCCAGCTTAAGACAAGATTGCCTTTTTCCTTCCTAAAAAAAGGCACAAACAATGACAGCCCAAAATAGCTATTTAGTCAGAACTGACGACACTTTCTGAACGCTTGTCATTAAGAGAGAAAGAGAAAATTCTGCTTTTCTTCTTCCTTTGATTTCTCTCCGTTAAATACCTTGCTTCCTCCTGAAGCTGCCTCACCTCATTGCCCAGGAGAAATGCCCAGTAGCTCTGACAGTACTTCAGCACCACTGCAGGCTCCAGAGGGGAGGAGGCTTATGCAAAACATATTAAAGAAAAATCCTAAAAGTCACTGCAGCTTTTTTTTTGGTGAGTTATGCTGATCTTCCCCGTTGCTGTAAGCTGATGGGGAACGTTGTGGCAAAGATATAACCACTCTTTTTCCTCCCACTATTTTTGCTGCAGTGAGAACTGTTAATTTCTGCTTGCTTTTCGCCAGATAGCTTTAGAATTCTAGCTGAGCATTAAGGGCTTCCTAAGGCTGGAAATGAGTTTAGGACCTTAAATTGGACTTTGTCCTATGGATCAGTAAAAATTGAGTTAATTTGCAGTCTCCGGTGCCTGACAGGAATGACAACAGAGAGCAGGATCTGATAGTGTTTTTGAATTAAGTTTTTTCCCCCTTATGGATTCATGGGGGCAGAAGCTTTTATTTTTCTCTCTGGCTCTCTCCCTTCCAGAGCCAGCTTAACATATTACATTCAGCAGCAATAGCTACTGAATCTGTGGTTATGTTACCCCTGGAATCTTCTGTCTTCATTCCAAACCCATCCTCTGTTATTGATTGTCATTTACCAATAAAGATTAGTTTTGGAAAATTGGATACACTGTTTTATTAGTGAACCTAGCAACTTTAGAAACCCCTGGAAGATGTGAACAGATATTACAGGACAGGGAAGTAAGAGAAGGTGGCACTTTTCAGCCATGTAATCACAGATCACTCCAGGGGAACCCGGCTTACATTTTAGGAGACTTTATGAGACAGTGATCCTTTATTCTTAGTCCTATTTCACAGGGAAAAGCAGAATGAGATGTGTTTGCAGTGATTTGTAGTATTCGCCAAACAGGATGCTGCACCAGAATAGCCTGGAATATAGTGCAGAGCCCATATTAAACCTCCACAGGGAAAAGGGTTTCCTCATTTACAGTCTGCCCGATGCAATCTCATTGTAAAGTACCTAATAGGATAACGCCAGGGCTCTCCAAAAATATAAGTAACTCATTGGTTAAATTTCAATTCCTCACCTCCCCCCCGACTCCATCCTTCCTGGGTGAGCTCATTCCCCCCTCCCGGTTTTTTTTTTTTTTTTTTTTTTTTTTTTTTAACCCAGTGATTTAAAATGCTAGAAGGAAAAGCAACTGAAGTCTGAACTTTCAGATGCTGAATTCTCGGCTAATTGAAATTACTGGGCACAATGCTATATATAGCCAATGAAGAGATTTTGAGCTCTCACCCAGTGCCTTCAAGACATGTCGTTTTGTAGTCAGAGAAAACAGAGATCAATGCATTTTCAAACTGACAGAGGGAACGGATGCTCTTTAGTAGCACATGCCCAGCCCAGGACCGTGTGTGTGGGGCTTGCGCTGTGCTGAGAAGCTGAATACCGGTCCATATGCTCCTTATTTACTGCAATGTTCTTTGCATGTTACTGTGCACTCCGGACTAACGTGAAGGTAAGAGGAGGCGAGCCGGCAACTGGGCACAATATACATGTTAAACCAGCTGCAGAAAATGTCTACCTTGTGTAGCTTCAGGACTTTTCGGATTGCTGGCTGAGCAGGCTGATTATTACAGGTGGTTGCAAGGGCTTTGTTTTATTGTTGCCGTGCAGCCTCGCTGGGGGAGCATGTTGGAACGCTGCTGTGAAGTGACCTTCAGGTTTAACTGTTTGTAATTCAGGTTCACGCTCACTCTTGGGGCGGGGAGGGGGGGGGGACGGGTAGAATGGGGGGAGGAAAAGATGAAATTATTTAGGTAGGCCAGAACCAAGAAATCAGAGAAGGTAAAAAGCTATAGAGTATGCTTTTGATTAGGATTTAAAGTCTTTCTTTTAAAAAGTGCTGTGAGCTGCCTGTGTTTGTGCAGCTTAATTGTTTGAGCTGGGGCTTAAATTCAGTGGCTGTAATGGTACTAGGATGTGTTCTGCGGGATACCTCACCATCCTGATCATATAAATACATTATTATTATTATTGGAAGTTGGAGACATTGATCATCCAAATCCTCAGCTCTGGGTGGGCTGTCTGTTTCAGCTGCGTGGGCACCGTTGCCCCGGCGTAGTCACCCCGCTGACATTCAGTTGCTGTAGCTAATGAGCCTCTGAAGTTGAGCCTAAGTTTGGGAGATTTACCCCTTGTCAGGAAGGACAGCAATATTACTGGAGAGGTTTTCTGACACCGTTCATTCAGCACTAAGCCAGACAGGCCAGCTGCGGAATTCCAGTTGCATAATTTAAGTGAATTACATCCTCTGTTAGTGTTTTGAACTTGTATTTCTTATTGAAGGAAGTCCAAAAGGAAAGTGATTGCCTTTCAGAAAAAAAATTTAAAAGAGCAGTTAAGACTTGATACCTAAAATAAGAATTTAAAAAATATATATTAATGTAAAGTGTTTTCCCAATTTATTTTACCAGGAGAGCATTTTAATATGTCTGAGTACTAAAGTTTTATTTTCTGTGTTTACAAGTTTCATTAAAGAACTCCCTGCTGCTCACTCTTCTGTAAGCCTTTTGGTTTTCTATTTGAATTTCAAACAGGTAGTATTTATATTTTGATGACCAATTCTTTTACAACCACAGTCTGGACCTGTTCTGTGGATCCTTTTGCAGAGTTCTGCAGAATTTACTTTTTACTACTTTTAAGACTAACTTCAGCAATCAATTTTTTCATGCATATATAGTAAAGAAAATGAAAAGAGATATTTAACTACCTAGAGAATGTACCCAAATATCAATTTAAATTTATCCTGTTTCAAATTATGAGTATGGCAAACACTGTTTTGTAATCTCAATGAATTGTAAATGTTTTCCCTCTTCACCTTTTTTGAAGGAGAATAGTGCTTTTTTTCAGGGAGATCTCCCTAAATATAACTTAGATTAAGAGATAATTGTTTTTGATGTTTCATTGTTATATTTTAGAAGTGTAGAAAAACCTGATTCCAAAGTTTCTTAATAAGGTTTTGGGAAATCCGCTTTTCCTCTTTACTGACAGTGGTCTTTGCGAGTTTAGCTTTAAATTTTTCTCATTGATGTGCATAAGCAAAAGAATAAAAAGACTTGTACTGGCAATATCAATTCAGATGACTTTTGGGTAATAAATTCTTAGTACTTTGTCTTACCTGTACAGAGATGTAAACACTTCTGATACATTAATCAATAGAAAGTTTGACGATCTAATTGTCACATACAACATATATAACCTTGCTTTGAGTAGCTTAACTTCAGTTTTAAGTATGCTTATGCCCTTTTAATAATTAGCTTTTGCACTCTCCTGCAAATGTTATCATTTTATTTCAGGATATTTTTTCTTCTGAGATAGCAAGTTTCTAAAAGAGTTTCTGTTTCCCTTGTAGTCTGGTATTTTACCAACTTTTCACAATAAAGTTTTACCTGATGTTTTATTTTTAGTTTTTATTTTATTTTACATTAATTTTTTAAAGTATTTGGTTTTATTTCCATTATGCCCAGAAATGACTTATTTGCTTAATTCTGGTAAAGTCTCTTTTCTAGTTTGTAGCTTTTCATGTTGCCATGATTAAACGTGACTAGTGTTACAGTGACCCACAACTTTCAGATTAAAATTCAAAAATGAGAACAGCTCTTGTCTATTTTTTTTCTGCACAAGAAAAGTCACTAATATCACGATCTTTTATCCTAAGTTTATTGTTTTGTTAATTGGACCTTTGTAATATAGTACAGTCAAAAGTTTTAAGAGTGGTTTTAATATATTTCATAAATATATTTTATATAACAATGAAGGTGTTAAATTTGCCATGAATGTCTGTGTATATATGTGTGGGTAAGTGTGTGTGTGTGTGTGTGTGTGTGTGTGTGTGTGTGTAGATATCAGAATGTGACTCATGGGGCATCATTTATTCATTCATTTATCAGAAATTTTTGAGGGACAACTGTGATTTGCGCACTGTGCTAGAGTTTAGGAAGCTAAGAACAATAGTAAACATTCCTTGCTTTCAAGAAGCTTCCGGTCTTGGAAGGGACACAGACTTATAAACAAATAAGTGGTTTAAAGTATTACAGGACCAGTAATGGATGTCTGTGCAGGACTTTGTAGAGACTAAACAAAACAGAACACTGGCTCATTTTACATGGACTGGTCAAGAAAGGTTTTACTGTGACATCACCTCTGAGTTGAGTCTTGACAACTCATGGGCTTTTACCCAGCAGCCTGGAGTAAGGAGGGTATGTCTGGTAGAGCAAATGACAAAAGCAGGGAGTTAAGAAACGGAACACTTTGAAGAGCTGAAAATAGTTTGAAATAGGTGGAGCGTGGGGTCTTGCAAGACTGAACAGTGAACTAATAGGGTAAAACAAATAAATGTGAGATAAAGCAATACTGTGAAAATTAACCGAGCAATCATCGCAAGCTAACTCTTTAGAAATTGTGTTGCTTTGCTGCCTATTTCTAGAACGAACTACTTCTATGAAAGGAAAATAAATAAAAACTTCTAACCGAAGGGTATTATTTACATTCTGTTTTCTTGTTAGTTTTAAGTTGAATTTGATAAACATTTATATATTGGCTTGAGTTTAACTTTTTAAAGAATATGATTAGAACATTAAATCTGATTCTTCTCACTCTAAAAGGAGCAACGTGATCATTATAAAGATGTATAATTCCTCTTCCATTTCAAATTGCCTATGTTGTACAAAAAGTACCTCTCTGATAAAACATATAGAAAGTTGTTGCACCAGATATTCACATTATCTTGTCTATAGAAGTGACTCTGTTTTTGAAAGTAATGTTACTGATGTTAGTAACCTCCATCCAGGTGATACCTTTTGCTTTTCTAAATAATTTATGTTTCTCATCTCATTATTTCCCTTCTTTCATCCTGCTACTATAAACATGCCCAGATACATTCATAAACCCATAATCTCTGAAATATAAATGGCAAGTATTAGACCCATTTCACAGATAAGGAAACTCAGAGCGATGAAATGACTAGTTACTCTGTTCCACTGTTTGGGTCAGAAGCAGACCTGGTATAGGGTTCAGGTCTCTTGACCACTGATTGACTGGCTCATCTAGTAAACCCTACTGCCTACTCCATAGATTCAAGCATTCGTCTTTTATTTTCAAAATTCCCTGAGGGTAAATATAAGAAGTTTTTAGAAAAAGAGTGTAGCAGAATGATTTTAAAGCATGGGTTTCAGGATTCCAAAAGAACTGTGTTTGAGTCCATCTTCCTCATTTATTGCATTGGAATTTTTTTTGCACAAGAAACTTTCTTAACCTACTTGAAGTTCCATTTTTTCATTTACAAAATAGAGATAATAATAGCTCTTAGCTATTATAAGAATTATATGAAATAGGCATATAAACACTATAAAATGTTTTTAGAATATACTGTGTATTCAATCAGTTTAACTCATAATTGATAAAGTTGATGCTACCAAATAGGAGTAGACGTCAGATTTGCCTTCAATAAGAATCATTAAGAAATTCTAGAGGAGGGAGCTTGGGGGGCTGGGAGAATGGGGTGAAGGGTTAAAGATGGCCACGGGGTTGGAGAGCATGGCAGGGAGTTTAGTTAGCATTAATGAACTATATAGATGTCTAACCAATGTACTATATATTTGAAACTAATTAAAATAAATAAAAAATTTTTTTTAAGATGGAGACTAAAGAAACTTAAAAAGAAAGAAATTCTAGGAATTGAGCCCAATCGAATGATATTTATGATTAACGAGAAATATATTCGAATATACTACCCCCTCTTCCATCACTGTCACCACCATCATTACCACACATGGACATAACATGTAAGCTCCGTGGAAGTTAGGATTTCAGTTTGTTTTATTTAAGTCTGTATCATCAGCACCATGCATAATGCCAAGTACATAGTAGATACTCAATAAATATTTGTTAAATGATTACGTTAACTGTGTTCTATATTTCTCTTTATTACTTAGCTTTTCCTCAGATTTATTTATCTTAATGCTTGTTAAATTATTTTGAGGGAAAGAAAAAACACGATCATTGACTTTGAAATCACGTAGGCTTGGGTTTGAATACTGGATTTGGCAATCACAAACCACTTGCTTTCAGCCACATACTTTCTCAATCTAGAGAGCCACGTTGTAGAGCTAGGTTGGAAGGAATCAATAATTCAAACTAAAACAATTTGTTGAATGCATAAACATTCTAGAATTCAGATATTCATCATGCTCATTTCTACTGAGTTTATTCAGTGAAGTTCCTCTTTTCCAAACACCCCACTCTTCTTCTGAGCACTTGCTAGAGTTGTTTCCTATAATTGGAATCCCTTCTCAGCATGGCCATGCTTGTCTAAATTCTATCCTTCCTTTAAAAACTTGCACAGAGAGTATGTCTTCCAAGAAGTTAATCCTAGCCATACTAACTCTTTACTTTATTTCTGTTTTGATTTGGTGAGTGTGAGTTCTCCAGCATTCATGCAATAAATCTTAAATTACTTTATGACATCACTTGCATATGTATCCTACACTGCTAGCTAATTTCCATTATGGTTGGGTATTGCCCTCGTCCCGACTAGATTTAAAGACTTTGAGGACAGGAACTATGTATTTAATTTTTTTTCCTTATAGTTTTTATTTTAGGAATTCAAAAAAATGCTCGATGGATTGATTGAAAGGGGAACTTTCAGAAATTGTATTTTCTTGTGCTGCTGATGCCTACTCTTTGCTATAGTCCATGATACATCCCACACATTGATGCTTTTAATAAACACCTTATTTGTTGTAGGCAAGGCTTGGAATCATGAATCAGAAATTTGGACAGTTTGTGTAATACCTATGCATCATGCAAATCAAGGGTGATCCTTCTCAGGGTTCCAATTAAATAATTATCTCTTTCAAGAGGCTCATAATGTTTTGTGAGTTCCTCACAGGGCCCCTATATTATGGCCTCCAAATGGTTTTGAGCCTACTCAGTATTTTGCATTTATAATACCTAAGCCTTTTCAATATATTGGATGTACAATTTCTAATAAGGCTCTTTAATTCAAAACTTAAAAAAAGAAACAATACGATGAGTTAATTAGCAAAGAATACAACAGCACAATAAGCAATAGCAATAATAGCTACCATTTTTCAAGTTCTTACTAGGAGCCGTGGACCATACTGATAACTTAGCACATATTTTCTCAAAATGCTTCCTAGTGATCTGTGATGTAAACATTATCATCATCATTATTTTATGGATGAGTAAAGCTGAAGTTTAGGAAACAAATATAATGTCACACAATTATTGTCTGTAAACCCAGCTTTTAAATCAGGTCTGTTTCACTCTAAACCTTTTTAAAATTTTCCTAAATAGATAATATAGATATGTGAACTATAACTAATTAGTACGTTGCAGACAACTCAATTTTTAAAATAAAATAATTAAGTCAATAATAAAATTGCATGTTTTACATAGAATGACCTTATAGTTCCTTTTTATTGTTTTTTTTTTCTTTTTCATTATAGTTGACATGCAATATTATATTAGCTTCAGGTGTACAACACAGTAACTCAACATTTATATACCTTAATAAATGATCATCACAATGAGCCTAGTAACCATCATATAAAGTTGTTATGATGTTATTGACTATATTCTTTCTGCTGTACATTATATCCATGTGACTTATTTATTTTATAAGTAACAGTTTTATCTTTGAATCTCTTTCATCTTTTTTTGCCTATCTCTCCTCTCTCTTCTCTGGCAACCATCAGTTTTATTCGATGAGAGTCTGTTTCTCTTTTTTTTATTTTTTTATTTTTTTGTTATTCCTTGGTTTTGTTTTTTAGATTCCACGTATATGTGAAATCATATGGTATTTGTCTTTCTCTGATTTATGTCACTTAGCATAATACCCTCTAGATCTATCCATGTTTCACCCATAGCAAAACTTCATTCTTTTTTAAGGCCAAGTAATATTCCATTGTATGTATGTACTACTTCTTCTTTATCCATTTGTCTTATGTTGCTTCCATATCTTGGCTATTGTAAATAATGCTGCAGTGAACATAGGGGTGCATATATCTTTTCAAATTAGTGTTTTGAATTTCTTTGGGTAAGTACCCAGAAGAGGAATTATTGGGTCATACTGAGTTCAATTTTTAATTTTTTGAGGAACCTACATATGTTTTCCATAGTGGCTGCACTAATTTATAATCCCGTCCACAGTGTATGAGAAATCCCTTTAATCCACATCCTTGCCAATACTTGTTGTTTGTTGATTTATTGATGATAGCCATTCTGACAGGTGGGAGGTGATATCTCCATAAGGTTTTGATTTACATTTCCCTTATGATTAGCGATGTTGGCTATCTTTTCATGTTTCTGTTGGCCACCCCTATGTCTCAGTTTTTAATGGGTTCGTTTTTTGATGTTGAATTATATGAGTTCTTTATATATTTTGGATATTGGTTCCTTATTTGATATATGTTTTTCTCTCTCTTTTTTGGAGTTTTTACTGGGTTCATCTATTCTCCCAAGTTTAGTGAGCATATTTATGACCATTACTTTGATCTTTTTATCTGATAGATAGCTTATCTCCATTTTCTTTAGTTCTTTTTCTGGACTTTTTGTCTTGTTCCTTTGAATATGTTTGGAACATATTCCTTTGTCCTCTTATTTTGCCTAACTCTGTGTTTATTTCCATGTGTTAGGTAGATCGGCTCATCCCTGGGTCTTAAAAGAGTAGCCTTAAGTAAAAGGTATCCTACAGGGCCTAATGGCACAATTCCTCTTTGTCATCAGAGCTTGGTGTTCTAGGGGTGTCCCATGTGTGGATTGCATGCACACTCCCACAGCTGGGCTAGCTGATGAGCGTGCTGTCTGTGAAGCCCAGCCAAGATAGCTGCTTGCATGCTGGTAGACAGAGCTGGCCTTTCGGGTTTGGAGCTGCTTCGGAAGGGAGTCTCTTTACTTCTCTCTAATAAACGATGGTTAAGAGTCAGAGCATGAAGCTTTCTTATGTAGTCTACATTCATCCATCCACCAAATATTTAATGAGCATCTATTATGTGTCAGGTATTATGTGTCAGGACCTAGTTGCTAAAAATAAAGGGTGGAACAAAACAGACAATATTCCCTGTCCTTATAGAATTTACATGCTGATAAGCTAGGTGAACATTAAAAAAAGAGAACTAAATAAAATAGATAGTGTATAATGATAGATGCTAAAAAGAAAAACAAAACATGGAAAGGGTATCAGAACTATGAATATGGGAAGGGGTTGAGGTTACAATTTTAGATAAAGTGGTTAGTGAGGATCTCACTAGGAAGATGACCTTTGAATAAAGATCTAATCGATGTGAAGGGGGTAACTTTGCAGGAAAAGGTAACAGAAAATGAAAGGGCTTTGAGGTGGGAGCCACCTGGCCTTCTAAAAAATGCCTAAGAAGCCAGTGTATCTGGCAAGAGAAAGGACAGGGGAATGTCAAAGTGAGCAGATCACACAGGGCTTTGTAGGTTAGGCTTCTTCTCTTATTGAAATGGGAAACCAGCAGAGTTTTGAGCAAAGGGTCATGATTCGACTAATGTTTTAACAGCATCACTTGGACTTGTGTGTTGAAAAGGGACTTTAGTGGGGCAAGGTGAGAGATGTTAATAGTTTGGATCAGATTGGTGCCAGTGAGAATGGGGACAAGTTGTCTAATTCTGTATGTAATTTTACTTGTGATATTTGCCTTCTTTGTCTTTTCCTGCCCTGGTACTGAGTTCTTCTTAGCTGTAGGGTACTGATTCTTAGCTCTTCTGTATTTGATTAGTATTAATTAGAGCAAAATGCTTTGGTATATGGTTGCCATTCCAGTCGTACTACTTTTTAATCTTCTGAACATTCGAAGGGTAGATTATTCAAAATTTATGCCGTATATATACATTCAAAGCTTAATTTTGTTTTTAACTTCAGATTTTCTGATCCTTAGTGGACAGGCAACCCTAGTTCTGAAATGAATCTACTCTAAGCTACTTGAGTGCTGGAACCATGCCATATGCATTTATACTCCCATTGCCTTGCATGTGTCAAGTGACCAATAAATATTTGCTGAATGAGTGACCAAATGAATGAATGTTAGCATTCAAATACAGGGACATATTTTACAGAGTACCTGTTTGTATTTGGCATGGTACAACCAAATAAGAACAGATATATATATATATATATATATATATATATATATATATATATATATATATAAAAGAGAACTAATTTAATGGCAAAGTATTACCTCATTTATGACAGTACTTCTCCAACATCAAAATCTTTAGGAAGCAGCCTGGAAATCTGGAAATGGTCCTAGGTAATTCTTATCAGAAGATAAGTTTGACAAGCATTGTTTTCTGGCTTATGTTCAGAATTAAAGCAGTGAGTCAACAAGTTTGTGGGGGAAACTGTTATATATTAATATTTGCCTAAATAACATATATATCCAAAGTTTTTCAAACTTTTTAAACTGCAACCCATAGTAAGAATATAAACTAAAAATTGCAACCCAGTACAAGTTTCACAAAGCAACAATTAACTTTACCAAAAATTATACATTCTGATATTTGTATCCTATTTTTATATTTAAAAAATTTGTTTCTCATTTATAATTTTAGGTCAGTATTTATTAAATGTATGATAATCAGAAAAATGATTGAGAAAATATAATTTGTGTTGACCCATTTAAAACTAATTTCTTCATTTACCTTTACTAGAGAGTTTGAAGGCGTGCAGAATGGGTCATAACTCATAATTAGAAAAACACTGTAGCATGTTCTCTGCTTTAAAGAACATACAGCCTCAATTAGGAATATGCAAATTAAAGATGACAAATTATAACAATCAGCCAGTACTAAGCAGGAAATGTGTAAAAACACACAGGGGGCTGTCCATATAGTTTGAGAATTCATGGTTTAGCACTTCCCTGGCCCTTGAGATTTAGCCTATCATCCTCTTATATACCTCATTTTTATGGAGTATTAATACCTATTAGTAATGATACCTATTTTTATGGAGTATTTGTGATGTGTCAAGCACTTTTCAAAATACTTCACTCATTCAATCTTTACAATAACCCTAAGAGAAGGTTTTATTATTAAGGCCGTTTTACAGGTGAAGGGAGTGAGCCACAAAAGTTTTGTTGTCCAGGGCCTCATAGCAAGGAACTGGTGGTACCAGAAACCAGTACCTGCTCAGGACAGGCCAGTACTTGGACGAATATGTCCCTTACTCCAGACCCTTGCTCTGATGCTTATCACTCTGGCATTTGACTCTCATCTCTTCAATTTCAGTGATTCTGTTTCATTGGCCCCCTGGCTTGTTAGATTTAGCATCTGATCAGATGCCACTTCTCCTTGATTTGGATATTTCATAGTTTCTCCCACTAGCCAGGGCTCAAAAGAATCCCCATGGGTCTGACCATCTGTACCCTTCCATGAATCCGAGGGTGCTTATACTTAAGAGACACTCATAACTAATCGAAATCTGGGCACCCTTATAATGAATGAGGCCTGTTTCCTCAATTCTGTACTAGTTATTATAAGGTAATAAGGTAATAAAACTCCCCAGGATGAATTGATATTACTTGGAGAACTTAGCTCTTGAGAAATTAAAATGGAAAGATGAATAATAAAACAAGGAAACATTTGACACTGGGAAGGTCTGGCCGTACATAATTCTCAGATTAAACTAGATCTTTTCTTTTTCTTTAGACTCAGAAGAGACTTTGACACTTTCAATATAGACAGAAAGTTAATTGAAAGAAGCTGAAGGAGTGTCTTCATTTAAAGTGAAAGATGAATAGTAGGAATTGAATCTTGTTTTATCTATTATTTATTTTCTAATGGGTGTACTTTCATTTACATATTCTTTTATAAGTATACATATTTACATATTTTAAAAGAATCTACCTATACTTATTTATTTATTTTTAAGGTTGTACCTAGGTTCAGAAAAGAGAGTGTGTGGCCATAGGTATCCTGTGAGCCTGGAAGGGAGGGAAGAAAGTAGATTTCTGAAGCAGCTCCCTGAATCTTAGTGGAATAACTAAAAGAACCCATTGCATTTGTGTTGGATGTTTAGTTGATTAAATGATAAGCTATACTCTTTTAACTCTTTAGGAACAGTAAACTAAAGAATCAGTTTTAAATGAATCAGTATGCATTATTGTATTTCTCAACTGTTTTTAAGATTGTAAAAGTAATGTATGCTCATTATAGTAATTATGTAATATAAAGTACAGAGAAGACAAAAAAATTACACTTGGTCATAACTCTGCCACTTATATATACAAACTGTATTCTTTTTATTTATTTATTTTGCGTGCATGTGTGTGTGAATGTGTATGTTATGTGTGTAACACATCTAGGATCTAGGATCAAGGTATATTGTTTGTACCCTGTGTTTTTGCTCAATACCATATCATAAAAACATCCTCATGTCATTAAATAATTCTCCATGAGCATCTTTTTAAATTGCTGCATTAGAGGAAAGCTTTTTTTTAAAGTAAATAAATAAAGGTAGGCAGGGACTGAAAGCATTGTTCTTCTTAGACCATTACTTTTCAGCAGAGGATAGAAAGCTTTCAAGTGTAACCTTGAAATAGCTTTGAAATGAGATGCAGTTTGGAAAAAATATATGGTGAGTCTGAGTTTCAAAAGGATCATTGCCATTGTACTTCAAACAGGGAAAAATTGTATACTTAATGCAAATATGTTTCTAGCTAGGCCCCTAACACTGTTTCTACACCCACCCTACCAAATAAAATGCTTTGAGCTGGGTGTTTTGGGGGGTGTGTGTATGTGATTATTTTAAACAGAAGCCAATTGTCAATTTCCCCTTGATCACTATTCTCTTAAGCATTTAGAGTGGAAGTATTTAATTCATTTTTAACTCTTAAACCCTCATGGAAATCTAATCAATCCACAAATCCTGCAGAGTCTACCTCTGAATAATTTTTCTACATCTTGTCTCTTTCCATCGCTTCCTTCTTCAGTGGAGTCTCATTATCTTTCATTCTGTTATCACAGAAACAGCATGGTTGGCTTCCCTATTCTCCCTTTGTTTCCCCTCCAAATTTATCCTCCCCTTGGTTGTACCACACTTACTTTTCTAAAACACAGGTAAGAACCAGCTATCCATTTCTGTGCTCAAGAACTTCCTGTGTTTCCTACCGTCATCAAAATTCTTCTTCACAGTATGGCCTCCACCACCTTTCCATCAATATCTCCTACCAGATCCCATTTACATGCAATATATGCAGCCAGGATCTAATCCAGCTATGAGTACACCTACTGCTCATATCATAGGGGAGATGTGGGAAAATAGCATTTTGGTAGAAAACCTGGGTTTGAAATCCATCAACCTTACTTATGAAATACTCTGCAATACATCTGAGTGAGTAAATTAGTTTTTCCTATGGTTAATTTTTAGATGTCCTATTTGAGAAGACAATAATAATATCTACCTAGTATCATGAATGTGGCTTTTGACAGACAAAGCCTCAGAGATATGTAGAATTCATTCAGAAGATGTTAAAATTTTAAGAAAACCAATGAAACCCCAACTGAAACAGTGAAGAAGGTAGCTTTAAACTTGGTGGTCGTGAACTTGCTCATGTAGGTGGAAATTCCCTTATGGTATACTTTGAATCCAAGGGACATGAGCTAGGACTCAACTCCTTTAAAAAATTTTAGAGTTCATGAGATAGTGACTATAAAACGATAGTCTTATAGTTGAGGAAGTGAGAATAATCGCCCTCAATATCTGCAATTGTATATCTCCCAACCAAGATCTCTACATGATGTATACATAAACCTCAGCTAAATATGAACCCTTAAAAAATTTTTGGGAAACTAACCACAAAATTTTCAAAATTGTTTCTTTGGTGGTCAGGGATCCCTAATCCAGAAAAGATTTAGATTGATTATAGCATAATGAAGTAAATTAAACTCTTATATAAATATTTTTGTGTTATAATTATATATATTTAGTAGTATATGTATTTGTACTTTTAGAGAATTTGCTATATTAAAATATTTAACAGATTACTTTTAGAATGTCCAGGAATTGATTTTGACTTGAGATTTTAAAATGAAACATTTAAAAATCTTACCATTTATAAATTGGAATATATGCAATTTATACATTCCAATATAAATTGTAAATTTAAGCTTTCTTAAACTTAAGAAGGCTTAAAATTCCCTGTATTTTGTTTTATTTATGAGATATAAAATAATTATTTAAATACTGAAGAAGTTTTGTTTGTAATTTAGATAGACAACTTTAAAATGAAACTTACTATATTAAATTTATAAGTGTAGGTTAAAATGTTTAAGGGGAATTTAAATAAGTCATAAAAACTCTCTTAATGGTGACTAAAAATCTTGCTAGATTTATAAATAATACAATTATAAATTGAACTCAAAAAGTTAAAATGTAGACTTTTGAATCTAAAAATTTAAAAATTAAATATTAATTTTACAAACCAAGAGAGCTCCAAACAATCTTTTCTGTACATAAAACATGCTTTAAAACAACACTCAAACACATATTGCACTTTGTAGGGTTGTTACAAAGTATAAATACAATAGTGTATGAAAAACACTTCGTAAATTCTATACCATTGTAAAAATATTTGTCATCATTATTTTTCTTCTAATTGATTTTACTCAGTCTGTTACTTTAGTTTAGAAAAGTTTCCTCCCCACTACACACTTGTTTGGTCCATCAAGACCCTGCCAGTTAGTATTTTCTCACTTGCGACTAGTGTAACACTTACTAGTGTAACACTTTGTATTACTAGTGTATCATATGTATCCCTTGTATTGGAGATGCTTATTCATGCTTGTTTTCTTTACTGGAATATAATTTCATATCTTCTTCAGTTCATTTTTAAAAGCAAACATTGAATCTCTCTTATGTGCTTGATACCATACTCTGTATAAGGAACAGAGCCATTATTAAATGGTATCCATGTCTTTGTATAGTAGGTAATGAATTATTGAATTTAATATGAAATTTTTAAAAACTATTTTGTCTAAAGAAAATGGTGTAATAAAATGTTTAGAAAAGCAATTGGGTAGTTTGAAAAAAATCAGTTAATGCAAATAGCAGATAAGAAGAATTCAAAATACATTAAAGAAAAATTAAGACTTTGCCAGCATAATGCAAAGCATTCACTTTTTCCCTTGGGTCTAAAACATTGTTTTAGTTCAGATAAACAAGTTAGAGGGTTTTGCAAAACGATTGGAGCAGTGGAGGCTGGAGGCAGATGGAGATTGGTGAGACAGACTGTTGATCTGTAATGAGAATCATGCAGTCAGGGCTGTCTTCCCATTCGCATTATGTAGATGCTGCAGCCCGCCTCCCATCCATTCCCTTACTTCCAGTCCACCACCATCCTCAAGGCTGTTTTCCTTTTTCTTTAGTCCGGCAGTCAATAACATTGATTTTCACATTGCTAGGTGATTCTCACCTCTTCCCTCATTATCCCTTCCTTCAGGGCTAAACAAAGCCAGGCTCCCCGATGTGTGCCACAGTCTGCCGATCCTGAAGGACAGAAATGGCTAAAGGCAGGATGTGGGGCTTTGGCTGGGTGGAAGGGTCAGTCAGTGCTATAAAGTCCCTCAGGAACATCCTGGGCAGAATATTTTTGACACTAACTTAAGTTAAGGGATGGATAATATATTCTCCAGAGAAAAAGAGCACATAAAATGTCTATCTTTGTCACTGTAGTTCCATTGAGTAGGCTGAGGGGAAAAAGCCCTTAGGTCCTATTTCCATGTGTAATACTTACTGAACCTGTTCAAATAAACAGACACTACTCCTGGGGAAGAGGCCAACTGTTGGGAGTGAGTCAGAGCAGTAACACATTACAGGGCCATCAGTGGCCAGAGAATCGCAGAAGGAAAGAAGAAGGAATTTACTGAATGCTTACTATGTGCTAGAAATTTCATAATCCTTATTTATTTCGAGTCTTATAATAATCCTGTCAGGTGAATATGACTGTCCGTATTTAACAGACTCTAAAACTGAAACTAAGAAACATATTCATTTGTCCAAAATTATACATCAGGAAATGACAGAGCCAGTCTTTCCCACATCCACCTTAGTGCCTTCCAGAATCACTGACTTCCCTTCTTGAGAGTTCATGGGCAGGCTTTGGTAATTAGAAAGAGTGGAGATATGGTCCCTCTGCTTAAAGATGAAAGGAAAAGTTTTGATTCTGCAGTCTATAAGGGAGCGATAAGGTTTTGTTGCCTGGCCAAGAGGAAAAGTGACTGAGAGAAATTCCAAGTACCGTTGAGGAGAGCTTTCGCCCAAGTTTGAGAGAAGGTGACTAGATGCAGGGCTTGGAAAATCAGAAGAGGAATTTCAGGTTTCCGGACTATTCAGACTGTGATGCTCTGGAATTTTATGTGACCAAGCAGTGTTAGCTCTGGGAACTCAGCCTCTTATTATACATCACACAGCCCTAAGTTTGAATTCTGTACCTCTTGCCAGCGGTGTGAGACTGAGCTGGTTATTTAGCATGTCTTAGCTTTAGTTCCTCATCTGTAAAAGGGACGCTGTTGTCTATTGCATAGGCACAAGTTTTACTGTGTGATTTACATGTGCTAATATTTACAAGCCCTTCAAAGTGTCTTATATATAAGGGAAAGTGAGTCAACGGTAGAGTCTTTTCTTCTTCAGTGATGCCACTGCTCCCCGCTAACATAATGTGAACGTTAATCCCCAGTCTCTGCTGAGGTAGAGGGGAAATGTTAACTCCTCCCAGGGAAAAGTACTTAGCAGCCTTAACAACCACCCTCTGAGTCCTCTGAATAATTAATTTCTAGCCTGAACCCTCATGTGGTACAGACATGTGGGCATCCCTAAGGGCTAACTAGCAGTTTCTGAAGATACACCTTAGGGCTGTGTAGCCATTAGCCATGTGTGGCTATTTAGCATTTGAAATGTGGCTACTATGAATTGAGACACACTGTAAGTGTAAAATATCATGTTTTGAAGATTTAGTATGGGGGGGAGAAAGTAAAATATCTCAATTTTTCTTGCTTGTATGTTTAGATTATAATTTGGATATATAAAGTTAAATAAAATATAATATTAAAATTAATTTTACCCTTTTCTTTTTACTTTATTCAATGCAGTTATTAGAGAATTTAAAATTCCATACCTGGCACACATTTTGGTTCTCGTTATATTTCTCTTTAACATTCTAGATCTAGAGGCTAAGAAGTAACCAAATCTTGCTATGGATAATCAGATCCTTGACCAAGATATTGTGAAGGCGTTTTTATAATCAGAGTGGTTACCAGTCTTTTTCCCTGTCCAGACTTTGTGGAGGACGAATAGGATTCCTTCTAACCCTGTGTTTCTGAGATCATAACACGATTGCTGAATGTTAGATTAGACTTAACAGGGAATTTAGAGATTCCAAGTTTCAACTCTCAGCTGAGGTCCAGAGAGGTTAATAACTTGTTCAGACAGCTAATGTCCAGTACGTCTTACATTAAAATGCATTGCCTCGCAAATGCATGCTCACTCTTCCCAATGAACTTAAGTCATCTTGGGAAAATACAAACACTGCCATTTGTATTCAGGCAGGTTTCCTTGGATTGCAAAACTTTCTCCTATGCTTTGTTCCAGTGTGGTCCCAGTGGAGAACTCCCATTTGACCTTTAAAATTCCATATTAATTTAATCTCTGTGAATTCTTTTCGCCATATAGAAAAAGTCTTTTTTTTTTTTTTTTTTACTCTTCCTTTTCCATATAGCTATATCTTAGCTCCAAACTACTTAGGAGAAGTGCTTGTTTTGGGGGCCCAGCATTGGGTGTATGGTAGGCCTGTAGTAAATATTTGTTAAATTGAATTTTTTTGAATATGCCCAGAAACTACCTTTCACACCCTCTTCTTATTTTTCTATAGGCAGCACTCTGTAAAATTTGGAGAGGAAAAAAACAAATTTTCTCTCTCTCTCTCTCTTATTCTCCCCCCCCCCCCCCGATAGCTAGATGATAGATAGATAGATAGCGATATATATGTAGAAAGATATAGATAGATATGTGTTTTTTAATCATTCATACTTGCAAAATGTTATTATGTATTGGAAATGCCATTCCTTAACACTTATCTAAATCGCCCAGTTAGTGATATGTTCAATTTCCTCATCAAAGAGATTTTCTCTATATAAATGGAGTGGACCTGTCAGTCATGGGCAGATTGAGTAGGCTTGAAGAAGTCATGATTCATGCAATCTCATTTCCATGGTGTATGCCTTAAATGCCACATCTTCAGTCAGCAATTAGTCTCTCATGAAAACAAAATTGAGCATTGCATTCCCCTTGGGTTTGCTTTGCATTGCCTTTGGGTTTTAAAAATGCACATTGAAGTTTGTGCTAGGAAGTGCAAATGTGTAGCCATACTAGTGATGAATTCCTTTTGGCCTTTTGGCTTTCTCCAGCTGAGATTTAGAAATGGCTCCATTTCCCCAGAAAATTGACTCAATTTTTACATAAATCCTGTCTGTTGATACCTTCATGTTAGCATTAAAAATCTACAATAGTTCAAAGAAAGAGGGAATGAATTTTTTAGTTTACTGTGTCTTGGGTCCTGTTTCTTTCTCTTCTGTGCAGTTATGACAGGATAGAAGACAATCTGAATACATAGACATCCTGACTCTAGCCGCTTGGCCTCACTCTTCCTATTTTGTTCTTAATGTTGACACTTTTATTATCCAAGCTGCATAAATAAAAGATCTGTCCTCACACTGGTCCATCTTATTCACAACCACTGATACAAGATTTTTAAATCATATAATGGAAACTCATTTATCCAGCTTTCCCTTATTGAAAATAAATTATAGTTTAGCCACAGAGGCAGGTGTTTGTTGTTTAAATCTCTTTCAGTGCTGAGGTAACTAAAACTAAGATACATTAAGTGACGTCTCCAAAGTCATTGCTTGTAAGTAGTAGATCAAGCACTTTAGGCTGAAGTCTTTATGGTGTGCTCATTCTGTAACACCTCACTACTGCTCCAGAGAATGGAAGAAATTGTGGCTCACAGTGCTAATAAATGGGGAAAATCTGGAATCAAATTATCTGGTTTTGAATCCAGACTTACCGAAGAGTCCTCCCTCTGATCTTGGGTATGTTACCATTACTGAGCTTCTACATTCCTCATCTGTAAAATGTGGGTAATTGTGTTATTCACTTTATGGGATTATGTTAAGGATTATATAAACTAATTCATGAAATGATTTTAGCAGAGTATCTGATATTTAGTAAGAGCTCAATAAATAATTAATGATAATCATTATGATTAATAATAATAAAAATAATTATCATCATTAAAAGTAATATTTGGCCATGACATCTTTTATCATCATTAAAAGTAATATTTAGCTGTTACTCCTTATAATAATTACTAACAATTTTTAATACTTACTATGAGTTAGTCACCATATTAGGTATTTTAACTATATTCTACTTTTATAAGGAAATCTGAGGTAGATGACATTACTCATTTTTATAGATGAGGAAACTAAAACTTTTGAATATAAATGTCTTTATCTAACATAATACAGTTGTTAAGTGGTAGAACTGTAATTAGACTAAAAATCCGCTTAATTCCAACTTCTTTATTATGCCATTCTGGTTCCTGGAACTTCTCCCCCACTACCTTAAGTGGATATCTGTTCCCCAGTAGACCCTGTTAGAGTTGGGTTTTCTCAATAATGTTGTTTGAGCCTCAGGAGGTAAGAAGTGCACAAAAACTGATATGTAGCCCTCCATCTATAACCATGATAAACTAAAATTTCAGTTCCACTACCTCTTCCTCTTATTTATTCTTGCTTGATAAAGCTGCTCTAGTGTTTGAGTCTGTCATCAGCACGCACCTCTATTTAATCCTTAGATCAAAACTGCCATCTCTCTATCTCTACCAAGGCTAACAACTCTATAGGTTTAGGTGGAAAGATCCTTACTCGGCTCTTTCAGCCTAGCTTCAGTGACTTGATCTGTCCATTTTGGAGGCTCCAGAAATCGTCTGATTCTTCTGTGACATTGTTTTGCACTATAGAAAAGTTTACTTGCTGTCCATAAGTCTTTTTCAAATGTCTTAATTTTTCTTCCACCTCTATTATTGCTACTCTAAACAAGAGCCCTTTTTTGCTGGAACTACTATAATGTATTCCTAACTGGGCTGCCTCTATCTTTTATTGACCCACAAAAGCCTGTTTTTTATAATGTAGTCAGTGAGAGATTTTTTGGATATGAATTTGATTATGTCACATACCTGCTGGATATGCTTGAAAGACTTCCCCTTGCTTCGAATATGTGTTACAAGGTCTTGTGTGACCTGGCTCCAGCCTGCCCCTCCAGTTTCACTGTCTATCATACCCTCCTTTCCTGTGTGAGCCACACTTTCCTCACTTCAGTTTCTCAAAACATCAGACTTTGTTCCAATGTAGCCTTTGCAATATCCCCTCCTACGCCTTAAATGTCCTCTACTCATCTTTTGGATCTTAAATCAAACCTCCATCCTTCATGAAAGCCATCCCTGCCCCCACCCCATTCTAGCTCCAGCCCCCTGTATAAACTCTCATACCATCTGAACCCATCATATATAGAACTTATAACACTTTGCTGACATATATGTATTTCTTAGATTATTCAATTACTATTTGTTTCCGAACTAGACTGCAAATTAATGATGATAGGAACCATATCAGTTGTGTGTACATTATATCCTTAGCCTTAAACACAGTACTTAACACACAACATGTCCTACATAGGTATATATTATATAAGTGAATGATTAAATGACCTTTGCACTTCCTCCCACCGGTGGACAAAGCACACTGATTTAGTATAAGTTTCTTGGCTTCTTGCAGTATTGGCCTTGAACCTTTAAAGGAACTCTTTGTGAGTCTCAATTCTGGTGAGTAGGGAAGGTACCTCCTTGCTTCTCTCAGAAGTCCAAATATCATCTTGTAAATAGAACCATTGGTGGTTCTAAGGAGTAATTATTGTATAGTGAGTGTCTATTTTCGGTTGGATGCTATCTCAAATGCTTAACATACATGATGATTTCTTCATCTTCACAACTCTAAATCTTAAAATTTAAATTCGGTTTTGCTGACTCTAAAACTCTTGGTTTTTCCTCTTTATCAATGTCCCTCAAAATTTGCTATGACTAATAATTGTGGATAGCTTGTAACAATAAAGATTCCTGAGTTCCACTGCCACAGACAGTGACCTCTCAGGTTGGGGGAGGGACCAGGAATGTGGTGCTGCCAATTCTGTCTGTGAACTACACACTCAGTAACTCTATACTGTGTGACAGTACCTCCGAGAATTCCCGATATCCCAACCCTGACTATATTTCTTAGCCAAGCAGTTTAATATCTTAATTTTCTGCTTTCTACTCTGTAAAAAGGAGACAGTGATAGTTAGCATCATAGAGATATTTTAAGAACTACATTGATAATTTTACACAAAGATTACATAAAAACCAAATATTGACATTCTTTGTTTAATTCTTTATATCTCAGTTTTGAAGAGTTATGGACATGATAAATGACAGAAGAAAGCAAACATTTTTTATAAGCTGTCAGTTTGTTTTTTTCAAATGATCATGTCTCCTGTCCCAGATAATATATTTTTGTTTGATGATATATCCATCATCTCCCCTTCTTTGACCTGGAGCACACTAATTATTGTCACCCCTTGGCTCTGTGTATGTGTTACCCTTGTTGTGGGTAATGGGCAACAGATATGTCAAATGTGCCAGATATTTTATTTTTTCCTGTCACAAGCATGTGCCCCTGACCCACCTGCTATAATATTGTGTATATTAATTTCTTAGGGCTGCAAAACCAAACCAAACTAAAACAACAACAAACCCTTATTAGTTCAAGATGAAGACAAGAGAGTAGTAATTTAGATCTGTTGTTAAAGAAAATAGAATTCGCATAATATATTTCTAGGACTAATATTTTAAATATTTGACAGATAAAATACTTTGATACCCCATGTAATGCCATTTGCAAAATTATTTGTGGAAAATTTGTTACACCGGGGACTTTAGCCTAGACTAGATTTTAAATTTCAAATGAGATTTGCATAGGGCATTTTTGAAAGAATTAGGTTTTTATCCTTGGTTTAATTTGCTCCTAATTCAGAGAATCATTTGTTCTAGAGATGATATTAAAATCTATTTTGGTGACATTTTAGTGAAATAGATATTAAAATCTATTTTAGTGACCATTTGTATGCAATCAGCAAAATCCAGATTGTAGGAAACTCTGCAGGTCGAATGGCTCAGGTTTTTCAGCAGCTTAACCATCAGGAAAAGAAAGAGATGGAGTAGAAACCTGTAAAGTATAAAGGACACAAAAGAAAACTAAACTATAGTATCTGAAAATGGGTTAATAGACTATATTTGGGTGAATAGACTATAAATAAATACAAGAAGTTATGGATACGATTACTTTCAAGGGAAAGGGAGGGGGTTTTGATTGACATAGAGAACAAACTTTGGATCCTTCAATGGCATAGAGAGAGCATTGGACACTTCCTTCAGGCATTAAATTTTAGAAGATTATTTGAGTTTAGAACAGTGTTTACCACTAGCAGAAAGACAGAAGAAGTGGAAAGAGGCCTCTGAACGCGGACACATGAAGCAAATAGAAAAACTTACAGATCTGTTCTTAAACAAATAAAAAGTCAGACCAAACCAATTGACTTTAGAGGTATATAGATTACGGAGCTTGGTAAGTAGTAGGTGCTTACTAAATACATCTCTCACTGCATTCCTTCCTTATTTGAACCATGAACATGCAAGAGAGTATAGTGTATTCGTACTCATTTAGTGCTTCAGCAATGGAAAGTGAGGGTACTTCACATATTCCATAAATATTTATTTTGCCTTTTTGGTGCATTAGACACTGTTTTATTAAAACATCATAATGACCATTTAAGATCGACTTATTATCCCCCTTTTACAGATGTAGAATAACAAATGAAGAAAATAGTTTTAGTACGGGGAGTTAAAGGATAAATAGTACTTGAACCCTCAGTTGTGGGTAGCAGAAAAGGCATTTCTAGCAAAAGAAATAACGTGCAGTAAACGTGTGACAGCAGGAAAGTGTAAGGAGCATTTAGGGAACCAGTGTAGTTTAATCTTGTTAGAAAACAAGATTTACAAAAAGTAAATTGGTGCCATATTATAAATATAAAAGTGAGAAGTTATTACTTAACTTTGTAAGTTTTGGAAAGTCATTGAAGGTTTTTGAGTAAAAAAACAACACATTATGAAGGTTTTGGAAGATTACTTTGTTCATGGTACATCTGACAATATAATTAGATAAACAAAGGAGTACGATTACAAGTAAAGTGTAGCTTAGAAAAAAGCAATTTTAAAATCAAAAAGAAGAAGTGCTTCCTTACACAGTAGGTAGGATATAGATATAATTTTTTGTATTTTTATGTACAAAAGAAAATGGCGCAATATTTGAAGGTTTGTGCATCTAGTTGTTCTACCAGAAAGTCTTTATTGGTTTTACACTATCTTCAAGGGTACATGATAGTGCCAGTTTTAAAGAATGACTATTGAAGATTACTTTTTTGTAATATTTGTCAATTTTGTTAAAAACTTTATCTCAATATTGGTTCCTTTCTTATATTTGTTAATAGTGTTGAACATTACATAGATTTATAGTCATTTTTCTTTCTTCAGTTGTGAATTACTTTTCATATCATCTTGAAAAAAAACCAGAAATTCTATTTTTATTTATTTGTAAAATCTTACAAATTAAGGATATTAATGATTTTTATCAATCATCTGTTGTGAGTATTTTGTCTGAGGAGAGTGCAACTCACCTTTAATCTTTATTGGCTGTGTATTTTGATGTATATTTACATAGAACCTTTCTATGTATTAGGGCCTATTTTACTTTTATTACCACCAAACTTGATTCTCACTAAAACTATTTGAGGGAGATGAAATTCAGTAACTTAACTTGAGTTTTACTTATGTAATTATATGACTTTCCCAAACCACTGTAAAGTGGAGATATTGCTGTATATCTTACAGACATAGTTGTTACTTGATTCAACCAAGTTCTTATAGAATGCTAGCTACCAAAGGGATAAGGTGAATTAGAGACATTCCTGCCCATGAGGAGCTTGTGTTGTGGTGAGACTTATTGGTACATATGCATGTAGGCTTTTATGACAATGTAAGCAAACTCCAGGAATAGAGGGGCTTGGGTAACTATGCCCAAGGGATTTGGGGTGAATCTTAAACTAGATATAAAAAGATGAGTAGGAGGTAGGGGATTTCTGTTAATTAGAGAATAAGTCAATGATCTTGCTTTGGAAACAGCAAATATATCTTCTGCTTACTGTGTTCAGAGTGTAGGAAAGACAAGATTAGCAAGATGGGGTTTGGGGTAATATTGTGAAGGTCTTTGTATTCTCTGTCAAGAAATTTGGACTTTATCTTGTTGTCATGCCTTATATCACTACCAGTTTAAGTTTTCTGAAGTTTTAAAGTAGGAGAGTCTCCTGACCAGATTTGTGTTTTGGGGAGGATCATTCTGGAAGGAGAATGGAAGGCCTGAATGTGGAATCTGACAGATAATGGGGAAAAGACTTAGGAAGCTTTTTTTTTTTCTTCTTTCATTTTTCAGAAGAGAGAAAAGTAAAGGCATAAACTATGAAAATATCTTGGGAAAAGAAAGGAAGAAACCCTATTGAAAAGATATTTAGGGTAGAGACAGCAAGACTTAGTAACTACATGAGAGTGAGAGAGAAGCCAAGACTTAACATACTTTCAACTTGGATAACTGACAGATTATGTCATTTTTAGCTATTCTAAAGAATTTGAATAGAGAGGAGATTTGGAGAAGAATACCAGTTTGCATGTGTGGAGTATGAATTACCAATGATTAACTCTGGGGGATTGTTCAGCAGACAGCTAGCTATGTGTTCCTATCTGTATCTCCAGTGTGAGCACTAAGCTGAAAATAGAGATTTGGGCATCATCACCACATGGGTGGTGGTTGAAATCACAGGTGTGGATAATATTTCCCAGGGAGACTATGAAGAGTGAAAAGAGATAACAAGCTATGGACCGAACCGTGGGGGATGCCAGCATCTCTATGTCGTTGTGAAGATTAAATCAGATCCTGTATGTGAAAGCACTTTTGCAAGTGGTAATGCATTTCCCAGATATAAGGGATTATTGTTATTCTTATTATACTTATTAAGAATTTCAGTTTCTATAAGAGGATAGAGATAAGTACTACCATACTGTTGAAGCAGAACAACAGTTCCCATTTTAACCTCAGAGGCATTATGAAAATATACAAGCAGTTTTTTATTTATTTAATTTTTTTTTTTTTATGAAAACATTTCACATGCTAAGGTGAAAGAAGGTTTTGTCAGGACTAAAGAGGAGCCAGAGTTTTCAGTTTTGCTCATTCCAACTGTAGCCATGGGTTTGCCATCTGGGAATTCGTAGTAACTGTAAGCAAGTATGTTACCACTGAGTCATCTCCCATAGAGTGCTTGAGAAACAAGGCCTGGGTCCAGATTGTCATTCAAGAATTTTACAAAACTGCCTTCTAAGAAAGCCCAAGAAATTTTCATGAACCAGATTGGTCTAAAATTTATACATAGCTTTTGCTTGAACTTGCAATATTGAAGATATTTTTATTAAGTCTATAGAAAGAAAAATAATCACCTACATGTTCATTTACCAAATATTTTCAAAACTTGTATGTTTTGTATTTTGTATTGCAAATACAGGTGAATAAGAGAGATTCCTTTTTATCTTAATTTGAAACTAAGGAAATATTTGTTCAGCAAACTGTTGGCACATTAGAAATAGCTGTAGAATTTGAATTAGAATATATGATTTTATATGTGACCTTTGATATTTGTTGATGCAGAACTTTATTTCCATAATCTTTAGTTAACTTCATCTGCAAAATGGGAGTAATAACAGCTAACTTACAAGTCTGTTGTATAAGTTAAAAGACCCTCCCTATAACAATATGAATATTTTAAGCTATAAAAAAAAGTTATGAATATAAGGGACTACCTAACTGTAAAAACATAAAAATTATGTCATGACTCTAAAAGAAAGGATTCAGTTTTGAAATGTTATTCTGGTTAATGGAGGCACAGAGTTTAAGATAAATTGACTTTCACTAAATGCTGAATCTTTGCTAAGTCTCAAAAAGAGAATAGTATGTGGAAAATTCATGATTGGATAATTGATTGTGGTATCAAAGTCAACCTCATCTCTTTAAAAAGGCATGGGTAACTTGGCTATGCTGTCTCTCATCCTATTGATTGTCAGGATAAATTGCAAATGGTAGTTTTCAGTTTCATTATCCTCTTCCTCCCCTTTTTCTCGGTCTGTGACCCTCCTGAATCCTTATATTCATTAGAAGGTACTCAGTGACTCCCAGTCTGGTCACATCTTTTGAAAGTTGTACATTTCCATAGCATCTATCATATAAAATTAAATATTATGGTTATTGATAAGGGTCTTCTCTTTTCTACTAATCTGAAAACATGGCATGGGGGGGGGAATGTCTTCAGTTTAATTCTTTTAAAAATATTATATTTTTTTCTTTACATTAAAAAACATGGAAATTCTCATATTTTATTTAATCATCTACTTCACTAGGGGCTTACCAAGTATCTGAGGGAGGGGGAAAGGGAAGAAAAAAAGGATAGAAGGAAAACATGAACCTTAGGAAATCAGACTAAGTTTTTATAATGAGCCTCAATGGCTTCGAATATAAATATTGCAAAGTAATCCTAAGGTTGATGACTTGATCTCAAGGGTTTAAATAAAAAATATGATTTAAGACCTTAAGTAACCTGTGTAGATAAGCAGCCAGATAAACAGTAAAAAAGGAGGAAATTCCCAAGCAACAGATTTTCGTTTCTGTTGCAGAAGATTATTTTTAAATATGTGAAATTGAATTGAAGAGCTAACTTCATTTAGTTTTGTCTTCAATTATACGTGATCATAATGTTTCTTATTATGGAAATAACCACCAAATTTAATACTGTGAATATATATGGTGTTATATCTATAGTTGATTTCTTTATATTTAAACACTGAGCTTTACAATATTAATAAAATAGTTGACTAGTGGAAATTTTTAAATTGTTAAAGGATGTAGAATACTTTTTAAATAGCTGAATATAATTCTGTAGTTACTTGTCTATTCCCCTAATAGAGTAAAGATATCTTGAAGATAGGGACTCCTTTGCTTACCATTGTATTCCCAGTGACTGTCACAGAGTTTAGCATATATTAAGTACGGAATATTTGTAGGTCAAATTAATGTCTACATCACTTAATTTGTTTGCAAATAATGAGTGGTTTCGAAGTTTCAGTTAGGTTGAATATGCAATTCTAGATTTTTAAATTTATATACACACTCTTCATAACTAAAATGATTTGAGAAAGAGAACTTGAAGTGTATTGCTTGCCAGAGAAGAAAAACATTTCAGTGATGTATTCAATATTGCTTCTAATAAAATGTACAGATCATTAATTTAATCTTAAGTTCTAGAAAAGAGGTCAGAGCATTTCTTATTCCTAGCCATTATAGGAAGCCAAAGGTCAGAAGAAATGTTCTTAATAATGTAAGGCAGATTCTCTTAGCCTAGAAATCATTCCCATGGAGTAAAGTCATGTACCACTAGCTGCTGCATTAACTCGTTCAGGCCACTAGGGCACCATTGAGTGCACTGAAGCTGCAGTTTACCAAATGGTACCCCAGTGGTCTTACTCAGTTATTGAAGCTTCCAGAAGGGCCTATGTCTTTCTAGAGAGCAGTTTAAACATTGGAAAAATCTGGTCCAGTGTATATTTTCCCAAGGCGATGCTTAAAGAAAATAGCTAGTGCATAGCTTTACCTTGCAGCATACACAGTCAATTCTTTGTGTAAATGTACCTCTGAACCATGAAGAAGCTCCTTGTTTCTCTTTTGCTCAACATTATTTCCAGGGGAATTAGAATAGATTATGTTGTAGCTTTATTTAAAAAACAGAAATTTATATAACATAATGGCTTAAATGATCCAATAATATTGGTACTTTGGAAATTCACGTAAGGCAGACGGGAAAGGCAGAAGGGAATGCTGGGGGTGGCAAGAAGAAAAGTTATGAAAAAGAATGTTACATGTCTCTTTTGCTGTTACTAATAACTGTTTCACAGCAAAGTCCCTTGGGGCTCAGTAATTGCTAGATACAAGTGAGATTAGCAACATTTTTAGTCCTTTATCTTCTAATTTAGTCATGTGGGCTAGCTAGGAGGCAACATTGTTGAAATAATTGTAGTGACTCAGCTTTAACATTTGCTACACAATTAGATTTTCTTTAGGTCAAGCATAGCAGATCAAACTGCTTTCAGCAAACTTTCCTCAGATCTATTGTAATTTTATCAAAGAGTGGTGAAACATGATCCTAGATGGGGTTTAGTGTTTGAAGAACTATCTCACATTCATTTTTACATTTTCATAGGTTTTGATGTTTTCTCTGTTCAGCATAATATCAATTTTATTCATTTAATTCTCTTTTTGAATCTCAGATTATCTAGTGGTTTGTTCTATTGGCCAGAATTTAAGCCAATTTTTAATGCCTCATTTCAACGCTTCTTTACTTGCTCTCTTACTCATTCACGAAACATTTAATGAGTTCCCACTATGTAGCTTCTGAACTAGTGCCAAGAATACAAAAATGAATAAAATTCAGTTGCAGCTCTCAAGGAGTTTTACGATTTAGTAGAGAGAGGCAGGTACATGAATAAATAGTTAATATGTGGGGTAATAATGGCTATAATAAAGGTAAACAGAGAATGCTACAGAAACACAGAAGAGCAAATGACTAAATTCAATCGGACCCTTTGGGAAGTGGAATATACAAAGGAGGTGACATTTTAGTTGGGCGATGGAAGATGGCTGGAGGTGTTTTGTTTTGTTTTGTTTTGTTTTGTTTTGTTTTGTTTTGTTTTGTTTTGTTTTGTTAAAGACATGGTAGCATGAGGAAAAAATCTAGGAAGAGAGAATATCGTGTAGAGTAGAACAGAGGAGAGAAAGGAACTCGTTATACCTGGGGATGAGAGCCCTTGAAAGAAAGTCTCCAGGAAAGGATAATCAACAGTGTCAGATTTTCCACAAAAATCAAGTCAGATAATAATTAAAAAATTATTCTGAATTTGACATTTAGAGGTCTCTAATGTTGAGCATTGTTAATAGAAGGATAGTGACAGGAGACGGTTTTCCTGTGAGGTGAGAAATGGAATTGTTTGATGCAGTTGGTGCAGGAAATATTGAATACTCTTTCCAAATGTTTATAGGGAAGGAGATCGATAGTATGGTAGCTATTGGAAAAAGCATGGTTCGTAAAAGCCTTTGGAGATTAGATAGGTTTGATATTTGAAGCCAAGAAAAGAAATCGGCAAAGCAAAAATATGGAGACAGAAGTTTTTGGAAGGCTATTTTTATTTAACAATTTGGTGGAATATTCCAGCTAATTAGATATTTGTCTACCCCTCCCTTCTCAATTCTATGCTTGACAAACTTATTTAACAAAGTTAGTCATGTAAAAATTAGGTAGGACAAATACATTTAAATTATATGTAATGACCATTTGTATTGTTATATTTTTGCAACCTGAAACCTATGTTTCCAACTTAAAATTATTTTTTACACCTAGCTTTGAGTTAATTAGTGAAAAATTATAAAGATCTACCTTCAACCTTATCTACCTTGGAGTTTGCTCTCTTGAGGGTAGATAAGCAGAGTTAATTTGGAAATAAACTTCAGTCTTTTCCATATGTATTTTTGCATGCTCATGTACTTTCCCAACAATTTTGCTTTATATCAGCAGAGACTATGTGTTATACATTATCTTTGGACCACTTTACCCAATATTTTTCACACAGCCAGACATCCAATAGGTATGAATTATCTTAAATATTTTAATGATATAAAGCCTTGGACTCTGTTTCCTAAAGCCTCAACATTGGAGAAAGCTGTTGAGATATAGATTTTTTCCTCTTATAACTTAATATCTAATTTTTATATAGTCTTTTTTTTTTTTTTCCTCAAGGTAGATCACAGCAGAATCTAGTATTTCTACCCTCCTGGAAATTATAGGAAGATATGATGATGAGCATTTTCAGCAGAAGGACATTTATTTTAGAAGGATATATAAGCAAAAAGATCTTAGGAAAAATGATTGGGTTTCTCTAATATTAGAGTACACTCATGGTTAAAGAGAAGAATATTTTAATCCAAGATAATTTTTCTTTGAGAGTATGAGAGAAACAAGAACATATCATCTCTCTAGAGTTATGTAATAACTACTAAATGAAATAAAGTCATTTAATAACTACTGGATTAACAGACATGTTTAATCATATTGCTTATAGCATTATTGTTTATAATTGCAAAACCTGAAAATAGCCTAAATATCTATCTATTGTGGATTATTTATACAATGGAATACTCTGCAGTAGTGAAAATGAATGAACTACCCATATAGGTTACAATATGGATGAATTTTAATAACAATATTGAGAAAAATATAGTATGATTCTATTTACATAAAGTTCAGAAACAGGCAACATTAAACACCATTATTTAGAAAAATACATATATATCATAAGAAAAAGCAAATGAATGAACAACATAAAGTACTCTAGAGCAGCAGTCTCCAATCATTTTGGACACCGGGAACTGGTGCTCCTATGAGAATCTAATGCCTGATGATCTAAGTTGGAGCTGAGACAGTGATGCTAGTGCTGGGGAGTGGCTGCAAATACAGATGAAGCTTTGCTTGCTCTCCTGCTGCTCACCTCTTGCTGTGGGGCCCGGTTTCTAACAGGCCACGGACTGGTACTGGTCTGCGGCCAGGTGGTTGTAGACCCCTGTTCTAGAGTATATGAGATATGGTTGGGTTCAGGTACACCTGATGCTTCAAAGTCAGTGGTAATGATACATTTCTTTGGCTGTTTGGTTGGTACATGAGATTCACTTTATGATTTTTTAAAAAGATACATATATGTTAATGCTCTTTTTATATGTATCTTATATTTTATAATAAAAATTATAACATCATGAGAGCTCAGTAAAGATAGTGTATTATCATTATGATTATCACTACTACTACTATTCAATACATACTTGTTAAATGAGTTACAGCTTTTTCTATCAAATAATTTTTAGATTCTTTTTCAGATTTCTTGCCATTGATGAAAACATGGCATCACAGCAGGAAATCTTTGGAGAAAAAACATGTGGCGTGAGCAACCAACTATTTAGAAATATCTGGATGATTGGCTAAATTCTCTATCTTCATCATTATGTTTGGCACAATTTTGGTAAAACCTACACTCGTAGAACTTGTATACAAGTTTGGATAGTAATTTGCAGCTAGCAAAATATATTACAAATCATGTCTTTCTTCTGAAGTCACTAAAGAAGCCTATACACTGTACATGAAGGCCAATGGTTTAAACGGGCTGGTGTGTCTATATTTCACTTCCTATGTCTCCTCTTCACAGACAACCTGACTCAACCCCACTCTCAATTTCATTTTTTCTGTGCTCATTCCTAATTGATCAATCAACCAATTAATAAGTCTGTATTGGATATCTACAGTGTATCCATTCATCTACTTATATATTCAGAAATATTAATAATAATAGTTATTTATTACAAGTTTAATAAGTGACAGATGCTCTGCTAAGTGCTTATGTGCACTACCAGTTTCCATATATACTGTCTGATTTTGCAGATTTCATAAGATGTCTTAATTCCTCATTCTCAGCTGACTATTAAGAAACACACCTCTGCTTTTGATACATGAACTCCAAATACTTACCTCAAACTATAACCTCAGATTATTCAATACTCAATAATTATTTAAAGCTTGGCTGAGAGAAATTGTAATTTTAGAAGACTGCCTTAAAACTCTGCGGAACTCCTAGAATATTTTAAATCTATCTGCCTCTCAATCCAGTACTGGTGCTATGCACTATGCCCAAAATTACTTTACTAAACTGTAGTTGGGAATGATGTTATAAGTGAATAAAGTAAAAGAAGTTAAGCTATGAAACTATTGCTTTGTCTGCTGTAATATGTTGTTGCCATATTTATCTTTATGAGAACCCATGGGAGAGATACTTATATGGTTTTGTTTGATTCCTGAGTAGTTTGCCTTGATCTTCTTGGCCTTTTTTCTTTTTTAAAATAATACGGTCATGTTGAATCAGGTCAATGATTATCTTTCTTTAGTCATAAACTGCTAAGGTGCTTTGAATCATATTCATGTCTCTCTAGCAAGTGTTCAATACTAACCACTTCTCTTTTGCTAAATTATATCACTGTGTTTTCATTATATCTTTCCCACTTCTATGGTCTCTCTTTTTTCATAAACTTATTTAAATTAATTTTTATTTTTAATTTTAAATTTTATCATATTTATATAACCTTAAATTCTCTCTATAATAAGGCAAATCATATAATTAAGTTATATATATATATATATATATATATATATATATATATCTCAAAGTCATACAATTTATAAATGATGGAACCAGTATTCAAGTTTAGTCCAATCTTTCTGACTGCAAAGCCTGTGCACTTTCCACATATTACATTGCTCTTTGTTGAGTACCCATTTTATGTCAGACACTGTTTTGTGTGCTAGAGATTCAAGAATAAGATGTTTCCTGGCCTATGGAGTCCTCACCCTTGTAAGGACAATAGCAGAAATAAGCTGGCATAGCTAAGGCATGGAGCTCAGAGTCTGCAAGAGGCCTCAGCAGCTGTGCTGTGGTGAAAGCCCTCAACAAAAGGATACCATTTGCCCTGGGCCAGAGAGAGGAAATGGGGCCAGCATCCCTGAGCACATGACTTCAGCTAAGAGCCTTCCACCTCTATTCCAAGAGGAACATGTCAAAGACTTATTTTTGTCTAACCCAGGTGATGCAGAAGATGACTGGGCCAAACTCCCAGCAATGGGTTTCTCCTGCTCCTTCCAACAATAAGGCTACTTTCCTCTTCAAAGCCTTCCCCACTTCAGAATCTAATTCTTATTCAGACAATCTTCAGGGCTAACTGGTCTCTCTGTGGGAACAAAAATGTGGAGCACTGTCTCTCATGCATAGTTTGTAAAAAGCCATTCTTTACTTAGTACCCCACTAAGGGCAGGAGACCTGGAAGTCTGTGTATGTGTGTGTGCACGTACATGTGGTGTATATGTGTGCTTACTTAATTACATGCTATAATTTGGGGCTGAAAAATGGTGGGGGGATTCATCAGTTTACACAGAGTATGTGTGGAGAAGAGTGGGGAAAAAGGGGGATGGGGAAAATGTAAGAAAGAGGCAATTTAGAGAAAACTGGATAAGTGAAATGTAAGACAAGATTCCTGCCTTTGTAAAACTGTCACCATAGGAACAGACCAATTAACATGAAACAGTTAAAGAATAATTAGAAGCTAAAATTTTGTTGATGACCTTGACTATACCAGGAGTTCAGAGAAGAGCAATGGAGGGTGGCAGAGAGCAGCCAAGAAGCCTTTCCCCAGGAGGCCAGGCCTGAGGGCCTTTGAAAGATGAGAAAATTTAATCAGGCAAAGAAAGTATGGTATTGCATACATAGATTTATAGAACCCCAATGACCATAATTCAATTGAGACTGTGTTCTATAAGCCTTGCAGAAAATTGGTTTCGTAAAATTCTAGACACTTCTGAGATTATTCTTAAGTTTCTTATGTATATGATTTATAATATCCAATCAGGTCATAAGCACTCGGAAGCCTAGGTGGTTTTATATATATATTTGCAATGTCCAAAGGTGCTTAGTGCTCTAAGCTAACAGTTTCTAATAAATGCTTATTAATTGACCATAGTGTCACCTTGCGAGGTAGTAATTATGATAGCTTCTACCCACAGTTACTGTGTCCCAGGCAGGTCTACCTATATTATTTGAAGGGCTTGAAGCAAAAGTACAGATGGAGGCCACGTACTAAAATACTTAAATCTAGCTAACAAACTGTCACTGAACACATTTAATATTCCTACTTCAACAAATATTCTTTCAAAATGAGCATGGAGGACCTGGTTCAAAGTGAGATTTGAATGAGTTTTAGCTTTTTAAAATTCCTAGTCATAAGGAGGCAATATAGGAAAAATGGACCTGAGTGTGGGTCAGGATCCACCTCATTCTTTTCCCTCTCCTGCCAGGCTTTACACAGCAATGGCTCAGGACTCATACTTAGAGTTATAGACATTCTAGCACATGCTTATAAGCCACATCATTTGAGATCCACTCCTCAGACTTAGGGGTACACACCAATGGAATGGTCCACTATCAGAAGAAGGATTAGAGACCTAGCTAGGATCTAGAAGCAGGGGATTCAGGGGTCAACTCATGATAGGGTGATGCTTGGGCTCCAGGTAAGTACAACTCCTCGATCAGGAGGAGTTCCTGCCAGAGGAGGTTCGGAGTTAGTCCTTATAAAGCATGTGTCTGGAGGCTGAGGTCTTACTTGCCCAGAGCTACTGCCAGGCATTGAGCTAAGCACTTGGAGATTTTATTGATAAGAAGACTGGATATCAAAGTTGTTTAACTAAGCTATTCAAGTTCTGACAGGTAATATGTAAATGATAACATTAAAATTTGGACCCAAGTCCTTGTGACTCCAAAATCCCTTTTCTTCACTTGAGTGTTTTTTCAGCTACTGGAAAACCTACTCCATTCTCCATTCTCTTCCCTTATCTTTTATTTTTTTGTAGGTTATGATGGTGAAGTGAGGGAAAAAGCTAGAGTTGGCAGGAAGGGATGAGAGTACAAAAGGGCATGTGGGAGTTTTCAACTTGAATGTCGAGAAAGTGATATTATAGGAAGACAAAGGGTTAGGATTAACCCTATAGTTTTATAGGATTCTCAATACCCTTTAAATACTTAGACATCATGTAAAGGGGAAAAATTCTCATAAGTCACCTGTATTACTATTTTTATTATAGAGTACTATTTAAATATGTCAGAGCATAAAAACAGGTATAATTTTACTCAACTATAAAGCAAACAAATTTAGAAAACAAATATAAACTAAAACTACTCCATTTATTCATGTATTCAGTTAATGTTTAGTAGGCATTTGTTTTGAGCCAAGCACTGGAGATTTATCAGGGAATAAGAGCGATAAAGCCCCTTCCTTCATAGAGCTGTCTTCTGATGGGGTAAAATTAAGGTTAACATTTACATCCTGATGACTATTTTTATAACTGTCAATTTGTACTTCTTAATCTCTTCTACCTTTTTGACCCATCTATCCAAATCTCCTTATATGTGGTGACCACCAGTTTGTTCTCATAAGTTTGTTTTTTAGATTCTGCCTATAAGTGAAACCATAATGTACTTGTCTTTGTCTGACTTATTTCATTTAGCATAATACTCTCTAGGTCAATCCATGTTGTTACAAATGGTAAGATTTTATTCTTTTCTATAGCTGAGTAATATTCCATGTGTATATATATGTCATATCTTTATACATACATAGGTACTATAGTCAATAGTGTTGTAATAACTATGTGTGGTGTCGGGCACTAGACTTATCAGGATGTGCCCTTTGTAAGGTATGTAAATGTCTAGTCACTATATTGTACACCTGAAACTAATATAATATTGTAGGTCACTCTAAGTGAAAAATAAAATTTAAAAAACCCACAAACATATTACCATTTATTTAATATGCAGGAATGACATTTTGTTGAAACCAATCTCTACTCACAATATGGATACGGTTTTGACAGTTTAGCCTGACCATACCATACTACACATTCTAAAATGACTAAATTCTGTGACCATTTGCCACTAATCGTATTACTGTTAAATATCCCATAATACCAGTTGGCTTCCATGAGGCATAAGTATGGCATTTATATTTAATTTTATTTCTCATTAGCCATGAAAATTAAATAATACTTGGTACCGTGCAATTATAACCACAAGCATAAATGTCGACTTTGAAGTCATGTGTTAGTACTCAGTTATCAGGTATCATTAAGATGATCCTGAAAAACTTGGTATATTAAATAGATTATCATAGAAATCAAATTCAGAATTAAGAAATACATTGTAGAGATCCACAGGAAACCATCCACAAAACCTGGTTTAAAAATGTAACAAATGATGCTTTCTATTTTCTTTCTCTCAGTCTCAATTTTAATAGACTCTGACCTCTTTGAGGGCAAGGATCCACTACTTAAGTTGTATCTACAGTGCCTTTCATATATCTAGCACGAAGTAAATACATAGACATTGTTTTTCAGTGTATGAACAGAGGAAGGACTAAATAAACTCTAAGTTCAAAATACATTTTATTTTTCAGATGTTGAAATCTGTCACCTGATTTTTTTGTTGAAATGATAGAGATAATTTTCCTCTGCATTTTTAAATATATGGCTGCAAGTATGCCAACACTATAGTATTTTTCATTAAGATTAGATAATTTAAATTAAAATTTCAGAATTTGAGAAAGAACTATCTTCATTCTAATGGAATTCTTTTTATTCATTGATAGTTTCCTCCTATTCCTATGCTTATATATAGAATTGAAATTGTGCTGCGTGCGTACATGTAGTCCTTCCTTTACCATTTTTAATGTTGATTAGTAGTATGTAATCCCAATAGATATCATGTTTATATTATTCTTATTACAGAATGGAGAGACAAATATTATAGATAATTTAAAAATACAGACAAGCAAAATAATAAAATATCACTAATATTCCTACCATGAAGAGAATATTACTGATATTGTATTTTCTGGTACACTTTCAGTCTTTTTCTAATACATATGTATGTAATACATGTGTTTTTGTTTGAAAATGAAAACTAACAATGTATATTTTTTAGATATATTATATTTAAAACTACTAGGAAAGTGCTGCTGTATAAAAAATACAGATAGGACGCCAAAAGGAAATTGAAGATGTATGCAGCCACCACGTAGCTAATATAATCATGTTATACAGAGTTTTGAAGCACCTGTGTTTTCTGGGAATTTGGATGAGGAATGGTAAGAAGAATCTGGGGATAAGAAGTTTCTCTGCCACTAAGATTTGGAGTTAGAGAGAATCAGAATCTTGTTGCTAGGCAACCAGCATTCCAGAAGACCTCCAGACGGTATACCTACTGCCCCCCAGTATGACATGTGCTGAGTGTTTGTGAGGATGGCTTGGCTCCTTATACAAACTGGCCTCCAAAGTCTAGCCTGTGTCCTACCCATAGAACATGCCCCTGACCTTCTCAGCTCAGTTTGCTGCCCAGATGGAAAAGACAGATAGGTCTGAGACAGACCTTTGGTGAAGCCCCTTGGGCTCACAGCAAAACTGTTATGGGCATGATCTGCCAAGATCTGGCTGTCATTGACTTTTTCTATCAATGACTTCAGGATGGTTGGGGTGGGGAGGAGTGTAGGAAAAGCCATAATGACAAGTGTTTTGAACATATGCAGGAATTAGGGAGAAAAGTTTGGAGTAAGAGAGGGAGAGGTGAATAGAGTCTGTTTTGTTCTCTAGGAGGAAAATACACCAGATTGCTATAGATTTAGCAGTGTGACTTTCTTACTCAAACGGCTTAAAATGGCAAACTCTGGTTCTTATAAGAATATGACTAATTTGTATCCCAAAATGCAGTGTTCTGGAGGACCTGACCACTCTACAGTACAATTAATCATTTTCCTGACACCTGAGAGGTACTTGTACCCTTCATTCTTTTCCTGGAGCACAAGAGAAGGAAACTACCAATTATTGAACTCTTTGTCTGTCTCTAATCTCTTAATCCTATGTGTAATATTCAATAAAGTACTGAAAGTAATGTTTTCATTTTACTTCTTATTTAAAAAACAATCTTAGAGAAAAACTGCAAAAATAGCTCAATTAATCCTGAACATCCTTTTATTAGACCCAGCATTTTGCCATATTTATCTAGAAAATAAAAAAGGGTTAAATAAGTTTTCAGCAAACTAGTTTGGCAACAAAACTGGACCTGAAATAGCAGGTAACTCTGTAAGATCTTTATTCACTCTACTATGGTGAGAAAATCCATGTATTTCATTATAGAACTATTAATTATTTTATTATAGAGTACTATCCATTTTAAGACTCTATTGAGGTATTAGGTAATATATGGTATATGCATCTTTGACCTTTCTAAAATCCATGTGAGTTCTAAATTCCAAAATATATCTGACTATAAGAATTATAGATGAAGAATTATAGACCTGTACTATGCGCTACATACTGTACAGGCAACTGACTTTTTTTTTTTCTCTCTGCATAGCAATTCCATAGAGAAGTCATTATCTCCATGTTGTAAGTTCAAGGACATTAAAAAAAATTCCCCCAGTGTCACATAGTAAGTGGTAGATCCAGAATTTAAATCTAGGTACATGAGACTCTATTTTAGCTCATTCCACTACACAGTATTGCTTCATTTCACTATTCTTGTTGTGCCCTACCCGTGAGGAAGCTGTGGTTATGAAATATCCCAAGGTTGCAATGAAAGATGCAAGGCCAGCTTAGAATCTACAGCCTGAGGGAATCGTAGTGAACTGTGCCTTTTTCTGCCTTATATCTTGGCAAGCTGGAGTCTCATGTAAGTAGCAAGATCTATCCTCAAGTTAGGGATAGATGAATCAAAACAAAGGAGATAAGTAAACATGCCATTCTTCAAGCACCCTAGCTACCCTCAGCTTGACGGATCACAGAGGCTTTGCTTTAGAAGACCTCCACTGTTCAGTATCTTGCTTTCACGGTTTGCGAGCTGCACGTCCTCACCAAGATATTTATCTTCTCAAGTTTTACTTTCTTTATCTCTAAAAATAGATAATAATTATTTTTAAATTATGGAGTTTTAAAAAATATTAAATTAGATGGCACAGTGACTATCATACAGTTAGCACCAAGCAAAGTGAGAAATGGTTATTATTATATCGTCCCCTATTTTCCCTGCTGTGCTCCAACAGTGCCCACGGTGGGGTGATTCTCACGAAAACATGCTTTTTATTCTCTTCGGTTCTTTTTCTTGTCTATAATAATGTCTGTTTTCTATAGTAGTGGTTACTGATTATAATATTGATCAATTAATATTCCTCAAACACCACTCACTCTGTGAAAGCCGCCCACTACATCATGGAACACCCAATGCTTGTCTTTTTGTTTACTTAAGTTCTGCAAATAGTTTAAGACTCAGTTTAAGACTCAACCTCACCATGAAGCCCTCATTGATTTTCGTAGCCCTCAGGAATATTGCCAGTTAATGCATTCCAATAGCATTTGTTCTCTTTGCTTCTGTATGGAAACATAGATTCCATAACACCACTGTATTTGCCTTGCCCTTTCAAGTAGCTATGGACATCAGGATCCATGTCTTTATATTTCTTTATATCTTTATCAGTGATAAGCCATGATAGTTGGAACCCATGAAAAGGTCGAAATAAATATTTGTGATTTTGCATATAGGAGATTTTGATGTCTCTAGTGGTTTACTCCTGAATTTGAATTTGAATTTGAATTTGAATTTAAATTTGAATTAGGATTTTTGGGCCCTCAGCCAAGGATAGAAAATACAAAACATGTGTATGACCAACCTTCCTTCTCCCATGGAACACATTACAATTCAGTGGTGTTGGCACTCAGCACTCTTTCACGATACCGTTGACACTAGAACAGCATGAGTTTGAGCTATGTTCGATCCACTTATAGATGGATTACCTTCAATAAATACCTGTACTGTTTTTGATCGCTGGTCGTAAATCTGCATATGTGGAGGGCTGACTGTATGCATTGATCTACACCATTTTATGTAGAGGACGTGAGCATCTGCACATTTTGGTATCTGCATGGGATCCTGGAACCAATCCCCTGCAGATAGCGAGGGGCAACTAAGTTTTGGGGGAGTCAAAACTTATATGCAGATTTTCAAATATTTGGGAGGTCGGTACCCTTAACCACCTGCATTGTTCAAGGGTTAACTGTAAACCCAGGTGCACCTCAGAAGCTTTCCAGGTGCCATCAAGGCAAGATTGGCTAGTGCAGCAGTCCCCAGGCAGCAATGCTCCTTTGAGAATCTAATGCCTGATGATCTGAGGTGGAGCTGAGGTGGCGATGCTAGAGCTGGGGAGCAGCTGCAAATATAGATGAAGCTTCACTCACTCATGTGCTGCTCACCTCCTGTTATGTGGCCTGGTTCCTAACAGGCCACAGACTGGTACTGGTTCACGACCCAGGGGTTAGGGACCCCTGGGCTAGTGGATCAAAACCAAAGCTCTAGATGATACATATTTTCTACCTATTATTTCTGCCCATTGAACATAGTGTAAAAGGATTTAGGTGAAAGCAGAGCCAGCCAAGATTAGCTGATATTTCTGGAAAGAGTGAAGGAGGAGGAGAGAAAAGTATTGCTGGTGATCTTTCTTGGAGATGGAGAGAGAAAGAGATGAAGGGTGGAATAAAGGTAATATGAAAAAGAACTTGTTTCCTGCAATTGCAAAAAAGATAAAAAATAGCAAAATACATAAACAAGGGCAACTCTTGTTTGATAATCAGCCTGCAATGGGCTATCACAGGGAGAGACAGGCAAAAAAAAGAAAGGAGAAAGAAAAATATGAACAAATGAGAGAGCCAGTGTATTATTGTTGCTGCTGCTGCTGCTGTTATTCATAACATTCTATCTGAGAAACTTTAACTTCCAGAGATGGTCTTTTACGTAATGAATTGCCACAAGGAGGTTTGAATTGGTTAAATATAGATGGAAAATTGTAAATACTAGTATAATAGATGTAGCGGTTATGTTAAGGAAACTGAGAGGAAGAAAAACAAATCCCATTGTGTAGCCCAGGAGACAGTCCACTGTAGTGGAAAAAACAGCAGTTGGAGGCAGATAGACCTGGATTTGAATTTCTGGTCTACTGATCTCTAGAAATGTAACCATAGGCAAGTAATTCAACTATTCGAAGTTCAATTTTCCCATATGTAGGGCTCAAAACATGATACTTGATAATTTATTATTGTTGCCCTGGCTTAATGAAAAAAAAAACTTATTTAATGCTATTCTCTTGATCCTGATTAAGTGGACCAGACTGGATTAAGTGGATGTATGGGTCTCCATCCATTTCTCTCCCCATGCATTAACATGATGTCATCAATGGAAACCGATATAATCCACACAAAAAAGGGAAACAGAATTAATAGGAGCATCCCAGTTGGAATGCACATTTTTTAGACTTTTATTGATTTTTTTTTCTATTTAAAATTTTTCTCTAAGAATGAATATAACCAGATGGGCAGTGATAAAACCCAAATCCCAAGACTTCCCAATATCTATAGATGCCAGCATTTTCCCTTTCATTATTAGCTCTCCAGTAAATCTGAATTAAGAGCTGCACTTCTTTTAAGGGAGGCCGTTTTGCTTTTATTTTTAATTATAACCCCACATCCGGATGTTTCCAGTGTACTTCTTTGGAGAGCAATTTTTATGATGAACAAGTTAAAAAATTTTTCTTCAATATGAACAGATGGTGCTTTTCAGTTACTCTTTAAAGGTGTTCTGTATCTCTTGCACAGCAGAATCTAAAACATGGATCGGCCATTGGCTAACTAAAAATATATGGCAAAGGAAAAGGTCACAGTTCCGGGTCTATCTCTCTCCTTCCTTGCTGGAGATTTATTCTCTTCAATTTAGTTGCATTCTTGGGATTGTTTGACAGAATTAAAATCTGAGTGAGAATCTGAGCTTATATACCTCTTAGGTAGAAACTTAAGATCACTTAATGAAAAAAATTGTTAAAATTTTAATTTCTTATAACCTTTACTTTATAATAAATATTCCAAAATTATGCTTAAATAGGCTTAATTTTTTGCTTTAGTGATTTGACCATGTTTGACAAGGTTGCATGTTAAAAATAATGGACATAAATATGTGCTATTAAATATTCTTTTTTATTCTCTTCTGAACAATATGTCTCCTATCTCCATAAATTATTGGTTTCCAGCCAAGTAAACTTAATTAAAGTGATGACAAGTACTTGGCAAATGAAATAGCTTGGCTTCTTCCAGGTTACATTGTTCTTAGATATATTCCAGTGTTATACAGAGAAAATACACATACGAATAATTTTATGAGTTGTAGCTGTGGCCCATCCAAGTCATTTCTGACAATGGCACCAAGAAATGTTTGAGAGTTAGCACGGGCATTGTTTTCTGAGCTTCCCAAAACAGACACAGGGTCTGAAATCTCTCTTTAATAAAAATAACTTATAGTTATCTTTCTTTTTTCCCTCTTCGCATTCAGTAGTCATAGCAGACTGGTAGAAAACACATGACAGAAAAGCAAATAATTTTTTTGTTTCTTCTTTAATTTTTATAGTCAAGAGGTGCATATTTTTCCTGCATTATAAAAATGTAAGTCCCCAGAAGGCCTGGGAAGTTTGAAAGTAGCCCTCAAATCTATCTTGGATGTGGGGCAGAGGAAGAAGCAATAAACAGAGATTAATGACAAAAAAACTTTTGCTCTCTAGCAATTCACCCCAGCTTGTATTTCAGTGCCAACCATTATTCAAAGCCACCTTTGACTTTCCTGGATTAAGCTAATGCTTCCCTTCCTTTGAAACTCCTCTAAGGGATTTGTAAATTTGTGAGTCTATCTCTCTCAAGATTTTAAGCCCCTTGGGAATAAGATCCATGCTTTTACAAGTCTTTAAATCTCCTGATCCCAACACAGTACCTAGTGAATAAGCAGGCTCTCAATAAACATTTGTGGAGTTGATCTAATTGAATTTCCAAGTGGAGTATCTTTATTTGGATCTATTGAATATCATTGAGTTATTCTGTTAGTGCTTAAATTCTCTCTCTGGTAATGGCTTGAAAATCCATTTAGTTCTTCTGGCCAGTGGACCATTACACCCTTCCCTGGAACCTTGTACCCTGAAAGGGTTGATACCATGGTGGTGCTGGTTTCCATCATTAACAGCAGGAGCTACATGTAATGAAGTCCTAATATGTATTAGGCATGGAGCCACATAGTCATGCCTATGAGATGGGTATTTTTTAAATCTCCACTTTAAAGATAGGGAAATTGAGGCTTTCAGGAACTAAGCAATTTACCGAACCTCAAGTTCCAGTAATAAGGAGAGCCATGAATTAAGGTTGGTTCTATCTGACTGATTCCATGGCATTAACTATTATTCTGCATTGCCTTCACACTGCGTCTGCCTTTTCCCATGCCAGAAAATCATTAGATGCTTACAAAAATCTGGTTCATTAAATTTTTTTCTGAATATTTGTGAAAACTTTTCAAAGTCATTTTCCTCTAATGTGCGAACAACTTTTGCACTCTGGTTAATACCTAAATTGCTCCATGGATACTTATCCACGATTTTATAATTTCTCTTTTAATTCCTTTTATTCAACCCTGGTATCATTACCATTTTTTTTTACATTGTATTTATAAGTTAGAATTTAATGCTTGCTTAGAGACCATACTCGTTCTTCATTTCAGACAAGTCCATCAGTCTAAGATCTAATAGCCTAAAGATAAAATGGTTCAATCTTAACCAGAAAAATGCTTAACCAGTATTTCTCTATAATACCAGACTATGAGGTCACCTGAAATTAATATCATTTTTCTTTGTTTTTCTCCAAAAACTGTTTATAGCACTGGAATTCTTTCTTTGATAAATAATAAAGGGAATATTTATCCTAGATTATGTTTTAATTTGGGGGAAAAACACAATCTAAAATGCACATATTATATGTGTGAATAACTTAGAATACTTGTGTGCCACTGTTCTTAACACGATACTGGTAATGAAGTAGTTAAATAATCCTCTTTGAGATTAGAGTTGCCAGGCTAATGTATATTTGCCACAAGAAGTCTCATGGTACCTACAGTTTCCTGCCCAAAGAAATAAAAATGCCATAGAACATAGATTTACAGAGCAAATGCAGATTTGGACATAGAGGGTTCAGATTGGGGACACAGCGCATTTTAATATCAGTCAGTTGTGTGTACATTCTGCTGAGAGTAATGAAACAAACAGAGCCTCAGAAGAAATCTACTGATAAGAACTCAATCACTTAAATGAATGGCATTTTGGATAAGATTTAAATAAGTTCTTTGAAGTAGAAGTGAACATCTTAGCACTGATAGCTTGGGTCAAGGATTGGGACTGCCAGAATTTTTCTTTCAACGACAGAAGTTGAGGGATATCATCAGTAATTAGTGAGAGGAGAAATGGAAGAAGAGAGGATGGTATGTGAACAGTAAATGCTCTTTAAAAGTTCTGACTGTAATTCCCTTTTAGAAGTGAATTTAGTCATCCTCAACTTTTTGTCATCTTAAAAACTTGAATTAAAGAACCTTTGTAAATTCTATGAAAGAAATTACCTGAACTGGGTTGACTCTAGGTGAGTATTGCATTCAAGATTCTGGTGCCCAGAGATAACAAATCCAGGCACAGAGAATATACTTCCTTCCTCGCACATCACTGTGTATAAGGGAATAAAGATAAATATGATTTACTAAAACATTTTTAAAAATAAGGCTGCAAATTGTTAGGTCCAATCTCAAATCCCTTGCAATCACTAAAAAAGAGGAATGAGGCAGGAATTTCTCTGTCTCCTGGGCTCCGGGACCCTCAGGTGCTGTCTTTTCAACTCTTTGATTCTTCTTCCTACTTTTTGAGATGACCATGCAAGTAACTTCTCTCAATCTTCCTTATTCTCCTAGTATAAGTTATCATGTCTTATCAGTTTCTGACTGTAGAAGACTATTGTTCTTTCACAAGAAAGAAGAGAAAAAATTTTCCCTGATCCTAGAAGGGAACAAACACATCTTCCACATGCATTTTATTCTTTCTGCCTTTCTTTTGGTTTGTCACAAGCCCCTTTCCCACAAGAACCTGTTTTCCTAAGAGCTTGGAGTTGGCATTGCTTAGAAGCACACTTCACGTTTCCTGCAGGAAGTTTGGTGTCAGCATGACCTGTATTCTCTGCTTCCTTTGGAGATCTCTCTTCTTAAGGAAAGTGAATTATGCTGTTTAAGGACATGAGGATTAGAGTTGTAACAGTTTTATTTAATTTCAAGGGTTGCAGTCATTTCTTTAGAATCAATAAGAAAATTCTATGAGGTATCCAGCATCTTATGAGGGCTACTCAAATCTGAAACAAAAGCCAAAAATCAATAATGCTGACATTTAAAATATGTATTTTGAAAAAGCCATTTAAAAGGAATAAAAGATGAAATATGGGCCTGTTTTGGAAACTTTAAGTGATTCTAGATAGCATTGTGGCGTATCATCGTCCAGAATAGTATTAAAAGCCCTCAGAGGTATAAGCCTTCAGTCTTTGTACTACCTCCAGCTGTTGCCTTTATTACTTCTTACCACTTGCCTTCCCGATTTCTCTACCAGGCATCATTATCATGGTACTACAGTTCTTCTAGCTTGATGGTTTACACCTGGGGGCACTGCTCTCCTCCTAGGCACCTTTTAGAAATGTTTGGTCACATTTTTGTTTGAGTCAATGACTGGGGAAAGCTACTAGCATTTAGAAGGAGGAGTCCTGGGATGCTAAGTAGCCAGTAAGGTGTGGGATGACATGCACAATTGTCTTTCCAGAATGTCAGTGGCATTTCCATTAAGGAACACTGCACCTCTTGAATTAGCACCCCAGTTTTTGGTTGACTAAGCTAGCTCTCGCCTTTGGACAGGTTACTTATCATGTATTCATACAACCTGCTTCATGCTCACATAAGTGATTAGCCTGTGATCGTCCTCATTTGACTGCAGCCTGAGGGGGAGGAATATTTGGCAAAGAGAAATTCAGGAGCCTATATTACCATCTGTTGGGAAGCTAACGCTAAGAACTCTGTTTTAGGCACAGTTTACAGATACCTGTTTGCCCAGTGGTCTACCACTACAAAAGTGAAAACTCACACCAGCTAAAAAAAAACCTGAATGTTAGTATCGTTTCTTTTTATGGCTCTTACGCTGCCTTCAAAAAGAAGAGAATACAAAAACATCAGTGCTGGTTGATGTTGTGGGAGTGAGTGTTGGCTAAGATGCTTAGCATGCAATGTTTATTATTATGAAGGCAGTAGAGAAACGATATTTAAGGTGGCTATTTTATTTTTTTGTGAAGGATTAAGTCACTTATAGATGAGGAAGCTTGGTAATACACTATCAAAGTGATGGTTCAAGGGATAACAGGAAAAAATATAGAAAAGTAAAGTTCTGAAACCATGGGGGATGGGAGACGTAAAGAAGAAAAGAGAAATTGACAGACATAACAACAGACTGTATGTGTTATGTCTGTAAGGATTTGAAGTTTATTGTCACATCTCCATTTCCTTTGGGAAGTTGATTATCATTCATCTCATTTTAGGGTAAAAAGGAGTAAAAACCAAAAAAAAACATAATTTTTATCTTTTTCATAAAAGAAAAATATGGTTTTTGATGTAGTTTATATCTACTTATAACATTCCTTAGATTTTTTAAAAATTCAAAGATTTTGATGCAAGCAAATCTGATGGAAAAACTATTGCACAGCCTTATACCCTTTTATCTAGAATTTTATTTATTTATTTTTAAAATTTTAAATTATTTTTATTTTTTAATTATAGTTGACAGTCAATATTATTTGATATTATTTTCAGGTGTACAGCATAGTGGTTAGACATCTATGCAATTTACAAAGTTACCCTCCCAAATATTCTAGTACCTACCTGACACTATGCATAGTTATTACAATATTATTGACTATATTCCCTATGCTGTATTTTACATCCCCATGACTATTTTATAGCCACCAATTTGTACTTCATAATCCCTTTACTATTTTCACCCAGCCCTTCAAAACTCCCTTCCATCTGACACTCATCAGTTTGTTCTCTGTATCTTTGAGTCTGTGTCTGTGTTGTTTATTCATTTATTTTATTCTTTAGATTTCACATACAAGTGAGATTATTTGGCATTTGTCTTTCTCTGTCTGACTTATTTCTCTTAGCATAATACCCTTAGGATCCATCCATGTTGTCAAAAATGATAAGATTCTATGTATACACCACATCTTTTTTATTCAATTGTCTATTGATGGGCACTTAGGTTGTTTCTATATCTTGGCTATTGTAAATAACACCACAATAAACATAGGGGTGCATATATTTTTTTGAAGTAGTGTTTTGAATTTCTTCAGATAAATACCAGAAGTGGAATTGCTAGGTCATAAGGTAGTTCTATTTTTAATTTTTTGAGGTACTTCCATACTGTTTTTCTGTAGTGGCTATGCCAATTTCCAATTCCATCAACAGTGCACAAGGGTTCCCTTTTCTCCACATCCTCGCCAACCCTTGTTTGTTGATTTCTTGCTGAAGGCCATTCTGACAAGTGTAAGGTAATATCTCATTTGGTTTTAATTTGCAATTCTCTAATGATTAATGACTTGGAGCATCTTTTCTTATATTTATTGACTATCTCTGTGTCCTCTTTGGTGAAATGTCTGTTAGTTTTTCTGCCCATTTTTAAATTTGATTGTTTGGGTTTTTTGGTGTTGAGTTGTGTAAGTTTTTTTTATAAATTTTAGATATTAACCCCTTAAAAGATGTATCATGGGCAAATACCTTTTCCTATTCATTAGGTTGTCTTTTTGTTTTGTTGATGGTTTCCTTTACTGTGTAAAAACTTTTTTTAAAAAAATGCCTATAGCACCTGATATCCCTAGGTGGTCTCCCATCCAAGTACTAATGAGGCCCAACCCTGCTTAGCTTCCAAGATCAGATGGGTTTGCACATGTTCAAGGTGGCATGGCCATAGATAAAAACTTTTTAATTTGATATCATCTCATTTGTATATTTTTTTTCTTCTGTTTTTCCTGCCCAAGGAGGTATGTCAGAAAAAATACTACTAAGAGCAGTGTCAGAATCTTTACTTTATATATTTTCTTCTAGGGCTTTTATAGTTTGGGGGTCTTACATTTAAGTCTTTAATTTATTTTGAGTTTACTCTTGTTTATAGTGTAAAAAGTTGGTCCAGTTTCTTTTCTTTTCTTTATTTTTGCATTTATCTGTTCAGTTTTTTCCAATACCATTTAGCGAATAGACTGTCTTTACCCCCATTTTATATTCTTTCCTTCTTTTTCATAGATTAGATGACCATATACGTATGGGTTTATTTCTGGGGTCTCTATTCTGTTCCATTTTATCTAGATTTTTGGTGAAACAATGTCTGTATATAAGAATCTCCAGAACAAAAGACATACCAAATATCTGAAATCACATCTACTATTACCTCCAGAGATGATTTGACATAGCAAAATGCAGGAAGAGAAAAATTTAACAAATTTTTTTCTAACCTCTTCAACTGGATTGAAAAAAAAAAAAAAGTACTGACAATCTTGAAAGTAAATAACAAGTTATTTTATTTGAGTTTTTAAAGTTACATCTTGGAATACTTTCAAAACCAGTCCTTATAACCTATTGTCAAGAAGCGATAATACGAAACATTGTAAATGTCAAGGCAAAGGTCACATCTGACACGTTTGTCTCTAGGTCCCACCAGTGCCACTAATTTTTGTTGTCCCCAACTCACTTATGCCCTAACACTACTAGGATAGTCTGAAGATAGGGTGACAAATTTATATACTTCAGTTCGTTGCAATATGCTGCAGTTTTATTTTTTGACATGTTCTCACATTCTTCATAACTGTTATTTACAATTACATCTGGCCCACCAAATATAAGCTCCATTAGTTTTTTATCTCTGTAACTCTAGTATCTAGAAATGTGTCTTGCCCAATGTAGATGCTCAATAAATGAGTAAATTCATAATTGATTTTCTTGATTGTTTTATACTGCAAGTCTAGAGTTAGTAAATTCTTGAGAGTTTGGACCATACTAAATTTTTATTTGTACTCTCCTCAAAGCCAGCCAATGCCAGTGCATTAAACATTCTGAACAATCTTGAATACTACGGACAATTTTTTAAATTTATTATTTTAACCTGTGCCCATGACCTTAGTTTCTTAGATGTTCTGCTTTAAAATAAAGTACTTATTACATTGGAAATAGAGTTTATACTATACCATTCCTTATTAGTTCAGTAAATCATCCATCTATATGATAAGCATCTATAAGGCAATATACTTATTCTTTAATAGTTTGGTATTTATGCAAACTGACAAAGTAGGAATATACTTTTCAAAAAATTCAGACTATTTCGGTTTTAAACTCATGTGCTGTTCAATTTGCTGAGCAGGTGGCTGACTGACATATGGACAGGTTCTGAAATAAGTCACGGGATGGCTGAGCACTTAATTGTCTACATGTTTCAATAGTGATTCCCAGTTGGAAATGATTGATGTTTCGAGTGAGCTCTCTGTTCCACTGAAGGCTGCCCCTGTCTTATAGGCAGGTGTGAGCCAATTCTATCTTCTGCTGACTTTTTCCTGCTTATTTCCTTAATCAGGCTTGGAGTTCTCCTTGTGCAGTCTCATAGTGATTTCTTTCTCCCGTAAGTATTTGCCCTCTCTCTGGTGAGCTGTTTCCTCTCCATTCATTCTTATCTACTATGACAACTGCATTATCTTTATCCCAAATGACTCATAGTATGATTCTTATGCTTAAAAAAAAAAATCACTTCAGAATATTCTTATTTTCAGCTTGCTTGTTAAAAGCTTTTGAAGTTGGTTATTTTTCTAGGCTGTCAATGATTTGGAATTTTTCTAGACACATCTGTTTGTATAAATTATGCTAGACTGTTTTTTTTTTTTTTCCTTTTTGTCATTTGAGTACCAGAATTCACTACCACAAGAAACAAGTTGGGATTAGAAGGAGCTTGATATCATTCATACTTGGGTTGAAATGTATTTTGTACCTATGTTGTGTTTTAAACCAAACTGTATTTTGTAATAGATTAAACATTTTATAATAAATGGACAGTGGTAGCCCTGTATTTTTGTTAGATAATATACAAAATATTCTGAGATGTGGTCATGGTACATAGGAATCATCACTAAATTACCATATTGACAATTGAAACTCCCATCCCTATGACTCAATGTTTTCCTTCAAATGAACAGATCTACTTTTGGTCTTCCATAATCCCGAAACCGCATTGTCCTTTTCTAATCAGACCGGAAATGTACGGAAATGTACGTCTCTCCTGTCTCTTGACATCTTTATCATTATAACACACATACAAACACACACACATGTATGCACATGCCATACACAAAATCAGCTTTTCTCTTAAGAACCCTCACTAATTACTCTGTCTGAAATGCATAAGCTTAATTGCCCTTCTAACCTTTTGTCTTGTGACATATAATTGTTTCAAGCTATCAATAAATTATAAATTCCTGGAAGCCACGAGTTACGTTATGCTTCTTAATATTTCAAAATGTAAAATATTTCGTGTTTGGGGGAGCACTCAGTAACTATTTGGTGATTTTTAAGCATGTAATTGAATCAGAAATTTCATCCTGTTTGTGAGGTAGTAGGTATTTTTTGGAGTCATTAAAGGAATAACCCATCTTTGCCAATTGACTTATAGCCATTGTAGTGACTGACAGAGACCCAGAGGATCCCTTAGCTGTCATAGCTAGTTGCTGAGAAACTAGATAAATGAGAAATAGAGCCCCAAGGAACACAACTATTTCAACAACTGTAGTTTTGTAGAGCGTTTGTTCTTATTACTTTGTAGACATCTCCATGCTGATTAGCAGAGAAGAGCTAGCAATTCATATTTTACAAATGTAATCCAACCTCAAAACCACATGCTGATTTCGCCTCCAGTCTCTGGAAAAACTGGAATTCTAGTTTTGTTTTGTTTTGGAGTTTTTTTGTTTTTTTGTTTTTTGTTTTTGTGCTAATAAGGGACAAATGTCAGGCTTTAGCATGGTAAACCTATCTTTGAACAAGCAGAAAGTTAATGAAGAAAAGAGGGTCATCGCTGTCTTACCCCAATTTGCAATAGAAAAAGTTGACCTAGGGCTGATTTGTTATATTTTTTCTTTGAAAGAATTTTCCATTTCCATAATAATTACATACACTTTATTTCTTACTGTCCAGCATAATGAGCAGGCAGCTTGCTATTTTAAAAAGAGCTACTACCCTAGTTGTACATTCTCATTATGAAGGACTTTGTAAGTATGGAGTTTGGAGGGACAAAAAGGATGAATTGCATGTGAAAAGGAAAGGGAACTATGACTTTTAGTTCCCTTTCATTGAAAACCATTTGCTTCTCTGTTGAATTCTAGGCGCATAAGACTGACTACTTGGTAAGAGAAAGGAAGATCTTGATGTTCATAGATGATGAAGAATCATCAATGGTGTCTCTCCCTCAAGAGATCCAGTATTCATATTAGGTTCAAAGCTCTAAAGTTCTTAATATTTCATTTAGTCTGTGCTATATACATATACTATATATATATAACTTATAATTGAGGTCTTCATCACTGTTATTCTCAACCTTCTCCCAAGGTGATCTCATTCACGTTCATGACATCAGTTATCATTTATTTACTTACTGATTACCCCAAGTTCATATCTCCTACTAAAATTTCTATTCTGAACTTCTGAGCTATGTATCCTAAGTGCCTTCTCAGCATTCTCACTTTGATTCCTTACAAGAACATCAAACCAACATATCTAAAAGCAATTTTATGATTTTCTATTCAATAAATCTACTTCTCTCTCTTTTTTTTTTACCTTCTGAGGAATTGGCCCCACTATTAGACATTGGTCATGCCAGATACCATGATTCATCATTTTCTCTTATCGCTTTCACATATCAGTAAATTTTTACTCCTACATATGTCTTGAATATGCCCTTTCCTCTTCATCTCCACAGCTATCAGTCTAATTCACCCATCATCATCTCTCACAGTAACTGCTAACTAGTTTCCCTACATCATTCTTATCCCATGCCAATCATATTCCACATAGAAGCCAGCATGAGAGAGCATTCTTATCACAATTTACCCCTGCTTAAAATTTGTTGATAGCATTCTTGCATTCTTTTTTTTTTTTTTTGGATAGACTGCATAATCTTTAATAATAGTCCATAAAATATTGAGTAATCTCCTGCCAGCCTTATTTTATGCCAACCTCTCTCTCCCTCCTTGTACTACAGCCTTACTGCCTTGTCTTTCAGTTCCTTAAATATATCAAATTTCTTCCCATATTAGGAATTTTACACATGCTTCTTCCTTTATCTGGAATATTATCCTAAGGATTTTCTACTGTTATTCTATTGTCAACTTAATTCATACATCTTCGAAGGAAGAATTCCCCCCACCTCCATCCTCCAATTCATATGTTGATGCCCATCATCCAATGTGATGGTATTTGGAGATGGGCCTTTGTGAAATAATTAGGTTTAAACGAGATCGTGGGGCTAGCATTAGTTCCTTTATAAGAGAAACCAGAGAACTTGCTTGGTCTTCTCTCTCACTCTCTCTTCCCATTCCTACTTCCCTTCCTCCTTCCCATGTGAGACACGTAAGAAGGCAGCCGTCTACAAGTCAGGGAGTGAGCCCTTACTGGAAACAAGCATACTGACACCCCGATCTTAGACTCTCAGTCTGCAGAACTGTGAGAAAATAAGTTTCTATTGTGTCATCCACCCAGTCTATGGTATTTTGTTTTGGCAGCCTAAGCTGACTAATACAATTGACTAGCCACAGACTTGCCAGGATTCCCTTTATAAATTCTCAGAGTCTTTTGTAGTTTTCCCTTTGTGAGGAAAACTTCAAGCTTAGTGAGGCTAGCAAAAAGTTACCTCTTGAATATTGCCCTAGTTCCAGTTGCCAGCACAGTATCTGGCATGTATAGAAAATACATGTTAAATGATATTTGTATGAAGTGTATAATTAGTGTGCTTTCCAGCCATTCTGACGAACAAATAACTCTTCCTATGTTGGCAGTTCTTTTTATAAAACCTCATCACAAAAAAAGTATCCTCTCTTAGAACCTTTTGATTTCATTGACAGCCTCATGAGTTTGACACAAGTATCTTTCTTAGCAAACAGACTAACATACCTGGCAGTGATTGTTGGGTTGTTGAAACCAAGCATTTTTATCAGGGCTTTTTTTTTTCCTAGGAAAAAATGGCAGAAGGGCCCAAAATTTGGTTTTCTCTGGGGTTTTTAACCTCCTTGTTTTTACTTGTACTCTGACACTTTCTTTGAGCTTTTTATGTAAGGTCATTAAGGTGAAGGGTCATGTCTTAGGGAATTGACTATCATGATGATATGATCCACCTCATGTTTTGTGGACCATCATTATTATCATTGGCCATCCATCAGTTGTCAGTTGATATGACAGCTTTATTCCAATGAGACTTATCTATAACATTGATAAGATTCTAATTAGTCTTTTCAGGAAACATAGTTTAGGAGCCCAACGGCAGCATGTTGGTCAAAGGACCTCAACTTGCTTTTGGAAAATTCTAGAGAAAAGAGCAAGGATGCTATAACTTTACTGAAGATGTCAAAATTCCCAAGTAATGACCAGAAGTGAGTAATCCTCCCTTCAGACCCTTCAGGAAATCTTCTTTGCAGTCTCATGATGTTGAAATGGTAGAAGTGATGCAGAATTTTATATATATATATAAAATTTTATATATATAATTATATATATATTCTAATTTGATTGTTCTTTAAAGGCATTGGTATATGAATTAGTTTACTAATGCACTGTAATGAATTACCATAAACTTATAAGAAATTTAGGAAATTTATCTTAAATTTCTGGAGATCGAAAGTCAGAAACAAGTCTTAAAGAGATAAAGATCAGTGTGGACAGAGCTTCCTTCCTTCTGGAGATTCCAGGAGAGACTTTGTTTCCAGCTTCTAGCAGCTACTTACATTCCTTAGTTGTGCCTCCTTCCTCCACCTTCAAAAGGCACCACTCCAAATTCTGCTTCCGTCATCACATCCCCTTTTTTACCTCTGACCCTCTTATAATTGCTTTTGTGATTACATTGGGCTCACCTGGATAATCCAAGATAATGATAATTTTCTCATCTTAAGCTTCTTAATCACATCTGCAAAGTTCCTTTTGCTGTGTAAGGTAATAGATTCAAAGATTCTTGGGATTAGTATGTGAATATCTTTGTGGGAGGCGGGAGTGGCATTATTCTATTTACCACAATGAAATAGATCTAACTGCATATTTCCAAAAATACTAATCAGACAAGATTTAAGTCTAGAACAAAAGTTATAGCATGTCTTTTTCTCTTGTGTCTTAAGGTCTTGATTTTCCCACATAAAATGCCATCTATATATTGCAGCCGCTTATTATCAGTCTCTTTAATTAAGCTCCTATCTTTGCTCAAATGGGAAGGATAATCACTTGTTAGCTTAAGTTAGATCTCTGATCTAATGGAATTTACCTTGTGACATTGCAAAGAGAGTAAGATGGTTTAAAAATGTGATACTATGTGTTTTATACTTGCATATGAAATTCTGGCATATGATGGCTCACTAAAAAGCAATAAAAATTAGAGGAAACTAATTTAATCCAAATTAATCTTTAACATACAACCTAAATGTTATCTATTTTATGAACTCATTGCTGACCTCTTTAGGTAGAAATAAACACTACTCCACTTCCACTTCGTTATGATAACACGATGTGCCCAACTCTATTATAGCATTTACCACATTGATATATCTATTTACATGGCTATTTCCCAAACTGCCTGTAAGATCCTCAGGGGCAAGGACTCTGTTCTGTTTTCCTTAGTACTGATGCTTCCTAAAACAGTGTCTGACACATGGCTGGTGTTTTAATGTTGCTTTTTGAGGGATTGTATTCCTTTGCAGGCCTGTTTGTTATCTCTGCTAGTTCACTTGTAATATTAACTGAAGAACACAATGATGACACTGGTTGAATGTGTATAGCTGAATCAATAGAAATCTACTTCTACCCCTGGAAAAGTAAATCTGAGTCATGCCCCTAGTAATGATGGGTCATAACATTATTTCCCAGCACAGTGCATAGTCTAATGCATGACCAGGAAAGGCTCACAGCTGCAGATTCAACGGTATTGGTACAACAAAAAAGTGCGACCTGAAAGGAGTAAGCATACAAACATTTTAGTGAAAATTAAACATACTGCATTTACTGAGTGGAATAGAGATAAATAAACAATTGAAAAAATATATTTTATAGCTAGGTTTACAGCTTTTAAATATAATAAACCTTTCAATCCCACCAGGGATGTTTAAACTCAATCATAGTCCCTTTCAGCTTGCTTTTTTGCAGATTAAAAAAAAAAAAACACTTTTTTTTTCTTTTTTTTTAAGCTTTAAGGTTTAATTGATATACAAAATTCCATATATTTAATGTGCACATTTTGATGAGTTTGGACATATGTCTACACTATCACAACAATCAAGGTACTTAACATATCCATCACCTCCAAAAATCCCCTCATGTTCATGTGTGTGTGTGTGTGTGTGTGTGTGTGTGTGTTGTGAGAAGAACACTTAGGTGAACTCTGTCCTTTCAATGCACGTTAGAGGGCGCAGCCCCATACTGTTAGCTACGGGGACTGCTCTGTACAGCAGACGTCTAGCACCCATCCGGCATAACTGAAACTTTCCACCCCATGGAGCAACAAACAACTCCTCATTTCCTCCTCCTCCCAGCCCCTGGCAACAACCATCCTACTATCTGCTTTTGTGAGTTTGACTATTATAGATATCTAATTTAAGAACAATCATGAAGTATTTGTCCTCTTGTGACCTGCTTATTTCATTTAGCATAATGTCTTCCAGATTCATCTATGTCATTGCATATAGCAAGATTTTCTTCTAACATTTTTAAGGCTGAGCAGTATTTCATTGTATATTTATACCACATTTTCTTTATCCACTTATGTGTTGTTAGACACTGGATTATTTATATAATTTGGCTGTGGTGAATAATGATGCAGTAGACATGAGAGTGCAGGTACCTCTTCGAGATCCTGACTTTAAATTCTACTTAATAACTGCCTTCACCGCTTTGGTTATTTTGCAGCCATCTCATTGTTTCTTTACTATAGTTTTCTAGAGGTTTGAGCACACACCAAAAACACTTTTTAAATGTGTTACTGATAGTGATCCTTGAACTTCCAGAATCTAGGTAATGGAATGCAAAGGTCATTTGGCCACTGTATTTTTTTTGGCTCTCCAGACCACCTCCAGAGCTTTCTAGAAGTCCTGAAAATCCCACCACCAGTGATTTCCAATACTGACTCAGCATCAGAATCACTTGTGGTGCTTTATAAAAACAAGAATCTAGGAACCCACTTGAGATTTTTGTGTACGAAGTTTGGAGAAGGGTCTGATTAGTTTTCAAAAGTCCCATGGGAAATTCTGATATGTGGCTGGTGTTGGAAACAGATACCTAATTTTAAGCATGGAGTGACTTCTGAAATTGAGGGGAAAGAACAGTATGCAGGGGCCGGTCTGAAGCAGAGGTTCCTCCAGCTATCATCCTCACAAAACTGTTTGCCACACAGTTGTCAACTAGGACTGTCTACTGAATCCACTGTACATCCAATGCCAGTGAACTTTTCAAGATGATGATTAAATGAAATAATGAATATAATGAGCCTGGAGTAGTTTTTCTTCATAATAAATATTAGCTTACTTCCTTTTTTGTTTGATATTTTTTGGTCAGCTCAGGCTTGGTAGGTGTAATAGGCTCTTCTGTCAGGCACATGTTTTCCCCTGAAGGGAGAGAAGTGACATTAACGATCTGAGCTTAATTCATTTGTATTTTTCACGTTATAAAGAGAAGGGGAAAAAAGAGTTACTGTTATGAGGTGGGAATGTATGTATATGTCAATACATAAATGTATGTATAATATACTCATGGTGATGACTCTACATAAATAGGCATTAAGACACACATATACCCATCCATGCATCTGTATGGTATTTCACTTCATCATTGTCAACAACCATTGTGAGTTTCTTGAGGAGTGATTCAGGAGTGATCAATAGGATTGATATTCAAATCGACATTTTTCTCTTGAGGACAATAAAAAGCATTCTTTATGCTATTTTCGCATAACCTACTTATCTAGGAGGGGAAAAACCCATAGTAGGCCTATTCAGAAAGCCAGTTGGGATATCTAAGTCTTTTTTTTCTCTGGGTCACCTTTTCTAAGCTTGGAGAAGAATAAAACCTTATTGGGAAGAAAATGAGAGAGAGATTTTTCCATTTTTACCTCTGACCTCTCTGTTATCCTCCTTGATAGCCTCCCCTTTTTCTGCCTACTCCTGAAACACTACCGTTCCCAGGTCTTGATATATTCCATCCATTCTCCTTGGGTGGTGTAATTTATTCATATTATACTTGTTATAATGCTAACGACTTACAAATTTCTGTGTCAACCTTGATGGCATATATGTACCACATATTTTACATGTATAAAAATGACCTTAGTATGCTTCCATCGAAACCCATTTCATGTCCTGCATTTCCCAACTCTGTTGTACTTTTATGTCTTTAATTACCCAAGCAATAAACCAGGAAACCTTCTTACCCTCCTCTTGCTCTTCCTCTCTCACACTCAAGCCTCATATATGCTACCTGATTAATTAAGGAAGTTGAAACTAGCTGTTCCCTCTCTCCTTTTCCTCCAGTACTGCCTTGGTTCGCACTAACGGCATCTCACATGGAAACACCAGAGTAGTATCTTTAAGATTCTCCCTGCTTCCATGTTTACAATCTGTCCTCTTGTTGTTGAGAGCATTCTTTCTGAAACAGAAATCTAATTATGAGATTCTCCTAGACTCTCCTTAAAAGCTTCCATTGTTTTTCATTGTCTATACCATAAAGTCTCAAACTCCTTAATTTGGCATATGAAACCTTACAAGTTTTGGACTTTTTAAATTTATATATAGCCCTGCAGATTTATATCTTTCCTCAGTATTCACTGAGCTAAAATTCTAGGTATTCTGTACTTGGCAGATCCTCAAATTCTTGAGATTTTTCATACCTCCACACCATTGTACATCACCCTGCTCCTTTAGCTGGTAGTGCCTGTCATGCCTCTCCTTGACCACCTAATGTACACTTTCTCATCTTCCAGGATCACTTCACGGCCACTTTCTTCATAAAGTCTTTTATAAGATCCTCCAGCAGAATCGAGTAGTACCTTCTTTGTGCTGAAACTTGTGCCATATTTTTTGCCCCAAAGTGACAGATCATATGGGTATAATGGAGGTGATATATGTAACCAAGTCTTAGTTTTCTGGTTAGGGTATGTGATTTTCTCTTCTTTATTATCCGGGTCCGGAGCCATGCATCTCCATGAACATTTTTCCAAACACGTATCTTCTATCAAACTAAAGGGAATATTCCAAAATATCCTGAGTACTCTGCTTTAGGAAAAGCCTGAAATATCAAATTCAAATTGACTGGTTCTTTAAGTTTGTTACTAAATATTGACAGAGTGCCTACTTGGTACCTGTCATGCCAAGTGTGGTGCTGGGTACTGGAGTTCAAAAGTTGGGAACACACAGTCCCTCCCGTGGAGAGTATAGTCTAGAAGAAAACAAGTAGAAAAATTTATTATGCAAAATTTTTACAGAGTTTCTCTTAGCAGCAATTTTATCAAGGAGCTTTTAATGTACCTTTTGATTTACATAGTATACTTCCTGCATGCTTTTGATTGTATGTCAGATTCTTACAATGTGTCACACTTCCAGATTCCATAGAAGCACTATTCTAAATTGAGAAAGGAGGAGCTTTTTTACCCATTCTAATTACATAAGGTTTAAGCTTTCAGAGTTTGCCAGAGCCACACTAATTTTCAAAACAGCATTAAACAGAACTATCTTAACTCAACCTTGTCAATTTGCCTGTGACACACGAAGGCACTAAAAGGCTCAGCCATCACATCCAGCTATCTTTTAGGTGATGCTCACTGCATCTGAAATCCTAAAATTAGGGCAAGCCTCTTACTGAGCCGGAGGCAGCACTGCAGGCACCACAGGTTACTCACTAAACACTGCCTAATGGCTATTTCCATCTCATGAAGTCTAGAAGAGAAATAAGAATGGTCTGTGACTTGTAATTCCAATTCTATACAATATGCACCATGGACAGATTAGAGAGAGGCCAGATGCAGAAGAATAGTGATTTCACAGCAGCTATAACAAACATCAAAGTGAAAACCTGAATGTATAGTTTTATTCTTCCCTGTTCTCAGTTGATAACATTTCTCACAAACAAGCAAAGTTTCCATGTTCCATTTTTAGGCGGTGTTAGTTGCTATCATCAGGGCCTGGTCCTGAGATCTGATCTAGAATCTGAAAGTCATAATATACCAGATATGACCCTATCTGGTTACTCAATAATCATTTGCTTTCACTCTATGCAAGGCACTTTGCTAGTAAATGACCTTTGCAGTCATTTCTTCTCTGACATATTGGCCACCTCCTTGAGCTACAAATTCCTTCTGTGAATGAATCACACAAGTCTCTGTGGGAGATCTCTGTCTCCCCAACCCACCACTGCGCTAAGCATGAGAAGTCCCTGCTTTTCAGGCATCTGCAACTTTGACAAACTCCTTGATTCCCCTCCAAAGTTCTCTTCCTCCTAGCCTAGAGGATTTTTAGTCATGAAAGTGAGAAGTTTTGGCATTTCTCATCTCATGTTCCTCCAGATCCACAGGGAATTCTCGCTCTTAGTGCATTTGCCATAGACTCCTTACTGCCCATGTAGTCCCACGGATGCCTACCTCTCTTCCTAATACGAAGTAATATCGTTAATACTCTGTGTTTGTCAGGTTTCTCTTATTCCCTGCATTTTGAGTTCTCTATAAATTTTTACTTTGTTTAAATCCCTCCTTTGTTTTAATAATGTTGATGATGTTTAACCTTTAACCTTTGAAACCAAAGCAAACCAGAGACAGACAATCTGGCTTTAAAAGCATGACAAATATTTGGTTCCACATAGCTTCCAAAACATGAATGTCGGGGCTTAAATATTACTTGACCAACAGTCCTAAAGTAGTAAGTGAAAACATCTTCCAGCTAACCATGGCTTACACTCTACTGCAAGCTAAGGATCTCTACTCTCACTTCTGGTTAAATCTCAAAGACTATCAGAGAAGGAACCTGAGGCATTTCCAGCAGGTGTTTACAATGGAATCCATGACTTCTCTGAAATCACAGGAGATAGAACTAAGGGTGGATTTTGGTGGGAGGTGGATTTTGTTTCCATGTGTCTGTCACTACACAGTGACTCCCATGAGGTAGGAAGTACATATTATTCACCTTTGAATCTCTACCTCCTAAGAAGATATAAGTCCAACAAATAGGGTGTACACAATCAGTGTTTATCTAGCAAGGTTGAGATCAACCAATTCATGTACTTTAAAATATTTCTTTAGTCATCCAGTCTTTACTGAGAACGTACCATGTAGTAAATGCATTAGGTGCCAAGGGTACCAGGAAAGCCGAATTAGGCCCCCACCTTTGGGAAACTTTATAATCTGAAGAGGCAGATAAAGCACAATGAAAAGAACATTAACTTTTGACTCAAGACTTGAACTCTGTTTCTGCCACTTATCAGCTGAGTCCCTTTGGACATGTCACTTAACCTCTCTAGGTCCCAGAATCTTTACTTAAAAAAAAAAAAAAAGTGTAATAACTACTTCACAGGGTTGTACTGGGGATTAAAGGAGACCATATGAATATATTTTATCTTCAATTGTTATAATCTGTCCTCCTTTCTATTCCTTCATCACTATCCTGTAAATAAAGAGCAAGAAACATTTCATTCACCCAGGTGAGAACAGAGTGGTTCAGTGAAGTTAAGTAATGTTTTCAGGCTTATATAGTGAGTAAGTGGCACAACAAGACTCCAACAGGCACCTGCAGAATCAGTGATTTCCGTTCTACTTATCACACCTCCATGGACTCTGATTCTCTGATGAAAGTCAGTCAACTTTCCCTACTGTAATCTTGCTCATCATACCAATCATGACTTCCAAGTGAAGTCTTATTCTTAGTCTCTTTTTACATGATAGACTGAGAATCTTTTTTGGACTTTTCTTGGTTTTCTTCGATGGGCTTGTGGAACTTTTACTCTATGGATTGGAAGGGACAGACATATATAATTGGTCAAGCTCAGGTTCTAGCAACAAATCACCTTGACTTTGATGTGCTCCTGTTGTCATTGTGCCCAGAAGACTAGAGCAACGGGAGTTCCCACAGAGGGAGCACAGAATAGATTTGTTTCACATGTAATTGACTAAAATTTGAGATTACCCAGACCTTCATTATTCGGACCTCAACAGAAAACCGATTGTTAGAAAGAATGAGATCTTGCTTAATTATTTCCTCAACCTTTTGATCCTCTTCCCTGTTGATAATCACTGCTTAGCATATTTCTTGCTGCTGAGAAAGTGGGAAGGCAGCTGCATCAGCTTGTAGCAGATTCTAAGGTTGCTCCTTATGGGATTGGCAAAGCATACCTTGTGAGGCTGAGGATTTAGGAAAAAATGTGTTTGTTTCCTTCACCCCAGAGAGTCTGAGCAATCAGTCCTGGGCTTTTCCTCTCTAAACTGTTTATGGATATGAAGGAAATAATTTAATCAGTGTGTGAAAGTGGATTGTTTTTTTCCTAAGCATTTTGAGCTTCAATGGTTAGTTTACATATATGTCATAGGAGCTTTGCAAATTGATTTGGGGGACTTTGTTCTCTGCAGCCTGTCAATATTAATTGTGTTGCTAGGATGGTTTTGTTAAGTAGTATAGGCTAACATTTTCTTATTAATTTAGAATTGGTAACTGCTTATCATTTCCAAAGAGCTAGTTGGTTATGTGGTTATTTAGCTGTATTTAGAATTTGGGATGATTGGAATTAGCTATTTTCTTCCAGATATTTAGTGTCCAGGCACCCTCCCCCAAGAGGGCCACTCTGAGTCACTGACGCACAGTCTGATGGACATAGCAGAAATGCATTAATGGGTTCTGCATGCCCAAATATGGGGTATAATGAAAAGATTTCTTCTGGGTTATAAATGTATCTTTTAGGGTTACCCCTCTCTCTCACTCATACCCTAGAACAGAGATGAAAATGGGTTTCTTTTCCAGTGCCAACTATAACTGATTGACAGTGGGCCTTATAGAAATCTCTGTGGAGAAGGATTCTGAGGCTGTATCCAGACTTAGTGAGATAAATGCCTTGGTTGATTAGCAGTGTTTGCCACAGATGCAGCAAGAGCCATAGGTGGCCACAGCCTGGCCATCATCCCTGTTGGGCTGTAAAGTTTTATATTATATGAAGCTGCTTCATGGGAATAATAGAGAAGAGCTTCTTATGGATTCATTATGGATGGAGCCCTAAGCAGGTACCTCTGACCTCTATCAAGTGTTTTTTAATGGTCTTTAGGCAGGTTTTCCTTAGAATGGTCCTAATGTGGTTTATTAATCTGCCTTGGCAGATTCTTTTTTTGTGTATAAATAATTTACTCCTCAGTGTCTTAAATTTTCACATCTCCATACCTTTGCTTTATTAAGTTGTCTCTTCTATCTAAAAACACTGTCCTTCCTTTCTTCACTTGGGGAAATTCTTCTCGCTCTTCATGGGATCCCTCAAATACTGTCTCCTCCTCTGCACAGTTTTCTCTGACCTTCTCCTGCAGGATGAATGACTCTTTTGCACCTCTCCAAAGCAATCAGTTTAATCCCTGTTATCACACTGGCCGCATTATTCTGTAATTACTTGTTCAAAAGCCAGAATCTAGCCCAGAATATTAGACATACCTGTGTAGACTTACAGTGGATTAAGTATTGTTCTAAAAACCCACAGTTCCTTACTTAAAGCTGTTGAACTTCTAAAGTATGTTGATAGAGAACACAGTGAGAACAAATATGATGACAGGGTGGAGGGAGGGAAATAGTAGTGAAAAGAGAAAGGCATAAGTGATGCAGGGTCAGCAGAGAAGACGGTAAAGCTATGTGTGATCAAGGAAAAACATTCATAGGAAGGACAAAGAAACAAACCCAGTCCAATGCATGTAAGTGCATAGAGCTTCCGAATGCTCTCAGAACGACAGGGCAGAGTTGACTCTGCCCTCGGTGGGTATGTTCAGTAGACTCAAAGCTTCTTTGCAAGTATCTGACAGCAGTAGTAAATTATTGCCTGGCCAGAAGATAAACAGGTGGGGGTTCAGATGAGCTAGAAAGCACACTTTCCTTCTAAAGACTTTCAAATTCTCTTTAAAAAAATACCGTGGACATCAAAGCATGTGGGTACTGAGAGAATTTGGAACTCTTCTGCCTATGTTAATCAGTCTTCAGTAGGGTATGAAGATGTGAATAGCCTGTCTAATCACCTGGTCAGTGTATTGCTCTCTGCTGTCTTGAACAGAGCACCTCTTCCCAGGTAGTGGTCAACTCCCTTAAAATTACCAGAAACTTAACAGTTTATAAAGAAATTTCATGTGCTTCATTTCAATGAAAACTTACCAAAAAAAAAAAAAATTGACAACTACTATGTTAATAAAATACTGAATTTGACCCCCCCCCCCATTTTTTTTTTAAAAACCAAGTGACTAAGGACGTAGAACTGTCTCCATTTTAAATACATGGCAGCTTAGAGAGGTTAAGCAGCTGATTCAAGGCCTTAGGGAACAGAACAGCTACCCTTTAAAACTGGATCCTCAGTGCACTACAAGTCCCATGCTCTTTTATTTAAACTTCTGTGACTATTTTGCTGCATGTCTTTTACCACATTCATTATTTCTTTCATTTTATTAACTTTATGTGTTCCTGTTATATCACTTCCATTAGACTCTAAGCTCCTCGAAGTTCTTCATTTTCTATTTCTTCTATAGAAGCCCAGTTCTAGCAGTGCCTTGCTCTTTGCAAGTATGAAATATACATGTTAGTTTAATGAGTTAATAATGAATGAATAAAAGAATGAAACGGTGAAAGAATGAAGTAATAAAATTATTAATCATATAGTGACGTCAATTTAGGTGGTTTTCATTTCTAGGACAAACTAATATATGTTAAAGAATAAAGACAAGCCCACCTGAGTTATTCACTTAACTGAGGAGACATGTAAAGGAAGAAAAAGGATATAGAGCTTAATTGAGGAAAATTGTCAGACTTCCTCAAAAAGAGAATTTCTGATGGAGAGAGCAGCCTTAGGAAAGGTCTAAATGTCAAGATCCAGCACTGGGTCAGAAGCATTAGAAGAATGAAATTGGAAAATCCATTAGACTGAAGGCTTTTAAAAATGGAGTTGTGAACTTTTGCATCCACATAAACAGCCAGGCCTAAAAAACTAAAGGTCAGCTTTAAACTGTAACAAAAGGGTCTACATTAAAATGGTACAGCTATTTAATTGGTCAGGTGAATCCTGAGCTGATGTGAATTGGCTAAGAAGCTCCATAGGGAATAAAAAGTTAGGAAGCATGGATGGGGAAGGTTTTTTGTTTTTTTTTGTTTTTGTTTTTGTTTTTTCTCATGAAAAGAAAGGAAGGAACTAATATTTCTTCAGCTTCCTCAGGGAGAGTTATTATGCCAGTGGTATGAATGTGAAAGTATTCAAATGATAGGAAATCGAGACTCAGAAAGGTTTAGTCATATCAGAATTGACACAGCTGACAGCAAAGCTAGGATGTAAATCCAGCCATGCTGAACTTTTCTTAGGCTCATGAACAAATATCTCACACTCTATCTCATTTCCAGGATTCTTCTGCACATTCCGATCTTTCTCCTTCCTTATATGACCCTCTTCACCAGGTTATTTTTTCTATCTCTTAGCTCTCAGCTTAGATTACTACCACTGGAAATAGTTCTCTGACCCTCAGACATGAGAAGGGTACCCACTGTTGTGTTCCTGCAACAGCCTATAACACTACTGAATATGATTTATGGTATTTCTCATAATGAATTGTGGTTATTTGTTTACCTTTTTCTCTTTCTTATTAACTGTGAGCTCCATAAAGGCAAGGACTGCATCTTTGTTCTTAGCTCATAACAGTGCATGGTATGGTATTCAGTAAATATTTACTGAATGAATAAATAATTCGATTGTTTTTTCTGACTCAAAGCCTACGCCTTTTCCACGTTTATTACTTACATCTCTCCCTACTCTTCCCTTCTTTGCTAAGCTAATTCCCATTTGGCTTTGAGGGAAATTCTCTTTTCTTTAATGTTTTCATTTTTTCTTACTTGACTTTTTTATTTCATGTTTAGTGTTTTGGATTAGATACTAAAACACAATATTCTAGGATATTAGCTATTGTGCCAAGCTGCTAGTGATCTGGCAATTGAAAAGAGGGCAGAGTTTGATTTGTTGCTACTTCTAACACAGATCTCCTTTATGATTCCTTTGCAGACACCATTAGATGATTCATCAGATGAAATTTTTTTTTACCAGTCAACCTGGAAGTACAGTACGCACATGAGATAGCTTTCTGACAGGGGGCGGAGGGAAATGTGATTAATGATGTGAATGAAAGAAAGTACCGTTAACATTGATTCTTATTTTAAACAATAGAAAATCCTAGTCCATACACGTAAAATATATTCTACCTACTAATGAAGCCCTTGCTTCAACTGTCAGGAAGTTACTTTCTAAGGATAAGTCAATCACTAAGTACTAATGAGCTTTTTCTGCTATTGTGCCGGGCCCCACTTATGAAGCTGGGATGATGACAGAAACAAAGGAGCATGGATTGTGGGTCACACCTGAAGCAGCTTACAATATTAATGTAGGATTACTATTAACAAATATGAACCAATTCAGAAAGCAAGAAGGCATATCGTTTAGTGCTAACCCATGAGTCAAGACTATAAATATAAAGGGATTTCTAAGAAGGTTTACATTCATTCATTTGCTCGCTCAACAGATGTTTATTGAAATTTGGTTGTGTATGAAAAATTGTGTTAAACCCTGGGGATGCTAAGATTAATTCAACCAATTTCTGTCACTAAATTGCTGCCAGAGTGTTGAGATTACATGTATAGCTGTTATGATGGTGATGTGAGGGACAGTAAGGCCAAAAAGCACACATACAATTCTGTCTGAGAAGTCGGGGAGGCTGCATAGAGGAGTTGACTTTTGACTCAAACTTTAAATCATAAATAGCAATTTTCACTTGTTTTAAGAAGAAAGAAAGCCAGTCGATTTTTTTTTAACCTTACCTCTACATTTCAGTGACTGTGCTAGTTCATAACTGTTGTCATTAGCAATGGATGTTGAATTATATAGTGCTGAGAAAGATGAAGAAATCAGAGGTATTTTGCTACAGAGTCACATTTCATAGAAGAAACTTATAGAATGAAAGGAGGGGGGAAAAAAGATAGTTGCTTTATATTACATCTTCATATTCTATTATGTTTACCACTTGTTACTTTCACAAATTGTAATCTAGCATTTTCCTTTGATCTTCTAACAATACTTGTACTTTAAAGCATTAATTTTAAGATATTTTGATATTCATATCAGTAGTACTGTTATATATATATGTACATATATATACATACGTATGTGCATTATATATCTACATCTATATATCTATATATATATCTCCCTATTTTTGATTTTTTTTTTTTGAGAGCAAGTATTATATTTTACCCTTTTTTCCAGGCAAAGTAGAAAGTAACAAATTTATTTTATGCCTACTATATTACAAGAACTGTGCTAGGTGTTTTATATGTGGTACTTTAATCCTTTCGATTCTATAAAGTATGTTGTGTTAACTCATTTCACAGATGTGAAAACTAAGACACAAAAAGACTAAATGTCTTGCTCAAGGTCATGTAGCTAAATAGTAAGTGCCTGAGATCTAATTCAGAACTAGGTTATTTGCCTCCTCTTCTCTTTCTATCACTTCACACAAAGTTAGTTTAAAATATATGGAATGTATTTTTTATGAACAACAACAAACTGACTAGTTCTCTAAATTTAAGGCCTTTGTCTCATTCATTAACTAATTTACAAACTATTCTTCCATGTACTAGAAGTTTGGATTCTCAAAAGAAAAGACATTCATTACTTTCATGGAAATTACTATTTAGTAGAATCAAGATATCTTGAGACAATTGGGAACTTTCTTAATTCATCTCTTTTCAATAAGATGAGCTTTCTAATAAGGTCCACGCTGTCTTATTTTAACCAAATTGTTGACAAAAATATTCAGAGCATTTGTTTTAAAGGAATTTAAAATCAATCATCTTTTAAGTCCCCTAATCAATTTCAGATCAGAGGTCCTCCTGTTAGAAGCTTACTTGTGCTTTTCTATTTGCAAATAGTAACAATCATTTTTTTCTGGGCAACTGTAACCTCACTGTTTCTAAACTTGGCCCTCAGCGAGATATATATATATATATATATATATATATATATATATATATATATATATTAATTTCTCTAAGTTAGTGGCTTCAAATATTGAGTGAATAATAGCATATTTTACTGCTGCAAACTTAAGTTTGAAATAATGAAATATCATTGAGCTACAGTTTCCTACAGTAGAGCAAAGTTCTTGATTCTTCCTTTAAGGTAAAATGAAATGTGAAAGAGCTGTCTCCATCTTGGAGCGGGATTAATTCATATTGAGATGCTAAGAACTATCATTCTGGGGTCAATGAGGAAACACAGAAAAGCAGGCATAATTTTTATAAAAGGAGACTGGTTGAAGTCTGAAGACTAGAATAAGTACATCCAATTTAGAGTGAAAAGCACACTTAATAAAAGAGTTTAAACTTTGCTTACATTTCAGAGGTAACTTCCTTAAGTCTAGAGGGCAGTATATATTTGGACATGAGATAAGAATTCCTTTCTTTCTTCATAGATTCCTCCTCTACCTTTAAAACTTACTAGTTTTCCTTCTCATAAAGAAAATATCAATACTGCTTCTTATGTTTAAATTGCTCCTCGAGGACTCACTACAAAGCAACTCTGTGCTAGATATTTTGCATAATGTTTTATTGCCTTGATCTCACTTTCTTACATATTCAGAAACTAGGTTTAGTCAATTTACGCCTTTCTTATTTAACTTATCCTTTTCTAATAGGATTTTCCTATTTAAAACATAATTCTGTTTTGATTTTACTTCTTATTCTAGCTTCTTCCTACCTTTCTCGCTCTGCTCTCTTACCTCCAATTTATACTTTACTGTAACCTGTTTTTGCCTAGTAACTTGTTTTTATAAAAAGTTATCAGTGGCTTCACACATGCCTCCTTTTACTTTGACTTCTTGTAGTATTTGAATTTCTTGGCACAAATCAAGACATTCTTCTCTTGACTCGTGACATCACATATTTTGTTTCCCCTGTTTCCTCTATGGCTGACTTTTTCAGATTGATTTTCACTTGCTCTTCCTCATCTAGGAAGAACAGCAGGAAGGCCAGTGAGGAGAAGGGCAGAAGGACGCTGAGAGGAGGCAGGAACTGGAAGAAGCAGAACCTTGAAGGCTATGTTAGGAACATTGGTCTCCATCCTGAATTCAGTGGGACACTTTTGGAGGGGTTTAAAGCAGGGGTGTAATGTGCCCTAATTTTCAATTTAGAGTAGCGTCAGGCAAGCATGAAAGTGGGGTGACTAGTCTCGAGAAAGGATAAGCTTGGATAAAAGAGAATAATAGCCTAGGGTAGGATAGTAGCAGTAGAAATGAAATTAAGCGAATATATTCAAGGTATATTTAGGACATAGATGATGAATTGCATGTGAAAGGAGGCAAGAAAGGGGGTGATATATAGCTTGAGCAACCTGAGAGGTGGCGGGGCTATCCGCTGAGAAATGAAATTTAGGGTACATCAATAGGAAGAAAGTTAGTGAAGCGTCTGGTTGAAGGGTTCTCCACGTGGTCTCCTCATATATCTGTCTCTTCCATGCTAACATAACCCGACTGTCATGCTTTCCTGATGTAGGAGTGCCATGACCTTTTTGCAGCCCTCATTCTCCTTGACATTGTTATACATATTTCACAGGATGAAATATGTGACAGCCCTTTAAATATTGAGAAGACTATTATTTTGGAGAAGGATTAAAATGACTTTGTTCAGCCCTAGAGAGAGGAAGAAGGGCGATGGGAAGACAGATTTTAGCTAAACACAAATAAAGAATTTTAAAATGATTAATGAAAAGGAATATGTCAGGAGATGGTAAGCAAGGTCCATGTGATCAGAATTGTTTATGTAATCCTCTGTGACTATTTCATGGAGATTATTTATATGTAGAGAGAATTTATACATTGGGCAGGGGAGGATCTGGGAAGGAGTGACCCGATGACCACTAGGCTCTGTTCTAACCTGAGATTCTGTGAAATTTTCATGTTCTTCTTCCTTCCATTGTGACAGATACAGGAAGTTCTGAATAACTATGGCCTAAAGAATCTCTCCTGGGTGCTGACTGCTTATTCATTCAGAATTTTGTCATTTCTTTGAGTGCATGCATGAGAGCACAATTTATTCAGAACAGTCACTCAGCAATAAGACACCAAGAATGCATTAATGAAGCTACAGTAATTGAGGATTTTACCCAAGTGTAACTCTCGTCCCTAACTCATGCATAATTCTTCCTCAGTATGGATTGTGCCTTTCTTAGCTAGCACAGAGTGGCTGCCTTGGAAGAGCTACACGTTTTCATTATGTAAGAAGATGTTTCTTGTTTTGATGATCCAAACAAGGGGATTTTTTGCTTCTGGAAATATTGATGAGTTTCAAATACCACGATGCATTGGGAGATAGGGGGAAAATTACATCCTCCTCCTCAAATATTTCACTAACTATCCAGCTACATTATATCAAGCCTGTCTGTTATATAAGTTAAGAATAAGGCATTTAATTTTTTAGACTGTAATTTACATTAAGGCATTATTTACATTAAAGTAACACCTCTGTCAATAAACAGTGAGGAGCTGCATTCATTAGCCACAGTTACCATGTGAATCATTTTATGAAGCAGGATGGGCAAATGCCAGTGATCTCTGGAAAGCAGTTAGAGTTTCAAGGGTGTGAGTGTGTTGCTGTTTCCAACTTAGTACGCTAAAAATAGGGCAGGGAGCATAAGTTTCTTCAAAGACAATTTTATTCTTAGTCACTTTCTGAGATTGTTACAAGTGCCATGGTTGCTACTAATTTTTGTCCCAGATGCGTCGTAACTTTGTGAAAGGAGAACCCATGCTGTCATGTTTATCATTGTATCTTGTATATCTGACAAGGTAACCGGCATGTAGTAGGCACTCAGTAAATATTTTTGGAAGGAAAGAGGGCAGGCAGGCAGAGGAGGCAGGTTTAATATCAAGAAAGCAAGCACAGGATGGATACCCAAATCTCTATATGATAGAAAATAGAAGTCTTATTAATGAGGAGTGACAGGTACCAGCCTGTATAATAACAGATGTTAAGTTCAAGTGAGAGACTCATCTTTCATGACCAAATTCTTTGTTTACGTCAGTAGCAGTTAACATGGGGAAGAAATACAATTGGCTGGGTGAAGCTCAGACCTTATGAATAATCCTCTCTACTTGTTTAAAAGGCTGAGCTAGCCCTCTTAGTCTATCAACTAAGATCTGTCGGACTGTGAAAATTCAAGGAATTGTTCTAGGTAGATGACTGAAGAGATTTAAAAATCGACAATTTAACTGCTGCTCTTTAGGGCTTAATCTTTTCAATGAGAGAAATATTTTGTACAAAAATATAATAGAAAAAATATACGATAAGTTTCAAAGTGAGTAGTGTTTCACAATACAGGGATCACTGTGGGTTACAGAGAGCAGTCCAGGATTCATGGGTAGGAAGGATTTATACCAGACTTCAAAAACACAATTTCAACATACTTCAGCAGAAGTCAGACATGGACACAGTAATGCTTAAATTATACATGTGACCAAATTTCAAGATGGCTCTCGTTAGAATTGCCCTTGAGTACAAATAATATAATTTCTGAACAAAGATTTAACCTCATCGAAAATGGTTTTCTATGTGAAGAAAAGAAGACTGGAGTTTTCAGTTGACGTGGTTGCGCTGGGTAAATGTTATGCTGATCTGTGAGTCTAGCAGCTACCAAAAATGGGATGATCCAGTCTATGGCCATGCCACCCTAAACAAGCCCAATCCCGTCTGATCTTGGAAGCTAAGCAGGGTCAGGCCTGGTTAGTACTTGGATGGGAAACCACCCAGGTGCTATAGGCGTAAAAAATAAAAAAATAAAAATAAAAATAAATAAGGGATTGTAAATTGATAAGGTCCTTGAACTCTGTGAGGTCAACCAAGGGTTGCCTAATCTAAAAAAAGGATAGGATGATCCATAGTGGTGGCAGCATTCGCTGCTATGCACTAGGCTTTCCTCGCGTTAACTTATTTAATAATTCAAGACCTAGACGTAGGTACTCATATTCCAGTCTTGCAGATGAAGAAACTGAGCCTCAGAGAGGTTAAAGAGAAAAAAGAAAAGGGAAAAAAAAAGAAAAAAAAAACTTATTCATGGCCCCAGGGCTGGCAAGTACCTACTTATAACACAATTTATATTGAGGACTAACAGATTGGGGAAAAGGCAGTGATTTGATGCCAAAAGTTAGATTAAGAAGTTTGGGGTTTTTTCCCCATAGTCTGTGGGTGGTTGTTGAAGACATTTCTGTCCTTAATGCCATGTGGGAACTAGGCTGGAACTCAATTCACCTCATCCTATCAATACATAAGCAATGACTGGGCTAATCCCTGGTGCTCTGAGCCTGTAGCAAACTAGGTCAATGGGATTTCCCAACCCTGTGACTCTTAAAGCCAATCGCAGGCCTCTAGAACTGACACACTACATTTCAGTTGTTCCCTCACTGATTCTTAAAACGAGAGAGATCATCTAAAGCTCACTCAGATTAAATTCTCTATTAGTATTCAGCCAGCTCGCTTTACTTACCTGTCTGTTAAAAATCCACAGGTGGCCAAATTTCAAAATGGCTCACACTGGAATTTCTCATGAATGCAAATATTTCAATTTTGAACAAAGATTTAGGTTAACTTGGAAATGGTTTGCTGTGTGAAGTAAGGAGACTGGGGTTTCCAGTGAATTTGTTTGCCTTTGGTAAACTTAAGGATTGTCGCTAATGTCACGTGGCAGAGAAAAAAGTCTTATTCTGTTGGACTAATTTTCTGTAGTCCCTAAGACCTAGCACAGTGCTTGATACATGGTAGACACAAAATAAGTATTTCTTTAATAAATGAGAAGATATATAAATTGGAGTTAATGATTTGTATTCAACTTTTAAATTCCTGATTTGAAAGAACTTCTTTAGGTATTGGAACAAGTTTGAATAAGACAAATAAGAACTTGTCCAGCTGCTTCTCTCAAGAGTCTTACCATCACCTAGGAAGAATGGGAGCAGTCCACCAATTCTCCAGTGACTAATATTGCTGATAGAGAAACTTCCTTTTTTTATTGTATATTATCTTCTTGGTGTAAAAGGCCCTGATTGTCAATGGACCACATTTGCCTTTCAAAATAGCAATAGTGTCTCTCTGTAACCTCAAGAAAGAGTGTAGTTCAGTGAGGAAGCAAGTAGGATTATTCAAAATCCTTTAAAAACACAGGCTTTTAGGAGTCCTATGTTCAGAACTCTGCTCTTACAACTATGCTGTGATATAAGGCAAACAAATGGCCACTCTAGATCTCAAATTTCCTATTTATAAAACTAAAGATAGTAATACCTTCTTTACTGGATTCTTAAGAGGATTAACGAGGAAATTGTATAAAGCACCTGGCACATAGTAGGTGTAAAATAAATCTCATTTCACTTCCTCACTCCTTTTGACAAGTGGATAGTTTGTACAATTAAATAATAAGTATAGTTCTGCTAAATTTGGTCTATGTGGAGGTACTAGTGCTGGGTTACTATGACAACTTACTTTTTTTTATAGAAAGGAATTTTCTTTAGACTTGGTAATTTATAAAAATTATACTGCTTTATTAAAAAGCTATAAAGTATCTGCCAAACACTATTTGTACTCCATCCTTATTAAATGATTTTCTTTAAGTATTTTTACTTTATCTTAACTGTAATATAGGAATTGCTTTTTTTCCAATAAACATATGTGGGGTGCTTTCTACATACTTTAAAATGATTCCATTAAGCATATACTAACTTATACTGAAGGATTCTAATCAAGGATTTTTTGCAGACATCAAGAATCAGAGAATATCAGGACTATTTATTGCTCTTTAAAACAAGGATGGCGAACACATAGCATTAATTCCAGTTTTCATCACAAAATTCCTCTGAACACAGCATTGAAGAAAGCAGTTATTCATAAGTTAGTGTTAATGTGTAAATTCATACGTATGGTCGGTCCTTCATGGACTAAACCATGAGTGAGATTCAGATGCCCATAAAGGATCATTGATATTCTGTCTGAAATTATATCCTTTGATATTCTTAGTTGACAATCTTTTTGAAAATGTTTTTACTCCATTGACCCTATGAGAGTCATTGCAGTTTATCAGCCCTAATTGAATGGAGAAATGCACACACACACACACACACACACACACACACGACATATCATTGCTCAAAAAAACTGATAAACATCTTTCTGTGAGCCAGAAATGGAACAGAAATATACAGCTATCAATGGGGGCTCTAACCATGGGCTCTAAGTGGGGCAGGAACATGATTCCAATGAATTAATAGTAACTGAAAAAAACACATGTGGCAAGGGACCAGAGCCAGGCCCATTATATTGCATGTCATATATTCATACCATGGAGTGCTATACCACATTAAAAATAAACTGTCTGCAGACACACACAATATGCACGGAGCTTTTAAACAAATTGTGTGAAAGAAGAAAACAGTAAAGAACACATTTTTCTAAAGGATGAAAATAGGTACAATTAATCAACGTTGTAAGCAATCAGTATAATAGTTACCCTTGAGGGGAAGTCACTGGATGGCAGCATAAGGAGGGGTTTGGAGTGCAGGTCGTGTTTCATTTCTTGTTCTGGATACTTGTTCCATATGTTCTGTTTCTGAATATTCACCCACTTACGCGCTATTATTATGTACATTTTTCTATGTGTAGAATTTAAAAAGGCACTCTAAATTCCTTAAAGTACAAAAGTTCATACACACATGTGCCACAGTGAAACAACAGACTATGAGAGTAAGACCATTAGAGATATAAGGATGAGTATCCTCGTCAGAACCATAATCAGATGGAGAGTGGATTTCTATCAACTACAGTAGATATCAATGGTGTAACATCTTCAAAGTACTGAGGGAAAATAACTGTCATTTTAAGAAACATACAGCTAGCTTAGCTATCATTCAAAGTTCGGAGTTAAAAAAAAAACCTTTTCTTATGTTTCAAGTTTACCACCCATAGACTCTGGCTGAAGGAATGCACTTGAAAAATATAGAGGTGGGTTCATATTAAACAATAAGAATGAAAATCATTAAAATATATTTGTTATAAGACACTAATTATAAAACATAAGTTTTTAGATGTAAACAAAAAGTGGAACTAAGATTTCGACCAAAAAAAATGTGGAAGGTGGGAGACGGGTTATGTTTAAGAGATAGTTAAAATTCTGTGATTCTTGAATTTTTCAAGAAAAGGTAGAAATAATGAATAATTTAAATTTTATTAAAATGTGTAGTAAAATATATAAGTAAAATTCAAGGAACTGATGACTCAGAAATTTCTTATCAAGGTGTATGCCCAGAGGAAAACTCACATATCTGCACAAAAAGACATATACAGTACATTTTTTAAAATAGTGAAAATCTGAAAACAACTCATAGATCCATCAACAGGAATATATAAAAATGTATGATATGTATATAATGAAATACTTCAACACAGTCAAAATGAAAGAACCAGATCTATATCTATCAAAATATACAAACATTTTTTAAAAGTTGAATAAAATAATAAGTTGTAAAAATACATATACTATAACAATATTTATGCAAACAATTTAAAGCCACTCAAAAATAATATATATGTGTGGATGTACATTTATTATAAATTCAGATATATGAATTGGATACATAGCATATTTATGATGAGATTGCTTCAGGAGAGGTGAAGCCAACTATTCATCATTTTAAAAATAATTTGATAAAAAAATGTCAAAATGCTAATACATTTTATTTTCTACAGTTGGTGGTACACTGGGTATTATTTATCTTTTTCATTTTTTTGTAATTTTTAATTAAAAGAATTAAATAGCTTTTTACTTGAAAACTGGCCTTATTTAATGCTCCAAATAAGTATTTTCAAAAAAATCTCATTAATAGTAGGAAACATATAGCATGGTCACAAAATAAGCGATTTGAAGAATAAAAGGCTGGTTGGTGAGCATTTGAAACCAATTGGTCAGAACCAGAAGGTCCAATTTTTTTTCTATTTATTTCTTTTCTTTGCTTTTTCCATCCACAAATCTCAGTGTATTCATGTAGGGACTCAGTACTGTGTGCTACATGGCAAAGAGCCGTTTCACAGAATCCATGTAAGTAGAAAGTCGAATTTTTGAGAGATCAGTACTTCCCCAAAATCTGGAAGACAAAGGTTTTCTCTTAAGAAAGCAATTTTTCTATGCAGTAAACAAAGAAAAACAATAATTTATGGCTTCAACTATAATTCTTTAAATTTAAACCTTTTCCCTTAGACATTTTTTAAACTTTATATTTGTTCATCTAATCACTTTGACTTTTATTAATATTTTCTCTACTATTTCAAAAGATAGCAATCAAATGTTGATTGAATGAAAAGACAGCCCGTGAAAATTTAGTGTTTCTGGCAGAGACCAGTAAACCTATAGGATATAGGTCACTTATTATGTGCCACTATGTGATAGGGAGAGGTATGAGTTTGAAGTTCCTGTTCTTCTGCTCTTCAATTGTTTAGGTAGGTTTAAATGAGATATTCAATATATTCATATATTGTTTTTGTTCTATGTGTTATTGGTCTGTGATAGTTACATAAAAGACTATCTTTTTTTAAACAAGATATCATCGTTTCCTATATGTTATTTAATTTATGTATATTCTGGATATAAATCCCATATCAGACTTTTGATTTCTAAGTATTTTCTCCCATTCTGTGGGTTTTCTTTTTCACTTTCTTGATGATATCCTTTAAAGCACAAAAGGTTTTAATTGTGACGATGTCCAGTTTAGCTGTTTTTTCTTTCGTTGCTTAAGCTTTGGTGTTACATTTGAGAAATCATTTCCTGTTTCAAGGTCATGAAGATTTACTCCTATGTTTCTTTCTAAGAGTTTTGTGCTTATAGCTATTATATTTAGGTCTACTTCTAGTTAATATTTGTGTATAGTATGAGGTAGACATCCAACTCCATTCTTTACATCTGGATATGTAGTTGATCCCAGTATCATTTGTTGAAAAAAACTTTTTTTCTCTATTAAATTGTCTTGGCAAACTCACTGATAATCAGTTGACTGTAAACCAAAGGGTTTATTTATGAACTTTTAATCCTATTCTAAGGATTGATTTCTATCTTAGAATTCTAAAGATTCATTCCTATTCTAATGATTTCTATGTCTTTCATTGTGTAAGTACTGCACTGTCTTGATTAATGAAGCTTTGTAGTAAGTTTTGAGATCATGAAATGAGAGACCTACAACTGTGGTCTCCTTTTTCAAGGTTGCTGACCTTTCTGTATCCCTTTCATTCCCAAATTAATTTTAGAATTGACTTGCGAATTTTTGAAATAAAAAAAAAAGAAAAAGGCAACTGGAATTTTGAAAAGGTTAGCATTGAATTTATATACAATCTGGGAAGTATTATTATCTTAACAGTAATAAGAGTTACAATCCATGAAAATGAATGTCTTTCCGTTTATTTAGGTCTTCTTTAATTAATTTTTTTTTAGTAGTTTCAGCATATAATCTTGCACTTCTTTGGTTAAATTCATTCCTAAGTATTTTATTATTTTTGATGCTATTGCAAATGGAATTGTTTTCTTAATTTTATTTTTGGATTGTTCATTGTTAATGTACAGAAATAGAATTGATTTTTGTATATTAACATATTCTGTAATCTTGCTGATCTTACTTATTAATTATATAATATTGTTTGTGAATCTCTTAAGATTTTTCATATAAAATATGTCATCTGCAAATAGAGATACATTTACTTCTTCTTTTCCAATCCGGATGCCTTTTATTTTATTTCATTTTCTTGCCTAATTTCCCTGGCTAAATTCAGCACATTATTGAATAGACATGGTGAGAGCAGACATTCTTTTCTTATTACTAATCTTAGGGAAAATGAATCTATTCTTTACCGTTAAGTACAATGTTAACTATGGGTATTCAATGAAAATTTTTCTTGCTTATATCACAGTCCAACAGAGCCTGCTGAAATGAAATAGGAAGAGCTGCTTCAACTAGTCATTTAGTTATCCAGACTTTTTCTTCTTTAAGTTTTCAGAGTTCTCACTGCTCAATTGGCAGAGAAGAAAACAGCAAGATGTTACATGGAAGATTTTTAAGGGCAAGGCCTGGAAGAACAGTGCATCTTCTTTCATGTCAGAACTCAATAACAGAGGCGCCTAATATCAAGCAGGACTAATACATAATATTAATACTAGCACGTAGCAAATAGGGTGACCAGCCATTCTGATTTGCCCAGAACTAATGGGTTTCCTGAGATGTGGGACTTTTAATGTTAAAACTGGAACAGTCCTGAACAAATCTGTACAGTTGGTCATACTGGTGGGCCAGCTTGGATTTGAAACCATATCTGAATTTAAAGACTGTATTTTAAAAATTCTGTCATCTATCAAAGGAAAAAAAAAATAAGTAGAGAGAAAGAAAAGCATTCATTCATTAAAAAGCAAGTTTAGAACAAGGTTAAGAGTATGTACTTCTGAGCAAGAGTTTTTGTGTTTGAATCTGAGATCCAAATATTGGTTCAGTTGTTTACTAGTTTTGTGACCTGGGTGATTATTTAACTTCTTTGAGCTTTAGTTTCCTCATATTTAATATGATGTTGAAAACTGTAACTATTCTATAGTAGTTACAATTGTGTTGCTATGAAGATTAAATGAATTGATATTTATAAAGCTCTTGAAATAGCACCTAGCATAAGGATTTGTTCAATAAATAAACATTTATTGAATGCCCATTATGTGCCAAGCACTATACTATATGTTGGTAATATATCAGTTAGTTCCAAAAAAGCATGACTTTTACCACCAAAGGCTTTGTAATCAGAAGGCAAGGCAGAACTTGAATAAAAAGAAATGTAATCATTTTACAAAAAAAAAAAAAAAGTATCTCTTGTGGCAGTTGGATGCCATGCAAAGCATTTTATAAATAATATCCATTTCTTTACATTTATTCATTTATTCATTCAACAACATGTTGCCAACCACATGCCAGAAATTGTTCTAGGTGCAGGAGTGGGGCATAAAGCAGTGAAAAAGACAAAGTTGTAGCCTTTTGAAACTTAAGCTTTCTAAGATAAAATGACAATACCAAAGTAAATAAACACATAATTATAATAATTTAAAAATGTTATAGGTGGGAAGTGTGATATATCATAACTGAAGAAAATATAGTCAGGGAAGATTGGTCTGAGGAAGTGACATTCGAACCAAGACCTAGAGAATAAGGAGGGAGCAATTATGTTCCAGCCTGGGGCAACCACAAGTGCAAAGATGGGCAAGACACACACACACACAATAAAACAAGAATGACTTGTCAGGGAAAACAAAAAGATTAAATAGGATGGATCACACCATGAAGACGAACATAGCAAAAGATGATGTTCTCTAGGTCGGAAAGGGCCAGTGTTATGTAAGGACTTTGGTGTAATATTTTAGATTTTGGATTTGATTTTATTTGTAATGAGAAGCCATTGGTCACAGATGAATGACTGACATGCTGTTTTATCTTTTATTGTTAAATAGCAAACAACACTAAAACTTAGTCGCTTAAAATAACAGCCATTTTATTATCTCTCACTGTTCTGTAAGTTGACTGGTTTCAGCTGGGAAGTTCTTTGAATGGCCTAATTTGGAGTTTCATGCTGTTGCAGATAGAACTGGGGCTAGACTTATTTGGCGGGTCAGTTCAGATCCTGGATAATTTGGCCTCTCTTTATCTCCAGAAAGTTCCTCACAGAATATTGTCTTTCCACTTCTTTTGCCTTGCGATCTCTTCAGATGCACTCTCCAGCTAAGTAACTGGACATCTTATATGGAGACTTAGGGATCCTTAAAGCACAAAATTGGAAGTTTTGAAAGTTTTTTTGTAGTTTTATTGAGACATAATTGACATATATAACTGTATAAGTTTAAAGTGTATAGCATGATAGCTTGATTTGCATATATTTTGAAACAATTACCATAATAGGGTTAGTAAACATCCATCATCTCATGTAGATACAATTAGAAGAAAAGGAAAAATAATTCTCCATGTGATGAGAACTCTTAAGGTCTGCTCTATTATCAGCTTTTCTATGTATCATACAGCAGTATTAACTATAGTCATTATGTTACATTCCATTCTTAGTATTTATTTAGCTTATAACTGAAAGTTTGTGCCTTTTCGCCACCTTCCTGCCATTCTCTCTACTCCTACCCCCACATCTGGTAACCACAAATCTGATCTATTTTTCAATGAATTTGTTTTTTGTTTTTGTTTTTTTTTGTTTTTTAACTTAGATTACTCATGTAAATGAGACCATACAGTATTTGTCATTATCTGTCTGACTTATTTCATTTAGCATAATATTTAAGATCTATGTTGTCCCAAATAGGATTTCTAAGTTTTTTTTCTGTATAAATAATATTGCATGTGTGCGTGTGTTTGTATGTGTATGTATCACAACTTCTTTATCCATTCATCCATCGATGGTCACTTAGCTTGTTTCCATGTCTTGGCCATTGTAAATAATGCTGCTATGAACATGGGAACATAGGTATCCTTTTGGATTAGGGTTTTAGTTTTATTTGGATATATTCTCAGAGATGGAATTGCTGAATCACATGATAATTCCGTTTTTAATTTTTTGAAGAAACTCCATATTGTTTTCCAAAGTGACTGTACCAATTTCCAACCCCAACAGTGCACAAGGGTTTCTCCTTTCCTCCTCATCCTGCCAGCATTTGTTATCCCTTGGCTTTTTGGTGATGGCCATTCTAACAGGTGTGAGGTGATAGCTCAGTATGGTTTTGATTTGCACTTCCCTAATGACTAGTGATGTTGTACATCTTTTCTTGTACCTGTTGGCATCTCCTATATCTTTAAAGAAATGTCGATTCAGACCCTTTGCCATTTTAAATTGGGTATTTTATTATTTATTTGTTTGCTATTGAGATATGTGAATTCTTTATATATTTTAGATATTAGCATCTTGTTGAATATGCAGTTTGCAAATATTTTCTCCCATTCCAATAGCTGTCTTTTCCCTACATCGGTGGTTTCTTTTTCTGTACAGATGCTTTTAAATTTGTCGTAGTCTGACTCGTTGCTGGTGTTTTAGGAATGATTTCCAAAATATCATTACCAAAATCCATGTCAAAGAGCTTTCTTGCTATGTTTTCTACTAGAAGTCTCATGGTTTCAGGGCTTACATTTAAGTCTTTAATTTATTTTGAGTTAATTTTTGTGAATGATGTAAGATAAGGGTCAAGTTTCTTCCTTTTAAATGTGAATAACCAGTTTCTCAATAACATTTATTGAAGAGACCAACTTTTCTCTATTGATTATTCTTGGCTCCCCTGTTAAAATACTAGCTGGCTATATAATTATGGCCTCTTAAGGTATAGTCTTAGAATTAGCACTGTTGTTACTTCTATTGCATTGCATTAAAGGCCATCCCAGCATCACTGTAGGAGGAGATACACAAGTGAATGAGTGCCAGAAGTTGTGCTTCATTGGGGACCATTTTTAGAGGCTAATTGCTGGCCTCAAATGATCCATATCCCCCACACATACAAAACATCCTTTCCTCCAACCCAAAAACCTCAAATCTGATTCTATTAAAGCATCAGGCTCAGACTTAGAGTCCAGAATTTCATCATTAAAATAAGGTGTAGTTACAGATAAAACTCCACAAAATCTGAAGAACTATGAATCAAGGATATAAGTTATGTGTCCCTCACATACCCAACATAAAATGGTGCAACAGGGATAATAGTCCCACAGTAGACATTCCCATTAAAAAGGCTGGGGGTTGGGAGGCACATAACATTTACCGAGCACTAATAATTTTGAGATCCATCTGGGCACATGTCATCAATTCATTGTTCTGGTTGCAGAAATGTATGTCGATTAGATACCAGTTCAACTCTGTGGGAGTAGTTTCCTTCAGTTCTTACCTCTATTATCTGGACACCTGGATCAGTCTTTCTAGTTATGTCCTTCTTTCCATAAAAAATGGCCTATAGTTACAGTTGAGAAGCTTTTTACCTTCTTTCTTCCTATAAGAAGTTGGGAACCCAAACTATTTCTGTTTCTTTCAGTCAAGCCCATATAATTCTTTTAAAAACTTCGTTGTCTTCCTGTATATCAGATTATAAATTTGCTTTGTGAAGTAGAACCATAAATCTCTGAAATAGGCCTCTTTCATCTTTAGGCTTAGAGTCTGAATGCTATGAGACAGTATCCTTAAGTGTCTGTGAAAAGCTGTCTTTTCTAGTTGAGAGAGTCTATTAGGCATGAACTCAAATTTTTAAGAGTTTTAATAACTTTGCTCCAACCTTTATCTTAAGACTATGTTTTATTGGAATTGCTCTGGATTTGTTTTTAGTCTGAAGGCATTTCTTACTTTGAGAGTGTGTCTGGTGGGCAACCAGGAATGAGAAACATTAGCATGTCTTGGGTTGGTAATATTTTTTCTAGACTTTGCTTGAAAACTGAACAGTTCCTTCTTTGGTTCATTTCTATTAGTACTTTTTAAGTATAAAACTAAAACACACACACACACACACACACACACACACACACAACAAAGAAATACATTCAGTATTCTTTCTGGTATTCTCTTTAGTCAAATAGGTAAGTTTATTTATTTCCTATTTTTCATGTTAGTGCAAGAGATGATGTCAAATTTCCACTATAACACAAAAAGCCTTTCTTCATCCTCCAATAATAATGCTGCCCTTTTCCTTCCAGACTTTACTAACAATCTCCTATAGGGCTTTCTAGCTTCTGCTTGCTGCCCAGTTCCAAAGCCAATGCTATATATTTTAGGTTCTTGTTACAGCAGGACCCACTTCCATATATCAATTTTTTTTTTATTGCTATGTGACAAACATCCCAAATATTGGTGACTTAAAACAACAGTTGATATCTCTCATTTTTCTGTGGGTTAGTTGTGCTCAGCCAGGAAATTCTTCTGTGGTCATGTTTTAGTTTCTCGAGTGCTTGTAATCAGGTGGTATCTGGGGGTGGCCTCATCTGGAATTTTGATTGGGAGATTGGGATAACTGCCTCTAAGAAGTTGGGGAGCCTGTTTTTTTCAGTGTGTAGTCTCTTCTCACAGAACCTCTCCTCATGTTATCTAGACATGGGCATTCTAATAAAATAGCCAGAATTCCTACATGGAGACTCGTGGCTCACCAAAGTAGAAGCTGCCAAGTCTTCTTAAGGTGTAGGCTCAGACTGGCATAAGGTAACTTCTGACACATTACATTAGTTAAAGCAAGTCAAAGACCAGTTCAGATTCATTATGGGGAGGGAGTATACAGGCTTTGAATACCAAGAAACAGTTTTTGTTGAGGGCAGTCTTTCAAGACGAGCTATCACACATGCTGTGATTTAAGTCACTGAAAGGTTACTCTGATTGCTGCAGAGAGAATGAACTGTGGGGGACACTATCGAAGTAGTGTAGATGAGAAATAATTGTGGCTTGTTACACAAAAGAGGTAATGGAGATGGAGAGTATTAAACTGTTCAGGATCTATTTGGAGATAGATTTGGAAGGCTTTATTGATGCATTGGTTGTGAGATAAAAATAATAGGGAGAAATCAGAGGATAATTTTTTTTTTTTTTTTTTAAGGATATGCCACAGCATGGAATATGGCGCCATTTACTGAAGTAGGTTAGACTGGGATTGAAAAAGTTTTGAGGCATTGACAACCCAGTAGTTCTGTTTTTCATTTGTTAAGTTTGAGAGACAGATCAGACATCTAAGTAAAGATTTTAAGTGAAGAGTTCAATGCACAAATCTAAATGTAGAAATTCAGGGCTAGATATGTATATTTCATAATCATCAGCTATACATGATATTTAAAACCACGGGATCTGGATGAAATCACTAGGAAGAAGTAGAGGTGAAGAAGAGAAAAGGGACAGGACTGAGTCTAGGAAACTCCAACATTTCAAGGTCAGGAGAAAGAAAAGGAGCCAGCAAGAAGATTGAGAAGCTTAGAGTGAGTTATGATGATGGTCAAAAGACCAAGAGAAGAAACTGTTTCAATATGGAGGGATGAGATAACTATTTTAAATTCCCCTGAGAAGTCTGTAAGATGAAGATAGAGAGATGTCCATTGAAGTCTTTAGTGACTACCTCATTTCATACTAACAAGTAATTCATTAATATAAATTATTTTTATACATTTATTTTGTGCTGATTTTAATTGTCTTTCTCCCCGCCCCCCCCCCCCCCATTGGATTGTAAGCTCCAGAAGAGACTTTTGTCTGTTTGGTTTATTGTTGTATCCAGCACCTAAAATTTTACCTGGCACATGATATGTGCCACTCATTCATTTAATCACTCAACAATCCTAGGAATTTAAGTTAATTATCCTCATTTTACAGAAAAGGACACTTGAAGATCAGAAATGTTAGATTCACACAGGAAATAAATTGGGTAATCATGTTTCAAATCCAGATATCTGAATCTGAAGTCTTCCATTATTTTAACTAAATCATTTGTCAACTACTAGGAATGTGCCGTTATATGATCAAAGGTTAACCAGGAATATTTTAGTGGTTAACTGTTGGGTATATTTTAAAAAGGCATTATAATAGTAATTGCTGTTTGATTAAGTTTGTGATTAGAATAATAAAATCTGTATTTGCTTCTGTGGAAGTACTTTCTATCTTAAAATGCTACTCTTCAAAATAAAATTAATATTCATATTTGTTTAATTTGCATATGATTTGCATGTTGAGCTATTCATTTTGCACTTCAAGTAACAGGAAAAGCATTCACATAAGTAATACATTAAATGATATAACCAAAACAGTCTTTTAAACATATGTGCTACAAAACAACACATAATTTGACCTGTTATGTGTATCTTTTTAAATGCCTGATTTTAAAATCTGTATGTATGGCATTCAAGATACTTTACTCAAAATGACTATAATGTTACTTGATTTGCTTTGTTGCCTTTGACTGCCAATTAATTTATCCATTCTTGAGACCTAGAAGCAGGATAGTATATAAGGGAAGATGTTAACTAGAAGCCAACAGAAAAATGAAAATGAGGGAAGAGAAAGAAAGAAAGAGGCAGCAGAGAGTTGAGGAGGATAAGGAGAAAACAGGGAGGAGACCTGAAGGAAGTGAGGAAGGGATTGAGAAGGTCCTGAGAGATTCTAGAACACGGAGAAGAGCCCTTCCTTCCCATGCACCTGAGATCACCAGTATAAACCCAAACTGGTATATGCATTTTGTATATATACTATGCTATGCTAGATGCTGTGCCAGCCACTTTACATGTATTATCTTCATGTATCCTTTATCCTCACTCAAGATACCTGCAAATTTATATATGCACTTGGGTCTTCCCATCGTGCAGATGAATAATGATGATGATAATGGTAGTGGCTAAAATGTATTTAATGTACTTAGTATCCATGAGGGATTATGTTCATTACATCCAATTCAATGCTATTGGTACTTTTAGATACATAGATGGAAAAACTGAGTCATGAACATTTTCTAAGATAAGACATTGAGTGAATGGTGGAATGAGAATCTTCAGACAGATCTGATTCCAAATTTCTGTTCTTACCATCAAGTTACACATAATTGATAAGATGTACTTGCTTGCATTTCTCAGAGCCCTGCCGCTTACATACTTGGCCAACTTCATAATACTGAGACCGGGAATCTAGTAAGATGAATAGGAAGAGGAAGAGATGATATGGTACACTGTAAATTTGTGGTACACTGTGTAAATTTGTATAATCATTTCAGAATATAGTAGGTGAAAATAGCCATAAAGATGTTCAAGCCCCATTAACCCTGGAATATCATTTGTAGAAATTTATCTTTAGGAAATAATTTAACATAAGAAGAAAGCGATAAGAACAAAATTGTCCATGTAGCAATATTTATTAAAACATTATCTATAACAGTAAAAATTAGAAACCTCTAGAGGAATGGTTACATAAATTATATTGCATCAAATGATTTTCTTAGAAATAGTGAAGATTAAAACCAGGAAGTGTTATTGTTAAACAATGGTAAATGAAAAATAAAAATGATATATACACTTTGGTTATACTGTAAGATAATATGCATATTGAATAAACCTAAAAAGGGATGCAGAAAAATGGAAGTATCTTGTGATGTGATAGTATTAAAAAGACAGTGTTTCTAAAAATTTGAATTTTGTTTAAAATATATATATATGTATTTGTTCATAAAATAAATATTTATGAGATGCATACAATTTACCAGATACTGTTCTAGATACAACAAATACCTCAATGAACAAAACAGGCAAAAATTTGAAAACTTACGCATAATGTTGTCAGTGTACTTTGTAAATTTTTTAGAGTACTTTTACATTCAAATTACCATTTGATTTTTCAATCTAAAAATTTTAAATTAAGCAATATTGGAAATGTACAGAGGAACATGGAAAACAACACAATATTCATCCACGTACTTAGGATATGGTGCTAACAGATGATACGACTTTATTTTCCTTTCCAACCCCTCTGGGAAACAAAACAGGCTCAGCAAAAGCTGAATCCCCTCATCCCTTTCACCTTCTTTTCTCTCCATAGGTAATCCTACTCTTAATGTGATTATGTATCATACCAATCCATGCCTTTATATACGTATATATGTATATGGTTATATAAATAATATGTGATACTATTTTGTGGGTTTTAAAAGTTTGCAGAAATGGTATCGTGTGGTGTTTATCTTTATGTGGTCATTTTTATTTCACTCATTTTTACCACTACCTAGTATTACAATGAATGATTGAACAGTTTATTTATCCATCTCCCTCTCCACTGATAGTTTCCAATTTTTTGCTACTATAAACAATTCTGCAGGGAACATTCTTATGTGCATGGCCTCGTGCAATTGTGCCAGAGTTCCTACAATTTATGTGTAAAAGCTAAATTATTGGGTGGTGGATGTATCCATCTTCAGGTTTAAAGCATGTTGCCAGGATGCCTCCCCAAGCAGCTATAACATTGGACACTCCCAAACGCAATGTCTGTATCTCCACGTCCTCACCAATACTTAGATGATTTTTGCCTGTTTGATACGTGTGACAGGGCATTCTCCTTTCTATTTCAATCATTTAATCTGTCTTGGGCGTGGCACAAAATACAGTTTCTACTCCCAAGTCCAATATGAGTCATTGGTGAAGGAGGTTTTTCCTAGGCAGACAGACAGAAGGCCTCGTCCTGGGACATAGAAATAAACAATGGAGAGCACTTTTAAAGAGGCTTATTATTGACAGGAAATTTAGTGGAGACTTACACCATGGTAATTTGAGGTATGGGTATTCTAACGTGTACCTGTTGAGGGTATGGGTTTCTGTTTCGTAATAGGAGCTTAGTTAATGTCTTTCCTTTCCTTTCCTAGTTAAAAGAGTAATACCCTAAACAACTTCTTCTTAGCTTGTGTGTGTAAATGTCCTTGGGTCAGTGGCCTCCAACTTATTGTGCATCAGAATAAGCTAGAGGGTTTGTTGAGGTACACGCTGCTGATTCAGTTTCTGATTCAGCAGATCTGGTGTGGGGCCTGGGAGTTCACGTTTCTTACAAGTCCTCATGTGATGTTGCTTTTGCTCCTGGTCTGGGAACCATACTTTACAAACCATTATTCCACATGTATCAGCAAAAATGTTGTCGCTGCTGCGTGGGGGCAGGAGGATGAATGTTGTCAGGGTTACACTGATTATGCCATTAATCAATTCACTGATATTCCTTTCAATTTAATATTGGGGCTCCCCTGAATGCCCTATGCTTTATTTAGGTGACAATTTCTGTAGTAGTGGAACAGCGCTCTACCTTCCTGCTTCACCCAGCACATTTGTCTGATGATTCATGAAATTACAAAAGGATTAAACTTTTTTGCTTCTTTCTGCCTGTCTGACTTTGATTCCAAATGAGCTAAAATAAGCAGGTCGAGATTTAGGGCAGTTTTCACCGATAGGGAGCTGCTTGGTACTGGGAGCCATCTAGGGGAACGGGCAGGGGTTGCAAAGCCTTTTTTACTTTTTTTTGTGGTATAGTTTATATACAAGATTATATAAACTATAAAATATTATAATTTGATATCTGTAGTCACTACATCCTGTTTACCACTATAAGTCTAGTTATTATCCATCACCATAGAATTGATCCCCTTCACCTCTTTTTCGTTTTTCCCCCAACACCCTTCAGTCTATTCCCTGTATCCATGTTTGTTTTTGTTTTCATTTTTTTTTTAGATTATATATTACATATATATCATCTTTATCCATTTCTCCATCCTGTTTTAATTTAAAGTTACCCACCTTGCTCCCCTTTTCACCATTTTACCTTTTTATTAATGTCTTCAAACTCATATATTCAGTGATATTCTTTCTTTGAATTATTGTCTAGGATTGTTCTCCACTTAAATTCAGGAACTTCAAGATTATGCAAAATGGGAGCAAGGTGAAATTCTGAGGATCTGCCCACTTTAGCACATTCAAATTTTAGACAATTTTTTTCCTATGCTTTTTATTTAAAATTTTTTTAATTTATAAAAATATAGTTTATAAATATTAATGTATGCAGAAAATGTATTTATAAGACTATATTTGGTAGGAAGTGTATTTTTTATGGATACTAGGTATAAGTTATTAATTTGGAAGTTCTGTATAGGTCACTCTTCAGATAAAGTTATACAGGTTTTTAACAACAGAAGTAAAATCAGTGTTATGGATGAGAACTTTTAAAAGGTAGTTTCTTAGCAAACTTTCAAGTATATAATACGGTGTTGTTAACTACAGTCAACATTCTGTGTATTATATCCCCAGAATTTTTTTATCTTATAAGTGGAAGTCTGTACCTTCTGCCTTTCATCCATGGTTACCACTCTCCACCCCATACCACTGGCAGCCACCAATCTGTTTGTTCTTTCTATGAGTTTGTTTTTTTTTTTTATTCCATGTATAAAGGAGATTATACGGCTTTTGTCTTTCTCTGTCTGATTTATTTCACTTAGGATAATGCCTTCAAGGTTTATTCATGTTGTTGCAAATGGCAGGATTCCCTTCTTTTTTATGACTAAATAATATTCTGTTGTGTGTATGTGTGTAATATATATATATATTTGCACACACATATATACACACATACACACCACCTTTATTCATTCATTCATTCATTCATTCATTCATTGTCAGGCACTGAGTTTGTTTTTATGTCTTGGCTATTATTGTAAATAATACAACAATGAATATAAGGATGCGTATGTCTTTTCTATTTAGTGCTTTTGGGTTTTCTTTCTTTTTTTTTTTTGGCTAGATACCCAGAAATTAAATTGCTGGATCATATGCTAATTCTATTTTTAATTTTTAAAGGAATTTCCATACTGTTTTCCATAGTGACTGTATCAATTTACATTCCCACCAATAGTGCACAATGGTTCCTTTTTCTTCATACTTTCACCAACAATTGTTATTTCATATCTTTTTGATGATAGCCATTCTAACAGGTGCGAAGAAATATCTCACTTTCAATTTGCTTTGTATCTTTCTTATTTTTGAATGACCTCAGATAAAGATAATAATCCCTAACACAGAGCAAGTATTAAAGAAATTAATGGGGAAAAAAAAATAAGGAATGTTAGAGTAGAACAATGAAAAGACAGGGGCTTTGAAGTTCATCAGATATTGTTTTGTTATTTTTAATTTACTTATTCTTATTTATTTTTTAATCTCCCTCCCCCATAATTCCCCACCCCCCCCCCCCCCGCACTTCTACCCCTGACCTATGGATGTCACCGTTTCCCCTTAAGGACTGGATCTCTGAAGGTGGGGCGATTTTTCCCACAGGCTTGGCCATGTGCACCTGGGGCTGCCAATGCGGCCAGGGCCAGGGCCTGACACCACCCCCCCTCCTCTGGCACCGGTACCCCACCCTCGGCCTAACCCCCCGCCTCCCCTCCGCCCCCTGTCTCCTGTCCCCCAGTATTGTCTGTGGTGTCACCTGGGACACCAGGACCTTAGGCGTGTAAAGCAGCCGTGCTAACCACTAAACTATAGAGCCACCCCATCAGATATTATTTTAAATCCTGCTTTTACTCTCTGTGTGTCCTTGGACAGTTTTCTTAATTTTTCTGAACCTTAGTTTTCTTTATTAAAAAGACCCTGGATCATATTCTCTGTTTGAGGTGATTGTGGTGGAATTTAAATGACACACAATGACTGGCACATTGGCACTCAAGTAATGTTGGTTCCCCCCACTCTAGCCCCACCAGTTTCTTAACAAAAAAAATATAGTATTAAAGTGATTGGTAAATTTATGACTAATGTGACCTGAACCTTCAGACACCCTCATGTAATTATTAATTGCCGATCCCCTTGTAGGAATTCTATAAAAACCAACCACATTTTACAGAGATTATGAGGAACTGAGCTTAAAGATTCTGAGTAACTGCCTCAGGGTAAGTCAGTGAAGCAAAAACCAAGAGCTGCATTTCTGAGTTGAGAGTTTTGCTTTCCTGCCTTCTTTCTTCTAAGGCTTTGCAGCCAAACTATTTTAGCAGTAAAAATGATTTGTGGGCCTAGAAACATTTAAGTTTGTTTGAGTTTTTTAAATTCAATTTTATAGTTCCACTATAAATGGAAGAAGAGGTAATCAGACATCAATGTACATCAGCCTTTACTATGACTTATGTAATCACCTTTTATCATATCTGAATTCATTGACTATATAGCATTAAAAATATATTCAATGTAATAGCCTTTGAAATAGATAGCTGCTTCCTGGACAAGCTTTGGAAAACTATATGTACCAGTACAAATCGTTACATATTAACACTAACAGCAATAATAGAAGTAGTATTTATTGTATAACTCCCTGGCGTGGGTTTTTGTGCTAAGGTCTTTATATGCTTTATACAAATTATTCCCCAATTACATACATCCCTCTGGGGAAAAAAAGTTATTATTTTACCCATTTTATACATGAGGAACTAACTATAGCTTTAGAAAGTCTAAATAAATTATGTACATTCATACCTGTTAAAAAGCCAATTCAGAAATATTAGAATGTGGTCTGTCTACCTCCAGAGTTGAAATTCTGACTACTAACCCTTTAAATATTTATTGTCATCTATATGGTTGGGGCCATGAGCAGTTACCAAAACAAAAGGATCCCCACTCTCTGGGAGCTGAAATCTAGCCCAGAGTGAGTAAAAGACAAAATTTCCTAAGTAATGTTCCATGGAACAAGGATATCTTCAGAGTTTTTATTTTTAAATGGAAAAGCAATCCAAACTCTAATAAGTTTAGGAAACTCTGCAAGTTGTATCCCTGTCATAGAGATGCATATTACATATTAGTGTAGTACAGTCAATGAAAAGTCCCACTATGTAAAATATTAGCATTTTCCAAAATTATTTATTTAATGACAAATGTTTTTATTTCAAATTATTTCTATTAATCCCCTCCAGGATACCAGTATTCCATGGAGCATAGTTTATATATTCTTTAATATATAATCCCTTTGTTTTCTTCCGAGAAAAGACTATAATCCTTGGCTTTTAGGTTTTCCTAGAACTCTAACCTCTTAGCGTGTGCGTTACAGCAGCTCGCCTATGAGTTTACAGTCTCTATTTATTCCTCCAAAACAATGCTTGTCATGCACCTCATGATTAACAAGGCTCCATGCTCATCCTATCACCCTGCCTCTTTTCTCTTCATAGCTATCTTTCTTGAAAGTGCAGCTGTCTCCAGTGCTTCACCATCCATTTTTTCCACAGTGTGCTCATTTCTGCCTTACATCTACCAGATCCAGCTCTGTAGTAGGACTTGAAAAGGGAGAAGTGGTGAGGGGTTACAGAGGTCGAACAGGCAAAAAAACAATTCAAGGCATTGAGAGTATTTGGGATAAGAATTGGAGGGAGAAAAGCTGTTTACCTTGAAGATTGTGAACAAATAGGAGAAAAGGCAGAAGCTTTACATGGATGGATGTGACTAGATCTCTCGGGGTATAGGTTGGGAAGTGAGCCGTGGTGGGCAGTTAACCTTTTTCTTTGTTTAGCTTTCTGGTGTTATCTAAGAATAGATTTAGCGTTAAAACTTTTAGTTTGGAAAAACTAAGGGGGATCCTTTGTTTTCCTTATCACAGCCAATCAAACATCTAGTGATCTGTTATTTTTGAAGTAAAAACTACTATTCAAAATGGCGTACTAGAATAATTCCACTGTCCTCTATTAAGGCCTCCCTAAAATTCTGGATTTTAGAAATATCTAATGCAAGCCCTTTCCAGAGAAGTATATTTATTATTTTCTTCAAAAACATATGAACCCCTCAACTCGCATGTATTCTATTTTATAAATAATATAAAATGCTAAATCAGCACATGGTGGGGACGAAATAGAAGTTTGCCCCTTTCCCTTTACATTCAACTTCACAAATAAATACATAACTCTTTGCATGCTGTCATTCAGAAGTCCACAGCTATTTGAAAAGTCCAGAAAAGCCATTCGGCTTCAGGAAGAACCTGAAGTTTGTTCTGTGTGAAAAGCAACTGCCTTTATTGCCTTTAAGATGGACTTTAACTCAGGAGCTCACAGCATTTACTGCTTCTGGACTTGACCTTACCTTCCATTATCTTAGTTTGATTTCATAACAAGCCACTAAGGTAAGAATACTTAGTCCTTTCTAAAAATGTGGAGAGTGAGCCTCAGAGAAGCTAAGAAACGTACTAAGGAGGTTGCTGTCGATGTGCAAACCCTCTGTGCTAAAAGTCAGTATCCAATAGGATGTGTGTAAAGTAGAGCCCCTGGCATGTGGTAAGGGCGAGATGAATGCTGGTTTCCATTAAATTTTATTTCATTTATGTCTTATGAGCGCTAAATAACTATCTCACTGAAGCAAAGTTTAGACATTGAACTGGTACCGGCTTTTGGCCACCTCTGCCCACTGACATGAATTCATGAGCTCAGTAATCTCAGTGGCTTCAACTTGCTGGGAAAGAGCAGGGGTGAGTTAGGGGACACTCTCCAGCATAGAAGATAATCAGTCACAGATTCTTTGTTTTTACTCTATACTCACTAAATAAGAGAAGGCTTTGCATTACTTTCTCTCAAAGTGTCGGTTCAATGAGAGCAAATTTATAAAATTCTTCTATAATTCCTTTTGAAAAAAGTAATTTTTGCTCATTAAAAAGCACAGTCCAATGTTCCAATTAAGCAAATATATGACTTATATTCACGGAAAGTTCTCGTGTTTCATCTTTAGATGCTATGTGTTGGCGCAGATGATGCTTTGGAATATAGACAGCGAAAGCGGGCAGAAGTTGCTGAGCAAAATTGCTATTAGCAGTTTAATCACTTGTGTTAAATGCCATGGATATAATCCAAGTGGGGAAATTTGCTTTCTGGAGTGCTTGACTTCAGCAGTTTAGTAAGCTTAAGACATTTTGTCTCAGCAGAGTATTTGGGTTTCAATCTTAAGTCTGTAAATAATATAAATAAATAATACAATCAAGTACAATGACTCATAAGTAGAATCGGAGGGTGTATTTCACTGATCCCACAATGTGTGATTACTTATTTAAATTGCTTTTCAGGCCTAACAATTATGGTATTATCCACTGGTTGAATAAAAAATTGTTCAGTTTTATTATGTTTGTTCTGCTTTATTTTGCTAGAATCATGAACCACCATTCTCTATACCCTGCCTCACTTTGTCCCTGGAGTTGTTTCTCTTTTATGTTGTGGTTAAATTTATAAGAATTTGGAAGAACAGAGAGGCCACTCCTAGACTTCTGGAAGGATTAGACTTTTGTTTATCCTACTTTAAGGGTATTTATTTTTACGATCTGTAAAATAAACTTTAAACCAGAAGACCAAAAAGATTCAGTGCTTCAGGATAAAAATCAATCTTACAGAACTTAAGCGTCTCATGTAGTCCATCGTTTGGTATTAGACTGGTGCTGACAAGACGTTTAAGTGTCAGATACAGACAAATTTATTCAATTTGACTTCTCCCTCTGTGTTGTCCATGTTCTTGTTTTTAATAAAGGTTGTAACTGTGATATTAAAACAGACCAAAAGGAAGGAAGAAGGCAGGAGAAAGGAAGAAGGAAGGAGGAAGGAGGAAGGAAGGAGGAAGGAGGAAGGAAGGAGGAAGGAGGAAGAAAGGAGGAAGGGCTTACCCAGAATTCTCCTTTATGCATGGGATAGGATAGGGATGGCAAATACATGACATGTGTTGTCATTACTTCTGTGCCCATGGCGGGTATTGTTCAATCGAGATACTTTTTTCCCAACAGTTCTTGGGAATTTGAATGGTGCCTGGCATTTAAGAGGTACTTAATTAATTGTTGGATGAGCTTGTGGTGTGTTTCCTGAACTTAATTGCAAACTCTCTGAGAGCAAGCAGTCACTATCTCTGCTTCATTAGGTACAGCACATCCAATGAAACTGCATTCACAATGGTTAAATATTTAAACAGTTAAACCCTTAGAGAAAACTTAATTGCACATGGTGTTTGTCTTTCATTTAGATACTGGAGGAGGGTGGATTATTAAACAAGGTGGTAAAGGCAGCTAGACATGCAGAGTATAGATGTTTACTAGGCAGTGTTGAGTAAGTAGAACAGTGAAGTGTTACAGACCCAATGCAGGGTCAGGAAGTGTCATTTTTACTCTCTTCATTTCTTTAATACTTCATGTAAAGTGAAAACACAGGTTTTGGAGCGAGTTTAAACTTATGATTTTTTTTTCTACTTACTTGCCATATGATCTTGAATGAGACTTTAAATTGTTATATACCTCCTTACCTAGTTTGCAAAGATATAAAGAAAATGATAATTATCTCAGCTTATTTTTTGAGGGAAATCAAATGATGCAACACATTCTTGTCTGTTTTTCATTCTTCACGAAGGCTTTGGAGGAGGGGATGAGTAGATCAGCCACAGCTATTAGAAACAGGAAGCATATAAATAATATAAAATGGAAATATACCTGTGCCCCAAACTTGTCTCATCTCTGGCTTGTCCTTTTTAAATGATCTACTCTGCCTTTATGTCTCCTTGATCTGTCACTCTCTATAGAGTTGAAAGCAAACATGGACATCTGTGTTGCCTTGGTATTCAGAAACATCAGAATTCTGCATCTGCATTTGGAAATACATTCTCAAAGAAAGAACAGTTTTCTGAGGAAATATGTTGCCTCATCTTCCTTTTTGGGTTCTTTAAAATGTACTATGAACTACTTCCTTTTTAAATATTGCGGAAGGAGGCAGTGAGGGGAGGATGAGAGAGAGAGAGAGAGAGAGAGAGAGAGAAGAGAAGAGAAGAGAAGAGAAGAGAAGAGAAGAGAAGAGAAGAGAAGAGAAGAGAAGAGAAGAGAAGAGAAGAGAAGAGAAGAGAAGAGAGAGAGAGACTATTTCTTTTGATTAATGGTATGAATTTCAATAGCTCAAGGACTATTAAATCATTCATTTTTGGGGATTGGGAAATACTGAAAGTTTTATCCATAGCTATATTGATATTTGTTGAAAATGTTCTTGTATTTCAATGAGAGGTTTGTTTTTAAGTAAAGCCAGGGTAAAGTTATTTTATAAATTGAAAAGCAAGGGTGTTCTAAGGAAAGTTCTGTTGGTTTTCACCAGGAGTCTAGATATGAGCTAATTAATATGCTTAGTACCAAGTTCCTATCATTTTTACAGTTATACAGACTATAGTCAGAGCATCCCTGCATTTGAGTCATACCAGCTTCTTACTCCTGACCAGGTTAATGCTACAAGTACAAAGGGTGAATGCAAATACTTTGAATATTGGAATCACTTGGGACTTGTGTGGGAAGGCTTTTGTTTCACCTGATTTCACAAGGTAAAAGAGTTCACATCTCAGCTGGAAGATAAATTAAGCAAACACCATTTTTCACTCTTTTCTTTCTCACTTTCAGACCTATTTCATTTTAGATTGGCTTCTGCCTATTCCTTTGAGTTCCTCCACCTGCCAAACAAAAAGTAGATGAGACCAACTGTTAAAATTTTATTTAGGTGGTATGGGAATGCTATACCTTTGAAAAGACAGAGAGTCCCTGCATTTTCAATCTATGTATTTCACAGTTAAGCTTCACTCTTGTTCGCCTCCTCATCCTGGGGTGAGGAATAGTGATATACATGAAAAGAAGCAGTGGTTAAGAAATCTGTAGTGAGACAGACCTGGCTTCGAATGTAGCTTCTGCTACTTCCTAGTCATGTAAACTTGGACTTTTGGTCTCTGAGTCATATGTGTGTGTGTGTGTGTGTGTGTGTGTGTGTGTGTGTGTGTGTGGCAGCATCGGTATATGGGGACTGCCCTACCATTTGCGTGCGCTCTCTCTTTCGCTCTCTCTCTATACACACACACACACACGTACACTCACACACACACAATACCTAATATATAAAAAGTACTCAATATATGGTAGTGATGAATATTTGATATTTGCACATTATATATAATGTCATAAGCTTTGCACTGATGACGTCTGTGATTAACCAATGCCATTGTAAGCTTCTTTAATGCAGTATTGATAATAGCCTCAAATCCTTTCTTTGGACTTATTAAAAATATATTCTGATTCTTAACATAGACCTGAGCTAGGATATTCTATTTATTTGTAAACATATGTCTCAAGTTTTAGTATAGAAAATGGGTCACTTTTACCATAAATTATAAAGACATACAATGTCTTATATCACTTTTGATTTAACTAACACTTTTTGAGGGCCTTACTTGTACTAAGTGCATTATAAATGATACGCCTTCATCCTCAACAACCTCTCTGGAAGGAAGAATGATTATTAACTTTGGGGCTGAAGAGAAAACTGGGGTTCGGAGAGGTTAAATAATGACCTAGGCCAATTGGGCTTAAGGAGCCTCAACAGGATTAAAACATAGGCCTGTTTAACTGCTAAACTCATGGTCTTTCCAAAATACCATGCTGCCTCTCCATATCTAAAAATAACGTAAAGGTGACTTTACAGTTCATGATTGTTTCCATCTGCACATATAGAGTTATCCTAACTTGTAATGGGTTATGTAAACAAAATACATTGCTTGTTTATATTACATGTCCATTATAGATTATGATTCTGGGACCCAGGCTGAAGGAACAGCCACTATGTTACAATATGAATGTCTTAAGGCAGTGAGAAAAAGAGCAAAGATGAGACTGTATTTGAGTCTTAAATCTCTCAGTCAGAGGTGGTTTATGTCACTTCTGCCCACAATATGTTTGTCTAAAACAAACCACATGGCCAGGCCCAGTGTGGGTAAGGTAGGGAAATACATTCTTCACACAGGGAGGACGGTAATTATTTGGGGATAACAGTAAATCTACCATAACATTACATGTGCTCTACTTGTTCTCCTTGTCTAATTTTATTTCACTCAGGCTTATATAAAAATGCGTTTGTATCCCCTGAAGTGCACACTACTGATGGTGGTAGGACAGTCTGTGGAGTGCTCAGTCGAAGACTCAGCTAGAGACTCGCCATTGATTCGGCATGTCCAAGACACTATTGTATTACTGGGAATCGATACTATGGCCTTTGTGTTGGCAGCATCAGTATATGGGCACCGTCATACCATTTGCTAAGTTCACTTTTTCACTGAATCTAAGCCATCTATCAGCACACCAACACAGAGCAGTGTGATAAATGATGATTTTACACCTTTACAGTAGCCAATGGAGCTCAAATTACGTTTTGGAGATGATGTACTTAGAATTGTATTTATATTCTCAACCGAGCTAATAGTACGAGCATGATTTTATTGTGTCTTAGCTTTGGCACCTTCACATTTTTATTTCCCCTCACTGATTCCATCATAGAGAACTCCTTTGGCTTCATCAATAGAATAAATATGAGAAGATCAATAATAGGAAGATAAGCATAGAAGTTAACTGGAGAGTAAAATTAGAGAAAAATCTTTGCTATGATTTTTCTTTAAATGCTCTTTTTTTTCATCATTACTTACTGCTATTTCTCCCTCTAAAATGGAAACTTAAGTTCATTTTTTTAGCTGTCTCATGAAATATTCTAGTCCTGGTCTTCAACAGTTCAAAACTCAACACTATAAAAGCCTCATAGCTTGTCTTCCTGCCTCTAGTAGCCTCCTCAGTCCTTAGTCATGATTGGTGTCAGAAAACACTAGATCATTTTAAGAACCGAAGGTACAGAATGCTGCACAGACCATGTAGATATAAAATCTTGGCAGCTTTAGTAAGAGTCCCATACCCATCTGTCTTACCTGATGACACCTGATGACAGCTCTCTGACTTCTGTCTCTCCTGTTTCTGCCTATCCAAGCCTTTTAGCTTTCTGTCACCTTTAGCTTTCTGTCCTGGCATGGCAACTGGGTGTTCAGTTTTGCAAACTTCCTCTACCCTCACATCAAAACTTGCCTATGAGTCTTTTCTTTATTTCAGTTTTAAATTCTGAAGTAGTAAGGCATACAAGAACATATATGTGACATATATCTGGATTACAAAGCATAACAATAACACAAAAACCTACAAACCCACCAACCAAAAGAAGAAATTGGCTCTTAGTCTTTGCTTTCCAGTCTTCTCCCAGTCTCCAAAGTTTTTTCTTCTGGCCTGTCCTTTTTTTTTTTTTTTTTTTTTTAATAATTTGCACTCAGTTCTAGCCTGGACTGTCATCCCTCCAGCCCTGCTGTCAAATTCCCCTGTTCCTTCAACCTTGCCTTTTGTCTCCTGTCTTGGCATGTTCCTCTTTTTAACCCTAAGATGGGGATTACATCTACTATATCCAGACTGCTCTTCTGAGAACGCTACTTTGATCAGTCGATACCACCCTTCTAAATTCAAAACCTAACATTGTTTCTCTATTTCCTATTGAGTCAGGTCTGTTTTAAACACTCTCTCTGTTTTAGATATCTCCATGAAATTACATCTGAAATATATACAATTCTTAGTTTTTCTTAGCTGTTTTCTTGGCTGACTTTCAGTAGAGGTGAGTTTGCATTCTTTCCTATCTAGTTCATCTTTTCTTTCACCCCACTAACTCTGTCATGCTCCCTCTAACATGGTGTGATAAGAGAAACAGAGACTTCAACACAGGAAAAATTTGGCTTTGAATCTTGACCCTATCACTTACTAATTATGTCACTTTGGTAAATTTATATATCACTCAGCATTTATATAATCACTCCTATTTTCTTACCTGTCAATGGGGTTATTAATACTTTACAGGATTATTGAGAGATTAACCAAATGGGTTCCCTAAAGGATGTGGGTATTGTAAATAGTCAACAAAATGAGTTTTCTCAATACTCTTCCATCCACTCCTACAGAAAAACTTGGTTAGAATGTCTTTCTATTTTCATTCTTCATTAAATATTCAGGATAAGATTTCATACAGAAAAGGAGAATTAGTGAAAGGGTTTGAATAGGACACTGGAAATATAGATATTGTGGGTTTTTTTTTTTTTTTTTTTGGTGGGGGAAGGTCACTCTGTCTGCTTTATGGAGGAGGGACCGAAGGAAACTGAGACTGAAGGCAGCTGCAGAAGTAGTCCTGATCAGAGGACATCGCACCTTAAACCATGGCAGTAACAGTGGCAGTGTGCCTCTGCAATTCATTTCTCTGCCATGTCATGCACAGCTGAGTATAGCACTGTCCCTGGGCTCCTTCCTGGGGCCCAAATTAGAACTGGACTAACTAACTCAAGCATAAATATTAACATCAACAAAGGTAAAGAGGTTATGACTTGGGAGAAACAGTAATTATCAAACCGAAGCATTAAAGGACAATTTCAAGAGAAAATTGAGATTATTTGTTTAGGGATAACAGCACAGGCTGCAGCACAGACAGGAATGAGTTTGTATTTTTGCCTCCAAGCATCTCCTAATTCATCTCTTATTCTTTAATAAGGCTAAGGATGCAGAATGAATTCTGAAAGTCAATTATCTGAGCGTGTTAGTGGAAGTTGAAATAAGATACATGCTGAGGACCCCCCCCCAAAAAAAACAAATGCCCCCCCCAAAATAAAAATAAACAAACACACACTCCAAACACAAAAACTAAATGCTGAGGATGTGTGCTATACATCGAATCATTAAAGGTTTTTCTGTTTGGAGGAAGAAGAAGCTAAGAGATGAGAGAGAAGGGCTGGATGGAGCAGATCTCAATGAAGGCAGGGTAACAAAGCAGCATTTTAGAGGGAATTTAAATGAAGGAAAATAAAACATTTTCTGACTGACTGATGAGGTGAACAAGTGAGGCAGGGGTGTATGTCGATGGAAAAGAAGGTAATTGAAACACTATAAGAACTCATATAATTTTGCATCCTGCTGGCTTATAATGTGATTTGAAATAATAAGGATGCTGAACAGAAGTTGCTGAAATCACCTGCTAATCCAAACAGACTAAACTCTAAGGATATCGTTAGATGAAATGGTTGCCCTCAATAATTATAGGAATCTGAAATGAGTCTGACAGGCAGAAGAGAAATAGCAATATAAACACCAGCAGGAGTAAGTGAACACACCTTTATCACAGTTTACTGCATTCCTGGATTTAATTGCTTTTTTGTTTTTTGTTTTTTTGTTTTTTGTTTTTTGGGTTTTTTTGGTGGCTTTTTAAATAGCTTCTTTCACAGAGACAATGACTTTCAAAAGAACCAGTTTACTAGTTTACTGAAAAGGGTCTCATCAGGTCAGGAATTCAATGGAAAAATCCAAGGTCCTTATGGTTTGCAGAAGCCTTCCATGAGTGTATTGAGTTTGTCAGCTCAGTCCTAAGGAATTGGAAGGGACAGTGCATTCTGTCTACCTTCACTTCCTCATTGTACAAATGTGACTAGAGTAAAGGGATCTTGTCACATACTTTTAGTGTGTGAATATCAAGCTGGGATTTAAACGCAAGTCTCCTGACTCTGGAACCTAAAGTTCACAGAACTGTGTATTACATTACAGTATCCCTTTGTGGGTGTTCAAAGACCATACAACACTATGCCCAGAACTTGAGCACATGACTCCCTACCAAAGGTTATTGCTTGTTGAAGACTGTCTCTTGGGGATTAGACCTGATGAATAAGTGATTAAGTTAATATATAGATTTTGAAGGGTATTTCTCACACCCATGTAGATTTTTTTACAGTTCAAAGATTCCAAGTGTCATGAAACAACTTTAAAGGTCAATTTATACAGAAACAACATGGCTGGGAGAACAAATGCCTCAATCTCTATATCATCAGAGGCATGGTTGAGTGGGGAGGCTGCCTGCCTGTAAGAGGGCCTTTGTTTGCTGCCACACATTCATTGTGGGAGTCCGGTGATTGTTAGCTTTAAATGTGCAGCACTGACGTCTCAGCCACACTATTTAGTTCAAGACTGAACACAACCCTGTGTGAACATGGCTGTAGACATCAAGCAACTCTGCAGCACGTTTGACAAGTATAAACTTCCTGAACCTCAATTTCCCACCCTACCCTCTACCCCCCAAAAAAGAAAGAAAGGAATAAAATGACCCAAGTTTGCCACGTTGTCCCAAAGATCGTATGAAAACTTAGGTGATACCGAAGCATGATGACTTATCATTTAGTGGTAGTGGATAAGCATTCATTTTCTTTTTTCTAATTTTCAAAGAAGCAAGCTTCTCAATAGAGCACAAAACACCTCCAACAGCACTACTACTCACAAATCATCCGAGATGAGATTTCTCTTCCCTTCCTTATAAATCCTACAGGAGTTATTGTTTGGAATCAAACATTTTACACATAATGAGAATTTTTTGTTGTTAGTTATCTATTCATAACTTTAATATTGTTCTCTCTTCTTTGAAAGTCAGTGACTGTTTCTTAAATCCTCTGAATCCCCACAGTACTTAAGTATCAAAAAGCAAAGACCTTGGTAAGTCTTCATTAAATGTTTATCAGCTGCCTGAATTTGGAAAGATGTGAGCAGAAGATAAGAACACAGCTTGAATACAGTGTCTCTCTACTAGGCTGCAGCTCTGCCTGCAGGGTGATTGGCCTTTGGGATTGCAGCTAGGATTTTAGATTGACTATGGGTGAGAGGGGCACAGAGCGAGAGCTGAGTTTTGGGCGAGAAGGAAATAGTACTGTTGAAATCCATCATGCCAGCTTGTTAGCTTCATTCACCTGGACAGAGTGTGGATATAAAAATCGTCCAAACCTGTAGAGAATTTTTATAAGTTTATTTGACCCAAACCAATGGCATACACCAGGGAGCAAGATCTCAAA